>NC_133171.1:10631071-10937500 GCF_040802235.1 Manis javanica
CTGGCACTCAGGGCTCCAGTCATGACTCAGTGCCCCTCTCCTAAATGAGAATGGAGAGATGGGCATCCATACACAGCTCCACAATTAAACCTTGAAGCCAAAACATCCTGGTGATATAACTATTCTGGGAGAACAGACGCCTACAGCAGAATCATGTGAGGGAGCTGAGATGTAACTCAGTTCATTCCCTTCTTCCACAGTAAGAAGTTAACAGAGACTATGTAACCTCAAGCAGCAAAAAACACGACAGAGTATAAACATGTTTTAGAGTATGAACACATTATCAGATACATGGTCACAATGTCAAAAAAAGACAATCTGGAACACTTGCAAATGGCTGTCCCTGAGGAACATGATCAGAAGTGGGTGGTGTGGGGCAAGAGCCTCAAGGTTTTGTGTGTGTGTGTGTGTGTGTATTTGTAATAGTGTTCCATGTTAAATTTATGTTCAAGCGTTTCCTTGATAAATTTAAAAATGAAATTACAGACAAACTAGTGGCATGAAGTGTGAAAATGTCAGACGTGGAAGCTCTAAGCCTTAGATTCCACAAAGAAACACTGAACAAACACAGGCTTAAATCTGATACCTGCTACACCATGGGTGGACCTCACACAACAAGGCAAACAAAAAATGCCAACGGAAGTGTCTGAAGTGTCTGGGACAGGCAAATTTGTAGATACAGAAAACAGAAAGGAGGTTGCCAGGAGTTGGGGAGGGATGAATGTGGAGTTATTGTTTACACAAGTTTCGGAAGCCTCTGTTCCTGAGAAGCACAGAAGCCACGGCTTGCTCTGTGAGGAACAGATGGGAAGGGCCCTGAGAAGGGAAAAAAAAAGACACGGAACGGCCCATCCAAAGGGGAGCGCAGATCATCGGCCAGGCCTGCACAGCTCTGCCCTTCCGCTCACCGGAACTCGGGAGGAAGATGGGCAGGACGCACACATGCTGGGTCCAGATGCCTCACTGAGGACGCCCCTTCAGCTGTCATCCTCTCTGAGAACCTCTCACCCCGCCTTTCCCGAGGTAGCCCCAGGCAGTGACAGGCGGCCCTAACATCTGATCCAACTTGGGACAACCCTGAGTGCCAGCTGAGGCTGTCGGACCTGCATGGAAGCTCCACCTAATCCTACTTCTGCCCAGTTTGTCGCACAGGGGTTGGTGCCAAGGTGCTGGTTAATGAGCATCCTGCACAGGCTCCATGTCTGGAGTGCACGGATCTTGAAGCTCTGCTCTCACCCCTAGGCCATCCCCTCTTCCTCCACCTTTGTCATACATGTGGGTGCTCCCCTGGATTCTGACTCTCCATTATCCTCTCACTGGGCACACCCACCTTGGGATCCCACTTGACTTCCCCCGGCCTAGAATGAATGAACAGGTCTACTCATCACATGGTGACAGCGCCCAGAGAACCTCAGGAGGGCTCCCAGCAGAGACATTAGGCTCACACATCCCCCACCCCAGAGGGCACATGGGAAGAAAGCTGAGTCAGGGAATCTGGGCTGGGTCAGTGGCCCCTGTGGGGCAGGGAGATCCCAGGAGGTGTGATTTTGGCTTAACTGGCAGTTTACTTTTTACTTTTTTTCCGTGACTATGTCTGATGTTGTGCTGAGCAAACTACCTACAAATTCCCCTTCCCCTTCATCGCAACATGGTGAGATGGGTATGAAGACACCAACTGTACAGATGGGGACACTGAGGCACAGAGAGATGAAGCAACTGGCCCAATGCTCCCTGATGGTGAATGGAGTCTGCCTGACTGTAGGGCTGGGGCTGCCCCCCACTGCCTGTTTCCCAGGAAGGGCAGGGAGCAGCCCCAGGAGGGAGGATGTTCTCATCCCCAAGCACTTCTCACCCAGCAGGCCCTGTCTGGGGGTGCGCAGCTCCTGGCCCCGGGTCTGAGGTTGCCGTGGTTTCAGGTCTGCCTGGCCACTGCAGCAACACTCTGGGCACATTCCCCACTGGTGGCCCAGGGCTGGGAAGTAGGTGTGTAAATGCTTCCTTGGGCACCCTCAGCTGCTCCTCCCATTTGCACAATCTGGCAGGATTTAGTCCTGGCCAACCAAAATGGCAAGTGTCAAGGCGACGGTCATGGTGGGGGGTGGGGGGCACAGTGCTGTGGCACCTCCTGCCCTGGAGCCTGAGTGGGGTGCAAGGGACTTCAGTGGCTCCCCTCCCTCTCCTTCCCTTTCCACCTTCAGAGCAAGGCCTGTACTCCTCACCCTGAGCTGCCGGGAGGGCCAGCTGTGGTCGGAGGGGCGAGGGCTGCCTGCCAGCATTTAAGAAGCCAAAGGAGGCAGTGGGAAGAGAGGGGCAGGAGTGGGGAGGTCCTGGCTCAAAGAGCTGTTTCTCTAGTGCCTTTCTCACACGCCCATGTCACACCTCCTTGGGGGAGAGGGGAGTATCTTCCCACCGTCTAGCATTTGGAAGCAAATAAGCTCGGCTGACGTTGAGTAAATCACTTGCACCTCAGCCTCAGTTCCGTCATCCCCAAATCAGGAAAGATCCATTGCCTTAAGGTTTGGGAGGCCTACATGGGAGGGCACGTTGCCTGGCACATGATGCCCAATTATTATTATTACACATGCCCCTCCTGCACCCTGAGCCTTTCCCCATGCACCCCAGGGCCTAGATGTGCCTGAGTAGGCCCAGCAGCAGAGCCCAGCGTGCAGGCAGGGGCACTAGAACAGCATGGGAGCTGAGAGGCCCCTTTGTGCTCACTGGCCCTCTCTAGAAAGACGGACCAAGGAGGTTCTCAGTCACCCAGGACCATTCAGACCCCAACCCAAGCCCAAGGCGGGGGTCACTAGCCCTTGGGCTGTGCTGAGGGTCAGGGAGGCAAGAGCTGCCCAGGGCAACGCAGAGCCTTCCCCGAGACAGTGAGGAGGGACCTTTCCTCGTGGCAGGGGAGGCTCCCAGCTCTGCGGGTTCAGCTGGGCCTGCACCCCCCATCAGCAGGCTCCAGGGAGACTAGGGGGAGTCAGAGGCCATCCCCCCTGGGAGGGAATGAGGCAGCTCAGTGGGCCTGGGTCCTGCAGCCCCCCCACCAAGCCTCTGGGCTGCTTCCTCCAGCCCCTAGGAGCTGCCCCCCTTCAGGAGACTGCACATTACAGGCCTGCCCTGCTCTCCCTCCAGGGATGGTTCTGAGGATGACAGAAAGGCCAAGAAAGTCCTTGGACACCAGAGAGTCCTTTAAATATATTGACAGTCATACCACTGTCAACACTGAATACACAGCATTTATTCCCAGCCCAACACAGGAGGTGACAATGGAAGCAAGGTCATCTCCCCCAAAGACAGAGACCCCAACCCCCCTTTCTTCTTTGAGGGCTTGCAGGTGCCTATCCCACAGCCTAGCTCCCCCGGGCTCGGGACAAACCAAAGTGCCCTGGAGGTGCACACACACTGTAACTTGGGTCTCCAAGGTGTCCAAGAAAGAAGCAAAGCACTTGGCAGCATGAGAGCGAAGGACTTTCTGAGTAGTGACACTGGGGATGCCCAAAAGCCACCTGGCCATCTCCCTGGGGCCCATTTACACAATAGTCATCTGTGTGAAAAACAAAACAAAACAAAACAAAACATGCCAACAGACAAAACCCAACAGCAGAAGCCCAGAGGGCGCTAACTGCTGAGAAGTTTGCTCCCAGGAATTTCCGGGAGGCCACAGAGAGTCTGTTCCTTGCATGTGACCAGACAGTCCATGCTTCCCTCTCTCAGAGCCTGGGGACCCAACTGACCCCAGGGACAGCACTGTTCTATGGCACTGACTGGAGCCGGTGGGCCACTCACGAGTCCAAGACGAAGTACAGGTCGTAGGTGCTCCAGCAGGATTCCCCATCCGCTGGGCTCTCCTGGAGCCTGGAGCTGGGGTGGTGACCTTGGTCCTGGGTGAGGTAGCGGGGGAGGGTGCTCCGGGTGGTCAGGAGAGGAGATGGCAGCAGCAGCAGTAGGAAGATGACGAGCGTGGGCCCCAGCATCCTGGAGTCGCTGTTCTTGTCTCATCCCAGAAAACTACAGGCCACCTCTAGCCACACCTCCTCTGCTTCCTCCCGCGCTCAGGGTCCTCGGCACTCCCAACGTCAGCTCTACTCACGCTCTAATCAATATACCTTGCACCTGCAAGCAGCCACCTGATACCTGCCCTGTGGGTCCAAGTAGCAAGTGGTTGGCTGTGGGGTGACGGCCCCACTACTTATGCACCTTTACCCCACCCTGCTGAGGTATGTCCATTATGATGGACAATAGGTTGCCATGGTGACCTTGTGAACTGCAGCTCTGCCCACTGTTCTCCCTGTGGGCAAACCCAGGCAGGAGTTTGAAGGGGTGGTAAGATGAGGCCTTCATTTGTCCCTTATCCTAAACCATCCCAGGGTCTTTACAATTTCAACGAAACCCAGCCCTTTGGTAAACTGAAGGAGGGTACTGAGGGGGCCAACACACGGACATCACTGAGTGTGAGGAGGTGGAGACAGGAGTGCTGTAAAGTTTATTTGGGGGGGGCACTGAAGTCACCCAAGGGATAGAAGGATCTAGAGGAAGGTTGTGAAAGCAGGCCAGTGTCCTTTGTGAATGAGGGACATTCCAGTTATCTGCTGCTGTGTACTGGACCATCCCAGACCTGGGGACATAAAACAGAAACATTTCATATGCTCACAGGTTCTGTGGACTAGAAATTCAGAGATGTCTGAGCAGGCGTGGGCTGACTTTCCTCCATGGAAAACCCACTTGCTCTTTCATGTAAATTTTGGAATCATATCATAAAACTCTCCACTCATCTAAACCTCTCAGTATTTTAGCAAAATAAAGTTTAAATATGTAGATACATTTGGAGGGATTTGAGTCTGCTCTCTGGATCTCCTACCAGTGAACATCAGGCACCCGCCCTGCTTCCCTCCTTAGGGGCAAAACCAGCCCTGGGTTTCTGATCTGAAATGCCAAGGTGCCCCCTAATGGGTGCAGGCAGGGCACACACAGGGGGACACAGCTCTGAGGGCACACCCTGCCCCAAACCCAGCGTGGGCTGCAGTGAAGGCTACTCCCAGGTGTGCGGTGGTGCTGGGAACGGATTAATTCCTGGGTGTCACTGGCAGGTGTCCAGGCTGGGCTCACTGTGGGGAGGCAGACTGATGTGGGACGATTGTCACTGGAGGAAAGGAGGGCCTACGTACCTGGGGATTTCTCGTTACCAAATCTGAATTGACAAATAACTTCCTCCATGTTCTCTACATTTTGAAAGCCTTTTCCAAAAACCTTCAAGTTCTTGTTAACTGCAAGAGTAACATCAATATGTTTGTGTGAGGAAGGGCTGAGGTATTTTCCTCAGATCACAACTATGGCAGGCCGCTCCAAAACAGAATTCCCAGGAACTTGTGAGAACGAGCCTGCATCTGAGCCAACATCTGGGCAGCCGTCTGGCTGGATCCTCCCCTGGGGTTGACGGCGTACTCTCAGGAGCCTGGGCTGGGCTCAGGGCACTCAGGGGCTGCTCCCCACTTCCCATGACCCCCGAAGCCCATTAAAGGCACCCAGCCTAGTTCCCTAGGGGCAAACCAGCCAGGGGTTTCTGCTCTGAAATACCAAGGTGCCCCCTAAGGGGCACAGGCAGGGACCAGGCAACCCTTACACTATTGAGAGGAGCCCAGACCTCCTGGTGAGTCAGCCCTGGGTCATGTCTGAGCTGCACACGCACACCTGGGGGCCTGGGGACTTTCTGCCGCCTGGAGTCAATTCTCTGTTCCTCCTCCCCCCTGTCTTTCTGGGGGCCTATGGCAGAATGGAAACCAGGGAAGCCAGTCCTGTTCTTGCGGAAAGAGAATATGGGGTTTCAGTAGGGTACATGGCTTCCCCCCCCACCTGGCAGGCAGAGGGTCAGGATCTGATCTCAGGGCCCAATCCAGGACCGCAGAGGATGCACCTCTGCTCCAGACCCAGCTGAATAGCTATCATGCAGCTCCTCTGTAACGCCCTGGACTCTGGTTTTCAACTAATGGGATTGTAACTGCTGAGCCTGAAACTCTAGAGGGAACCTGGCTGACCTGAGCCTCGTGGGCAAGTTTGGGCCCAGCCTCTACTCCCATGTCTGTGACACGCAGGGAGTGTGGCAGCTCAAGGCAGGGCTGAGAGCCCAGGGCACGGCAGGTGCCGGCACTCCTGGGAACGGTGCACAGCGCCCCTCTGCTCCGTGCGTCTTACCCTGCCTTGTGCCCCTGCTGCCCTTCAGGCCCTTCTCTTGACCACTTGTCCTCTTGCAGGAACTACAGCTCCCAGGGGTCTCGTTCACTCTGGGAATTGTAGGCAAGTGGGGCCAGGATGAGGTTTCAGGGTTTTGAGCAGAAGAGATGTTGAGTTAAAGGACTGTGCTCTGCCCAGACAGCTGCTCCTTTTACATTCTAACTGCCCTCACCCTGTTCTCCCACAGTAAGAACCCCAAGAAGCAAGTGAATCCGAGAGTGAGCACAGCCAGCTTGCAGGGAGCTGCACTTCCCCCGCTACACCCCTGCTGCCCACCAGCTCTGAGAGCGCAGAGGGACCTGCTGCCCCAGGACCGAGGCAGATCCTTTCCAGAAGGGACGGCATTCTTTCTGGGAGAAAAGTTACATACCAGGCTGCCTGGGATCCAGGGACAGGGATGGAAGGCGGGCAGCTCCCTGGGAAGATTTTTTAACAAATCTTTTACTTCCTCCGGAGCACCTGACGGCTTGCATTCCCGTGCTGCCTCCTCTCCTATCAGTGCCATTTTATTCTTCAGTAAATCCGCAGACCTTCGCAGTTCACATTCATGTGCTGCCATTTCTCATGTCTCTTGCAGGAGCACATTCTTGTCATCTGTAGACTTTTTTAATACTGTGAGAAACAGCCAAACCACGGTTCCCGCTGCCCAATGGCCACTCTATTTCTTAAAGAACCTCCTTATTATGGTGTGGGCTCCACCTTCCTCAAGTCCTGGGACAGGGTCCAGTCCTGTAGAAGGCAAGCCACCTCAGATCACATGCCCACTGGGGGACACTCCAATATTTCCCCATTCATAGGGGTATCCTGCTGAAGTGACCCTCCCATGAGGGTAGCCTTTTCCATTCTTTGGTCTACAATGAATCCTGCTGGCTAAACCAGTTGTCTTGACTGAGTGCTTCAGTCCCACACAAGTTCACTATGGATTCAGTGAGACTAAGAAATGACAATGAAACATTCTTGGGGTAAAAGGGTTATACCCAGCTTCATTCTCTGGCGATAGGTTGAGCACTAGAATCACATCTGCATCCAGCTGTCTGCAGGTCCACAATCCTCCTCCATCTCTGCCTCCACCCAGGGCACTGGGCAGAGCTCTTTAGATCAAGACTCAGTCAATATTAGCTTATTGCCTATGGATGCGCAAGCATTAGCCTAGCAGTAGGCCAATTAGATAATCAAGTAGTTTAGGGTCAGGTAAGGATCTTGGCCATAGGAGCTTCCATTTCCCCACACTGAGATAGTGTGCCTGAGAGACACTGTGGAGAAGGTAAAGGATGTAGCAGAGGACATGCTCTGTGGAGCAAGATAGCTGCCGTCAGCTCCAGAAGTGGCAGAGGGTTCACTGAAGAAGAATAAGGAGGTAGAGGTGGTGCTGGAGACACCAACCCTCCTCTATTGAAAGCCTGCCCAGCTGTAATCAAGTAAATAAAGAGATAGCAACTGCAGGTTCCTCCAGGAGAGGTACAGCCCCCTCTCCAGGGCACAGTGCACTCTATGTTCCCCTAGACACAGGCAGAGCTGGTGGCTTTGGGCTTCCAGTTTCAGCAGAAACCCACAGAATCCATATCAGCCTGGCTCCTGTACCTTTGGGACATACAGGTGGATAGTATCCTCCTGTCTGAATCAGAGATGGGAAAGCGGGCTTCCCTGACAACTCATTCTGCCTTGCAACAGCCAGTGCAGAATGTACACCAGATCCCCGGGACCCATTCCCTTCTCAAATGGCTGATGGCCACACTCCACACTGTACAGCCCAATCCGGGTGACTTACCATCTTCCCCACTAGATGGCAGATGCATGCCAAGCTTTAACAGGTGTTACAGAATTGGGGCATGAAAAATACCATGTATAACCCAGTAAATTATGACTCAAATGAGAAGCTGTTTATGGTGGGGATAAGGGTATGGTGTTGCAAATGGCTCCCTCAACCCTCTTTGGGCCCTTAGTAGCCATTCTTGCCCCTCACTTAAGGCAACCAATAAATGAGGTTACCAATATTGTGACAGATTTGGGGGAAGCTGAAGTGATGAAGGCACAGAAGGGACTGCAGTCCCCTACTGAGAGGAAGGGCTTAAAGGGCCCTGTGACAGTCATAAGGACCCAGATATGGATTGATTTGAGAGGGGCAGGAGCGGACAGAGAGAAATTGGATGGGATGTTGAATAGAATTTTATTGGAGCTGTGGCAACAACTGAAGCCAGAGCAGCGGTTCCAGCAGCTGAGGATCAAGAAATGGAGACAAAGCCACAAGTCTTGGCCTATGAGCTTGCAAGACTTCCTGCTAGACAGTGAGCCATCCTCACCTGAAACCACACAGGAAGGTGATTGGGCTATACAGTTTTACTGAGTGGAGGGTCAAGGCACCCACCTTGGGGAACCAGGTGGGGACCAGAGGCCACATGTTCAAATATCAATTCATTGGTACCCAGTGAATGTTCAACACATCCCAGCTCTGGTAGACACAGGAGCTGAATATTCACTGATTCATGGCAACCCTGAGCGGTTTTCAGGGACCCCCCCACTGTTATAGTTGGATACAGAGGTAAGGCTATCAGAGTGAAACAAGCCTGAATCCCATTGGGAATAGGGCATCTATACCTGAAGGACTATACTGTGTATATCTCTCCAATCCCTAAATATATTTTGGGGATTGATATCCTCCAGGGCCTATGGTTGCCAACCACTGCAGGTGAGTTCAGATATGTGTGGTAAAGGCAGTTCTGAGTGGACATGCCAAGCACCTGCTTGTAGCTTTTCTTGTGCATTAGTGGGTGACTAATGCCAAGCAATACAAATTCCCTGGAGGGCATAAAGAAATTGGAGACCCCCCCTAGGAACTGGAAAAGTGGGCATTATAAAGCCTACTCATAGCCCTTTTAGTCTCCTGGTGTGTCTAGTAAAAAATTAAGATGGCTCCTGGCATATGACTGTGGGTTACAGAGAACTGAGTAAGTCATACCCCTCTGCAGGCTTCTGTCCCCTCTAGTGCAGCCCTCATGAATACCCTACATCATCAACTAGGGATACTATGTTGTGGATCTTGCTAATGCTTTCTTCTCCATAAACACAGCACAGGACAGTCAGGAACAGTTTTCCTTCACATGGGAAGGATGGCAGCGGCTGTCGCTGTCCTTCCACGAGAGCACCTCCACAGCCCCACCATGTGCCATGGACTTGGAGCCCAGGATTTGCAGCATGGGAGAACCTGCCAGGGGTGCAGCTGTACCATTATATTGATGGTATCATGCTTACTGTTTATTTTCTTACCAGAAGTCCTGCATGCAACAAACATTGTGCAGCACCTAGACTGCTGCAACACGTACAGGGGAAAGGAGGGGCTGTGAACAGCACCAAGTTTCAGGGACTTGGTTTGCCAGTCAAATTCTTGGGGGTTGTCTGGTCAGGTAAGACTTAAGTTATCCCAGAAGCAGTGATTATAGATAAAGTTCAGGCTTTTCCTACCCCCACAACCGTCACACTATTGCAAGAGTTTTTTGGTCTTTTAGGCTACTGGAGAGTGTTTATCCCACACTTGGCACAAATGATAAAGCCCTTATACTATGTGGGATGAAAGAGCATCAGGTGGGCCTAGGATAAGACATGTGCATTTTCTTTCATCACTGCAAAATGGGGAGTCAAGGCCTTCTAGGCCTTGAGTGTGATAGACCTGTCAAGACCTTGTGAGATAGATGTCCATGTGACCAAAGACAGTTATGGCTGGGTTCCCTGGAAGTACTTTGAATGGACTCACCAACTTATTGCATTCCGGTCAAAATTCCGAAAAAGAGCAGATGCCATTTGCTGCTGGCATCTCCATGAGTTGATGAAGCAGATGAACTGGCCCAGGTATGTTGGCTAGAAGGAAAGCCTGACTCTGATGTGGCCCAATGGTTAAAAAAATGTTTGTTGCATCTGGGGCAAAAGACAATGTGGGCTGTAGCCCTTCAGCAGGGCCTGGACTTTAACCTTTGAAGAAGTCATCAGAGCCCAGCATGAGTGCACTGTATGCTCTAAAAGGGACTTAATACCAAGGGAAACAAAAGCAAAAATGAACACATCGGACTACATCAAGCTAAAAAGATTCTGTGCAGCAAAGAACACCATCAAAAAGATGGCAGCATGAGAGGTGAGACAGAGGCTTCCTCCTAAAACTGCATACAATTTGAAAATATATTTGGTGCAACTAATCCTGAGAGAGCAACAGGAAAGAGGACTGCGTCAGACTGTATACACCTAGAGAAAAGAGCAGACCTCACGGAACAGGGTAATGGTACCAAAGCTGCAGCCCGGCAGGACCCAAGTGATTCCCCCACCCCAGCTCACCAGCAGGAGGAAGAGAAACAGAGCAGGGAGGGAGTGGAAGGCCTGGGACTGCTGAATACCTAGCTCCAGAGATCTGCTCTGGGAGCACAAACCTACATTTCATGGTGCTTTCATGATACTCACATGATTACAGGGTTGGAAAGCTAAGACAGGCAGAATTCCTGGAAAGACTGAGATTCCAGCTGCTTGTGGAAAGCAGGGATCCATATCAGGGTGCTCTGGGACAAAAGCTTATACCTGTGTGCTCGGCCCACTGGTTCAGGCAGTGGAGACAGGCATAGTGGTAGGGAAGCAGCTCTTTGAGAAGGTAATTGCTGAAAACTTCCCCAATCTGGGGAAGGAGATAGTCTCTCAGGCCATGGAGATCCACAGATCTCCCAATACAAGAGACCCAAGGAAGACAACACCAAGACATATAATAATAAAAGTGGAAAAGATCAAGGATAAGGAAAAACTATTAAAAACAGCCAGAGAGAGAAATAAGATCACATACAAAGAAAAGCCCATCAGGCTAACATCAGACCTCTCAGCAGAAACCTTACAGGCCAGAAGGGAGTGGCATGATGTATTTAATGCAATGAAGCAGAAGGGCCTGGAACCAAGATTACTTTATCAGGCAAGATTATCATTTAAATTTGAAGGAGGGATTAAACAATTTCCAGGTAAGCAAAAGCTGAGAGAATTTACCTCCCACAAACCATCTCTGCAGTCCATATTGGAAGGACTGTTATAAATGGAAGTGTTCCTAAGGTTTAATAGCTGTCATCAGAGGAAATAAAACCAGAGTAAAGAAAGGAGAACAGCTAATTACTAAGCAAATGCAAAATTAAATTAACTATCCCCAAAGACAATCAAGGGATAGACAAAAAATAGAGAATATGATACTAATATATAAAGAATGAAGGAGGAAGAAAAAGGAGGAGAAAAAGAAAAGAATGTTTAGATTGTGTTTGTAACAGCATATTAAGTGAGTTAAGTTAGACTCTTAGATAGTAAGAAATTTAACCCTGAACCTTTGGAAACCATGAATCTAAAGCCTGCAATGGCAATAACTACATACCTATTAATAATCACACTAAATGTAAATGGACTGAATGCACCAATTAAAAGACATAGAGTCACTGAATGGATAAAAAAACAAGACCCATCTATATGCTGCCTACAAGAAACTCACTTTAAAACCAAAGACATACACAGACTAAAATGGAGGGATGAAAAGATTTTTCATGCAACTAACAGAGAGAAAAAAAGCAGGAGTTGCAGTACTTGTATCAGACAAAACAGACTTCAAAAACAAAGAAAGTCACGAAAGACAAAGAAGGGCATTATATAATGATAAAGGGGTCAATCCAACAAGATATAATCATTATAAATATCTATGCTCCCAACACAGGAGCACCCACCTATGTGAAACAAATACTAAGAGAATTAAAAGGGGAAATAGAATGCAATGCATTCATTCTAGGAGACTTCAACACTCCACTCACTCTGAAGGACAAACCAACCAGACAGAAGATAAGTAAGGAGATAGAGGCACTGAACAACACAACAGAACAGATGGAACTAACAGAGATCTACAGAACTCTACATACAAAAGCAACAGAATTCACATTCTTCTCAAATGCACAAGGAACATTTTCAAGAATAGATCATATACTAGGCCACAAAAAGAGCCTCAGTAAACTCAAAAAGATTGAAAGCTTACCAACCAGTTTCTCAGACCACAATGGTATGAAACTAGAAATAAATCACACAAAGAAAATGAAAAATCCCACAAACACATGGAGGCTTCACAACATGCTCCTAAATAACCAATTGATCAATGACCAAATAAAAACAGAGATCAAGCAATATATGGAGACAAATGACAACAATAATTTAATACCACAAAATCGGTGGGATGCAGCCAAGGCTGTGCTAAGAGGAAAGTATATTGCAATACAGAACTACCTCAAGAAAGAACAACAATCCCATATAAGCAGTCTAAACTCACAAAAAATGAAATAAGGAAAAGAACAACAAATGAGGCACAATGACAGAAGAAGGAGGGACATAATAAAGATAAGGGCAGAAATAAATAAAATTGAGAAGAGTAAAACAATAGAAAGAATCAATGAAAGAAGGAGCTGGTTCTTCAAGAAAATAAACAAAATAGATAACCACTAGCCAGACTTATCAAGAAAAAAAGAGAGTCTACTCACATGAACAGAATCAGAAATGAGAAAGGAAAAATCACTACAGACACCACAGAAATACAAAGAATTATTAGAGAATACTATGAAAAATTATATGCTAACAAACTGCATATCCTAGAACAAATGGACAACTTTCTAGAAAAATACAACCTAGCAAGGCTGACCCAGGGAGAAACAGAAAATCTGAACAGACCAATTACCAGCAATGAAATTGAATTTGTAATCAACACACTAGCTAAGAACGAAATGCCTGGACCACATGGCTTCACTGCAGAATTTTATCAAACATTTAATGAAGACCTAATACCCATCCTGCTTAAAGTTTTCCAAAAAGTAGAAGAGGAGGGATTTACGCTCATTCTATAAGGCCAGCATCACACTAATGCTAAAACCAGACAAAGACACCACAAAAAAGAAAATCACAGGCCAATATCCCTGATGAATATAGATGCAAAAATACTCCAAACCAAATTCAAAAATACATCAGAAAGATCATCCATCATGATCAAGTAGGATTTATTCCAGGAAAGCAAGGATGGAACAACATTTGAAAACCTGTCATCATCATCCACCACATCAAGAAAAAGGACAAAATCCACATGACCATCTCCATAGAGGCTGGAAAACTATTCAACAAAATTCAACATCCATTTATGATAAAAACTCTCAACAAAATGGGTATAGAGGGTAAGTACCTCAACATAATAAAGGCCATATATGACAAACCCACAGCCAACATCATACTTAACAGAGAGAAGCTGAAAGCTTATTCATTAAGATTGGGAATAAGACAAGGATGCCCACTCTCTCCCCTTTTATTCAACATAGTTCTGGACTTCCTAGCCATGGCAATCAGACAACACAAAGAAATTAAAGGTATCCAGATTGCTAAGGAAGAAGTTAAACTGCCACTGTTTGCAGATGACATGATATTGTACATAAAAAACCCTAAAGAATTCATGCCAAAACTATGAGATCTAATATCTGAATTCAGCAAACTTGAAGGATACAAAATGAATGCATAGAAATCTGTCGAATTCGTATACACTAATGATGAATTAGGAGAAAGAAATCAGGAAATCAATTCCACTCACAATTGCATCAAGAAGAATAAAATACCTAGGAATAAACCTAACCAAGGAAGTGAAAGACATATACCATGAAACTACAAGACACTCATTACACAAAATTAAAGATACCAATAAATGAAAACATGTCCTGTGCTTATGGATAGGAAGAATTAATATTGTCCAAATGGCTATCCTGTCTATCCTAGCAATCTACAGATTCAATGCCTATCCCTATCAAAATACCAACAGAATTTTTCAACAAACTGGAATAAATAGTTGTAAAATTCATCTGGAACCACAAAAGACCCTGGATAGCCAAAGCAATCCTGATAAGGAAGAATAAAACAGTGGGGATCTCACTTCCCAACTTCAAGCTCTACTACAAAGCCACAGTAATCAAGACAATTTGGTACTGGCACAAGAACAGACCCACAGACCAGTGGAACAGAATAGAGTACAGATATTAATCCAAACATATATGGTCAGTTAGTATATGATAAAGGAGCCATGGATATACAATGGGGAAATGACAGCCTCTTCAAAGGCTGGTATTGGCAAAACTGGACAACTACATGTAGGAGAATGAAACTGGATCATTGTCTAACCCCATACACAAAAGTAAACTCAAATTGATCAAAGACCTGAATGTAAGTCATGAAACCATAAAACTCTTAGAAAAAAACACAGGCAATAATCTCTGGGACATAAACACAAGCAACTTCTTCATGAACATATCTCCCTGGGCAAGGGGAAAAAAAGCAAAAATGAACAAGTGGGACAATATCAAGCTGAAAAGCTTCTGTACAGCAAAGGACACTATCAGTAGAACAAAAAGGCATCCTACAGTATGGGAGAATATATTCATAAATGGCATACCCATTAAAAAGAAGCAACCCATTAAAAAGAAGGCAAAAGGCTCGAAGGCACAGTTAACTAGAATGGCTATACAAATGACCAATAAAGCTACCAAAAATGTGTTCAGCCTCCTATGTCATCATGGAAATGTAGATCATACCTTGATGCCACAAACACTGGAATGGCTAAAGAAATAAGGTAGGAAATACTACGTGCTGGGAAGAGTGTGGGTAACTGGAACTCTGATACACTGCTGATAGGATTGCAAATTGCTACAACTGCTCTGAAAAACTACCTGTCAGTATCTACAAAAACCGAACATATACTTAGTCTGTGAACCAGTAATTCCACTCCCAGGAATATGCAGAACAGAACTGCATATATATGTCCACACACCAATGAACTGTACACATGTGTTCACATACAGCACTAACACATTTATAGCAGCATTATTTGCAATAGATCCAAACTTGGAAACTTCTCAAACATCCAACAGTCGAATGAATAAATATATCATGGTGTATTTATTTATATATATTACATGTATTCACATGAAGAAATATTATACAACAACAGGGGTGAACAATTTAAAACTATATTCAACAACATGGATGGATGAATCTCACAAACATAGATTGGAGAGGAAGGAGACAGACGCAAAGGGACAGGCAATATGATTCTTCCTACATGAAGTTCAGCAGCAAGCAAACCAACATGGATCAAAGTCCACACGGTCACTGAGAGTGGACAGTAGCTGGAAGAGAGCCAGACGGTCGGTGGTGCTCCTGGGTGCTGGGAATGTTCTGTTTCTCGATCTACCTGCTAACTGCGTAGATGGAGTCAGTTCTGTGAAAACTTACTGGGCTGTTCACTGTGATATAAGCACTCTTCATATGTGTGTTGTACTTCAATAAAAAATTAAAAACATCTGAGAACTCCTCATAAGAGTGACTAAAGGAAAATAGAAGAGAACAGATACTGAAACACATTATAAAGTTACAAGAATGCAGAAAGTATGGTATTGGCCCAAGACTAGGAATAGAGATCAATGGAACATGTTAAACATGTTCCAAGAAATACACGTTGGCACATAAAAGAATTAAGTATATGTTCTAGATGGTATTTTGGATTAGCAAGGAAAAGGAGAATTATTAAAAATAGTGTTGAAGCAATGTATTAACTAGTTAGATGGGAAAAAAATTAATACCTTCCTTAAACCATTACTAAAATCAAGTGCAGTTGAATTCAAAGTATACATATATTGTGTGTCTTTAAACTTTTTGTTTACTTACATAAAAATATTTATATAAACATGAAATCATAAAGCAGTAAGAGGAAAATGCAAGGTGAGGCTATTTGGTGACCTTTGTAATAAGGGATGAGGGAAACTTCTCAGCGTAAAAAGAGATGAAAAAACTACAGGCAAAGCTGTATACGTACAATGTAAGTTATAAAATTAGAAAATATAAATTGAAAGAAAGATCACTTAATGGCAAAGGACTCACATCTTTAGATATAAAGAGCTCTCTTGAAATAATAATAAAAAAATAAATTCACTCAAATAGAAGTATATATAATGTATTGACGTGGCTCAGAACAGGCTTCCCCAGCATGTACCTCACTGGCATATGGATTATTTTGAGTTAAAGGCAATTGAGACCCCATAGGCTTAAGAGAAACTTGTGCCTATCCCTTAACTCTCCAGAAGAATTTAAATTGGAGTCTTTCTCAAAATAGGAGTTAATACCAGAAACACATTTTCTCTGAGTGATGTATCTGCATGGTAGGGCAAACATCTCACTGCTCAGTGCATTGCCCGCCTCCCCTCTGTGCCCCAGGCCCTTATCTGATTCTTTAGCTTAGGATGGCATTGATAACTCACTTTACTTTTCTATCTTTGAACCTCTCATGTTTGTGGGATTCCCATATGTACGAAATTAAATTTGATTTTCTCCTGTTAGAACAAAAAAAAAGACACTGGAAATGGATCAAAGACCTGAATGTAACTCATGAAACCATAAAACTCTTAGAAAAAAACAGAGGCAAAAATCTCTTGGACATAAACATGAGCAACTTCTTCATGAACATACCTCCCTGGGCAAGGGGAAAAAAAGCAAAAATGACAAGTGGGACTGTATTAAGCTGAAAAGCTGTACAGCAGAGGCCACCACCAATAGAACAAAAAGGCATCCTACAGTATGGGAGAATATATTCATAAAGGACATACCCGATAAGAGGTTGACATCCAAATTATATAAAGAGCTCACATACCTCAACAAACAAAAACGAAATAATCCAATTAAAAATTGGGCAGAGTATCTGAACAGACACTTCTCCAAAGAAGAAATTCACATGGTCAACAGGCACATGAAAAGATGCTCCATGTTGCTAATCAGGGAAATTCAAATCAAAACCACAATGAGGTATCACCTCACACCAGTTAGGATGGTCAACATCCAAAAGACTAGGAACAACAAATGCTGGCAAGGATGCAGAGAAAGGGGAACCCTCCTACACTGCTGGTGGGAATGTATGTCAGTTCAACCATTGTGGAAAGCAATATGGAGGTTCCTCAAAAAACTGAAGATGGAAATACCATTTGACCTGGGAATTGCACTCCTAGGAATTTGCCCAAAGAAAACAACTTCAGAGATTCAAAAAGACATGTGCACCCCTATGTTTACTGCAGCACTGTTTACAAGAGCCGAGATACGGAAGCAACCTAAGTGACCATGAGTAGATGAATGGATAAAGAGGGGGTACATATACAGAATGTAATATTATTCAGCCACAAGAAAGAAACAATTCCTTTCATTTGCAACAACATGGATGGAGTTAGAGGGTATTATGCTCAGTGAAATCAGCCAGGTAGAGACAGACAAGTACAAAATGATTTCCATCATTTGTGAAGTATAACAACATGGAACAAATGAAGGAACAAAACAGCACCAGACTCACAGAACCACGCCCCCACCCGCCTGGCAGCCACGTCCCAGTAAACCCAACGGCCGGCACCTCAGGGGGACCCCGTGCCCGCGCCCCGTCTTACCTTGAACGAGTGCCTGGAGCAGGTGCAGCTGGGGCGTCAGGAGCGGCCACCACCCGCGCCGCCGACCTGCGCTCAACTTTGGAGTCAGCCGCCGGCCGCGCAGCCCCGCGTCCTGGCCGGGGGTCTCAGGCGCCACACGGGCTCCGCGGTGGCGCTGCTGCCGCCGCTCACGGCCGGGCAGGGACCCCTGCGGCCACACTGAGGGGCCGCCGCCTGCCCTCGCCCTAGGGCCCTTACGCGCTCACGGAGCGGGGGCGGCGGCGGCGAAGTTGTCACTATGGAAGGGCCCGTCAGACCGCCTGCAGAGGCCCCCAGCCAGAGGAGCTGAAGAGACGCCGCTTCCAGCGCCCTCCCCACCCAGCGCAGAGGAGAAAGTGGCCCCCCACAGGCGCCTGCCGTAGCCGCTGATTGGCCGAGGGGAGGGGCCTCATGGGCCCCGCGCCCCGCCCCTACGCCCTCGCCTGTTTTCTAACTCACAGACCACCTGCTTGGAATTTCACAGGGACCAGCGGGCCCCAGAGGATTCCCGCATCGCGTCGCCCCCTAGGGACGTGAATTCAGTCAAAGCTGAATTCAAGGACAAGCCAATTTCAAAGTAAGTCCATTGGGGTAGCAAGGCTCTACCTTCCTCCCAGTCAGGCACTAGACCCATGGCCTGGATTCTGTATGGATTTGGAGGGACCACAGGACAGCATGGACCTGAAAGAGGACAGCCTGCCCATCTCTGGGCAGCAAGCACGTCTCATTTTTTTGTGAGTGCTCGCCCGGGAGATAAACGGCCCCTGGGCTTTCTTCACGGAGCAAACCTGCTGTCACAGCCAGTAGCGTGCCTGGCACTTGCATCAACTCAAATAGCACTGACTCATGAAAAATACAGAAATTATTACTGTTACAGCAATTTGTTCCCAAGGATCAAAGGCCACAGCAGGCTAGCATTATTTCAATTTTTCCCCATTACCCTTTCATCAGGAATAATGATAATATTTCAATTGGATTGTAATGTGGTTAATGAGATATTTACAATGCAGATTTTCAGAAGGGGAGAGCCTTGATTTTAAACTAGTTGACTGGCAAGATTAACTTGGTGCACTTTGACCCACCTTTTAGGAGAAAAAGACCTCTCTAAATTTCAAAGAAACAGGCATCATTTTTTTGCATCTTGATGGCACTTTTCAGTTCAGAATATTAAAATCAGCCACACATACTGGACCCAGACCACCACTGGGGAGAGAGTGAGGTAGATGGAGTTGTATTTTTAATGCCTGTGGTGGTAGTAAATGGACAAAGATCCACACAGATGTGCAGATCTAAGTATGCTACATTTGTGACATTTTCATTTGAGTAAGGAATCAAATTATCTCTTTATAATACTGAGTCAGCTATCCTTAGGTCTTCCCTGATCAGTCGACAGAAGTTGAGGCAAGAGATGATTAATTACCTTTAATAGAAGAGGGAAAACATTTCAGACACAGCAACTGTTGTGTTAAAGTGACTTCTCAAAGCTTGTCCTACAGTGTTCATGGGAGCATTTTGAGGGTCTGGGAAAATGGGCCAGAAAAAACTAGATTCTATTAAGAGTTGTGGACTAGAGTGAAGATGCTGGCAGGGTGGATGTGGGTGTGGAGCTCACCCCGTCCCGCTCCTAAAGCTCCCCCAGTGGCTAATCCTCAAGTGAATGCATTGCAGTTCTCAAGATAGTAACCTCTTCCTGCCATTAACATTCCCATTAAATGTTCCTTTCCAGCTTTCCAGCTTGTGCCCTAATGACCCAAACAAGGAAGAGTTTATGATGGATGGTGTTCATTTAATTGGCTGAAACGGAATGATGTGCACTTTCTGAATCCCACTAATTCTTGGGACTCATCTACACCTTGGTCACTTGTCATGAGAGATGGGTTAGAAATAAGTACTGAAACTTTTCAGGAATTGGCAGCAGTGAAGTAGCAATGTGTTAAATGCTGTCTTAGGAGACGAAGGAAGAACCTTTATATAAGTGTAATGTAATCATGGTAAAATAATGGATTAAATGTCTTCCTTAAGAAAAATTAAAAAGCTTTTCTATATTGGAAAACAATTCATGTAAAATTCAGATATATATTTTTTTCTCAAATGCAATTGTCTAATCATTTGTCCCAACCCCTTAATTCAATAATGTTTCTCACATGATTTGAGATTCTACCTTTATCATATACTGTAAGCTCCCTCTATCTGAGTCTATATCTGATTCTCTGCTGGTATAAAGAAGTGCAGCTGACTTGTATATGACAATCTTACACCTATTCGCCTTGTTAAAGTCTCTTACTGTTTCTAACATCATGTCTGTGGATTACTTGTGATTTTGTTAAAATGATCCTATCATTCTCTAATTAAAATCATCTTCAGTCCTTGTCAGTCTTTTCTAATCCTTTCCATTTTATTTATTTATTTTAACTTATCTGCCATTAGGTTCTTCAATTCAAGTCCTACTTATTTTTTTTGTTTTTAAAAACACACAAAAACAAAAACAAAAAAACAAATCATCTTATATATTGCATCCCTAAGGTTGAAGTAGCTGAAAATTAAACTCAGAATTTGAAGTTTAGGGTTGCTGAATTACTCTATTAGTTAAAGTCACCAAGTCGTGTTAAGTAAAAGTGAGGACACCGAATTAGGAAACAATCAAGACTGCAAATTGGACTGGGGATACTTGAGAGGATTCACTCTGAATTCTGACAACATGAGCTTCCTCTACTTCCTTCTTTTTAATCCTAAGGTTTTTTTTTTCCTGTCACCAAATATGTGGTATTTTTTCCAACACCAATCGATTCTCCAATTCTCCAGACACCAATTGGGTGTCCAACAACTCAGTTCAATTCTGGCACTATCTACCTGGACTCAGCATCAGATTTCACAAATTTAAGTTTCAGTTGCACAGGACTACCCCATTTTCAGATGCCAGCCACATATGGGGAGCCTAGGCTACCCACATTTCTGTCTGGCTGACTACAAATCCAGGGGTTCCCACAGTCCCACACCCTTAGGATTCAATAGTTCACTAGAAGTGCTTTACTTACCAGTTTATTATAAGTGATACAACTCAGGAATCACCAATTGGAAGACATGCCCAGAGACAAATTAGGTGGAGGGATATGGACTTTCCATGTCTTTATTGGGCACATCACTCTCCTAGCCCATGGAGGCACCCTGAACACTGTCATTTAGGGAATATTATGGAGGTTTCATTATGTTTGATAAAAGTGAACAAATCATTGAACTCCATCTCCAGCCTGTTTCCCCTCCCTGGAGGTTGGGGGTGGGGCTGACAATCACGGCTCTAATCATGCCTTGGTCTTTCTAGTGAGCAGCTATCTAGGGACCTCCAGCCATGAGTCATCTCAGTATCATAAGAGATACTCTTATTATTCAGGAGATTCCATGGGTTTCAGGAGCTCTGTGCCAGGAACCAGGGACAAAAACAAAACCCCCTCTTTCTTTTTAAAAGATGTCATAACTTCTTGCTATGCACATTTGTCTATTTCCTTTTCGCAAATTGTATGGAAATTACAAAAACTAACTATATTGAAACTAGGGAATGAACATAATCCCATATTGAAGATTCTGAATCATATTTGAGATATATAAGAGAATTTGGGCCAAGGGAATTTCTTCTACCCCCACCCTGTTCATATGTTGAAGTCCTAACTCCAAATACCTCAAAGTGACCTTATTTTGAGATAGCGTCTTTAGTAGTAGGTAGTCAAGTTAAAATGAGGTGATTAGGGTCGATAGTGACGGTAGTAGGGTGGATTAGTGGTGTCCTTATAGAAAGGGAAAATTTGGACACAGAGGTACCAATAGATGTGAAGAAACAGGGAGAAAAAGCCCGTCTACCATCCAAGGAGGGAGGCCTGGAGCACATTCTCCCTCACAGCTGCAGGAGGAACCAGCCCTGCTGACACACTGATTTTTGACTTGCAGCCTCCAGAAGGTTGAGACAGTAAATTTCCAATGTTTAGCCCACCCAGTCTGTGCTAGTTTGTGATGGCAGCCCTAAGAAACGAATACACTTCTTTATCTGAGAAATTACTTGCAAGAAGTTAATTTTCCTCAATAGTCTCCCTATCACTTCCATTGCATACAGACCAATACCTAGAGTTAGATTCCAGTATGTCCCAGGAGGCAATGAGAAATTGAACACATGAGGAGAATTATACACCATAAGACTTACAGCTCTGTCTCTGTCTCTCTGTCTCTGTGTGTCTGTCTGTCTCGCTGCTCTCTTTGTCTCTGTCTCTCTGTACCCCCGCTCTCTCTCCCTCTCCCTCTCCCTCTCTCTCTGTCTCTCTGTGTCTCTGTCTGTCTCTCTGCTGCTCTCTCTCTTTGTCTCTGTCTCTGTCCCCCTGCTCTCTCTCCCTCTCTGCTCTCTCTGTCCCGCTGCTCTCTCTGCTTCTCTCTCTCTCTCTCTCTCTCTCTCTCTCTCTCGCTCTCGCTCTCGCTCTCGCTCTCTCTCCCCACCCCCCTCTGGGGCAGCCACTCTCTCCTTCAGATAATAAAATCTCTTGCGTGGGAGAAAAAAAAAAGACTTAAAGCTCTTAGCCCATTTTTATCTTCTTTTTCTTAAGGTAGTTCTTCCAAAGCTTAGCACTCATTGGCTTTTTAAAAATTATGCTCTTATTCATTCCCTTTTTTGATATACCTAATTCATAGATCCCTTGCTAGGTCTTTTGTGTTTATATTCTTTTGAGACCTGGACTACGTAGAGGCTATCTGTGAGTATTCCTATAGCACCCAGCACTTAGTTTATTTTACTTAGAATTCTTGTATAACTTTAATATACACTTTCCCCAGTAAGACCTGTTTTGCATGAGGATTCCTAGTGCCTAGCACAATGTCTGGTTCAAACTAGATATTTAATAGGTAGTTCTTAAAGGAAGAAGAGGAAGGAAACCACAACCAGGACCTCTATCCAGGAATAATGTGGATTTTTCTTTCTCCCCATTTCCTTAGGAGCTACATTAATAGTACCCTTTGAACTTGAGCTAGAGAGATAAGAAGTGGCTGTCTGTGATTTCTGCACCCTTCAAACTCTGCATGTGAGATAAGGTACTGTGAACAGCTTCATATGTTGTCTCCAAATATTTTCTCACTATATCTGGGACTTACCTCTTAAACATTGGTCTTATCCTTCCCCAACCCCAGAATCAGAGCCAGCAATCCTGACAGCTGCTACTGACTAGAACTCTGGGTCAGAGAGGCTACAGATGACTTGGTCTTATGGTCTCTCTCCCCTAATGGTTCCTATGCTGTGTGTTTTCCACTTCTTTTTTCTAAGGTGTTTTGACACTGCCCAGCCCTCTCACTTATATTTTGAAATGAATATTTCACTCAGTATCAGAGTAGCTGGCTGGGTACCAACATGCAGTTCTTTCACTTCATCCAAATTCCCGTATACCTTGTAGATATTTTTCAGAATTTTCAATATGAGGTTATATTCATTCCCTGGTTTCAATATATATAGTTTCATTCTTCTTTTAGTTAATTTCTGTGCATTTTGGGAAAAGGAGGTAGACAAATGTGTGCTTATTCAGCCACCTTTCTGGAAAATATTAGCATTTTTTCCCTCTACTTCTGAACTCTTGGAGAAAAGAGGGAGGTTGTATATGATTGCTTTAATAGAAAATCAAAGAGAATCGATAGACAAGTGGTTGGAAATAATGAGTCTAATAAGAAGGCGATTGTGGTGTCTATGTCTTTACCTGTACATACCCTCTCTATGTTCTAACCATTTCTCCTGTTTTTCCTTAGAGATGAATTCTTTCCATCACTTTCCACTATTTCCTCACTAATCATATTTTCTTTCAACCCCTGCATTCTGACATACATCTCCACCACATAGCAGAAGCTGATCTTTCTCCCCAAATTTACTGATTTTCTTGATAATTGCAGTAACATTTTTTTCTTCTTTTTCCCTTGCACTTGAGACCATATTTGACATTTCCTTAAAAACGTCATCTTTCCTTTACTTTAATGACTCTGTGCTGTACTGTTTTCTTTAAACCAGTGCCCTTTCCCTCAAGGATCTTTTTGGCCTTTTACCCCTTGTTTTCCTGAAGGAGCATAACTGTCTCTGTTTTGGCTATTTTTCTATGCTGAAAGCACAAAGGTTTATATCTACAAAGTCCCAGTCCAACATCCACTTCTGTGTTTTCGACAGTGTCCTGGATGCTACAGCGAGTGGTTACAGGGCAGAAGGACTCGGTAACGACCACGAGGGAAAGGTCAGCCCTAAGGTCTGGCTCAAGTTTTAGCAAAGACGCTGTACTCTTTCATATGTACAATGAATATAAGGGGAAATAGAGATCAGTAGGATCATTTTAATTACAAGAAAAAGGAATGATTCAAACTATCTGACACTGATCCCAAACCACTGGTGACATTAGTCCAACCAATTCAAGGGATTATAAACTAAGTTTATAATCTAAGATTATAATTATAAAAAGATAAATTGACAAAGAGTTTAGATAACCAAATTTCATTATCTTTTTATCCGATTCATTGTCTATCCCTGAGCTTAATAAGGTTGTTTTGTTATTGTTGTTTTTAAAAAAAACAATCAGTATTCCTTCTTAGGAATAAGTATGTCAAGAATGATATTTGCTACAAATGCTATGCTAGAAGAGGAGAAGTTTAAAAGTTTTAGGACATTTGAGCCACCATAATTGCAAGGAAAAGAGTGACAAAGAAAATAATTACTTTTTAAAAAGGAAATTTTGTTTGAGAAGGATAAGTATATATTCCATTAGGCAAAGATAGAGAAAATGTCACCCTTGCTGTGTTAGGAACTATTTTTGAAAAATGACTGGATTATAAAGGTTGGCAACAACTTTAATACTCACTAGTTTGGATTTAAGTTTCTAAATGAAATTTAAAATTGTGGCTTAATGATGGAAAGATTCCTTGTCTTTGTATGGTTGTTAAACTTGCTTATCACAGTGCTAGAAACAACCACAAATAAGAATCCATGTGTGTCCTGTGTTCTGTACATGGGTAGAAACTACCCCATAAGCACATAGTTATTTAAAACCCTATAGGAGAGATAATATCACAAAAAAGATACTTCGCTTTCTCTTAGAAAACCTAATACTGTTTTCTCGGGCAAATAAAAAGGACAGATATTGAGTTGGGTAGGGTATGTTTATAAATCTATGATGTCAATAATGTCAACTTTGTAGGCTTATTTTGGGTGGGAGGGGTTGCATTTGTGCTTTCATGATTATAAAACCTTTAATTAGGTGTCTTTGAAAGGCACAATAGCACCATTTTAGTTAGGCAGGACAAGTTTCACTTCAAATCAATCAGCAAAGGAAAATACAGCTTCTTTTTATAAAGACACCAGTGGTCCATTTATTGGCTAGTGGAATGCATCATTCAGCTTCTTACTTGCCAATAGCTCAAGGTTAGATTATTGGTATATTAGGAAAAATTACTGATATATATTACATGTCCTAAATTTTATGTGCTAAGGTTCAAACTAGAGTTTAATAACTTCCTGATGGACTTACCAAATAATGTACATTTCTAAATTATATGCAACTAAAACATTTATTCCATGACTAGCAGCTCTACCTGTGGATGTTATCCAGTGAATAAAGTACCGATCAGCTGCACACCAAGCTCTGCTTTTGTATTCCTGTCTCCTCTTCTCCAGTTCTTCTATCCTGTTGTTTTGACCTCTTATAGCATATTTCGGAATCCATCTTAAGCAATGTATGTCTCAGACTATCATATCTGTTTTCTTTATATTTTCTATCTCTTTGTATGTTTGTTTTACTACCTGAGATATTAACTTTTTCTTCCAATCTTGTTGGTTTGAATGATATTTTTTTAACTTTCAAAATCTATTTTTTAGCTTTTGATTGTAGTTTAATTTAGCCCACTTTGGTGATTTATTTGCTACCTACAGTCTTCACCAACATCTTCTATGATAATTAGAATTTTATGTTTTCACTGTTAGCCAAATTTTCTCCAAGGTAATTTGTTCTGCGTATTTGCCGTTGTGTCACTTTTTGATGTTGAATGCATTCTTCAGATGCCTGGTGGTTTCTTGGGTATCTGTCCACATGTAAAAATATAAGTAAATAATTTGGAGCCGGAACCAGGCTGTCAAAACATATTGTCTTTGCTCAAATTCATCATAAAAGAATGCCTGCTTAATGCAAAAATATGAAGTATGGTCTGAAGAACCTCAAGCTGTGGCAAAGAAACCTGCCATCTTCCAGCAGAATCTTAAACATCTTTACAGAAACAGACGTAATTCCAACTGCTAACCCTGACCTTACCACTGCTGTTGCTCCCGTACACCATTGTCTCCACCCTTGTCCCAGTTCCAAGCTTTGAGGCTCTGTGGAGATTTCATGATGACATTAGCTCTTTCTCAGACTTTACACAGTCTCCTGTTCCATTTTGCTACTTCTGTGGAAGCTACACTAGAGTGTGACATTAGTGAGAAACAAACTTTGATCGTGCTAAACCAATAGCACAATAATCCCTATCCTATTGAGATTTGGGAGTTGTTTATTCCCACAACAAAGCTTAACTTACACTAATTAGCAAACTGCCAATTCCTCCCCAGTGAAGCTGACTAGTGAAGGAGCCCCCTTCCAATAAATTTTGTAGTGTGTCACTTTTAAATATTCATCACACATTTAAATAACCAATATTCATCACACATTTGAGGAAACTGTTGATATGTCTTAAACAAACGCTGGAAATCATAGGGAACAGAGAAAATGTAAAGAATAGAAGAAACATTTTTAAAATTAAAATTAATATCAGCAGAAGGTACCATACACATAAAACAAAAAGATGTTATAAAAAGAAACAAAGAACAACAAAGAGATTTGGAAATGAGTAATATAGCAGAAACTAATATAAATAGACACACAAATGTTCATGGCAGCTTCGTTTTAATAGTTTCAAGCTGGAAAATAGCCAAATATCCTTCAATAGATGAATGGTTAAACAAATTATAGTGCATTGGAGTACTACTCAACAATAAAAAGAAACGATCTGTTAATAAATATAACAGCTTGGCTGAAACTATGATGAATGAAAAATAAGCAAATTTAAAAGGATGCATGTTATATGATCTCATTTATGTAAGATTTCTGAAATAACGTAATTATAGAGCTGGAAAATAAATTAGTGGTTGCCAGGACTTAGGGATGGGGGAGGTGGGGGATAGGTGTTGGGTATTGTGAAGGACCATTGTGGTGATGGTACAGTTGAGTATCTTGATTTTGGGGGCTGTTGATATCTTGGTTGTGATATTCTACTATAGTTGTGTAAGATGTTAATGGGGAAGGCTGGGAGAAGGGTGAGACTTCCCAGAACATTTCTTTGCAACCTCCTATGAATCTGTAATAATTTCAAAATAAAAAAAGCTTTTAAAAACCTCCAAATAAATGGATGAATAGATAGAAGTCTTGGAAGATAAATTACAGGAAATACGACCTAAAGAACAAAAAAGAGTGTGGACAATGGAGTAAGAGGGGAGGGAGAAAAGGAAGGGAAGAAGAAAACATAAGAAAATTAGAGGACCAAACCTGGATGTCCATCATACTGTTAGGAGTTCCAGAAAAAACAGAGTAAGCAAAGAAGACCCTTACACTCCCCACCCCGACCAAGGCCTATCATAGTCAACATTCAGAGCACTAGGAGGCAAAGGAAAGATCTGGGATGCGTTATCTGCTGCCAAATTAGTACCACCAGCACTCTTTTCTAATCTTGGGAACTATGTTTCCCAGAATAATCTGCCCATGGTGGTAGATGTACATAAAGCTCAGTAACACGGACTTCTACTCACTAAATCTGATCTGGCGGTGGTCCCTGTTGGGCCCCCAATCTGCCAACAAACAGCGAAGACCAACACTGAGCCCGAGATGTGGCCCTGTTGTTTGGGGGAACCAGCCGGCCAGTTGGTGGCAGTGTAAGAACACTGGACCGTTTCCATCCTGTCAGCAACAATGATTCATTCTTGCTAAAGACAAATTTGCCTTCCCTGCCCACTGCTTTTGCTAAAATGATCATTCCTGGACTTACAGAATGAATGATTTATTTACGATTATGGAATTCTTCTTAGTATTACTCCTGATGAGGAACTTATTTAAAAGCGAATGAAGGCTATCAGTTGACTCCTGAAAGCGTGATGTTGCTCATACAGTTATTTGGAATTCACCGACTTGCAGTGTTTCCCATCCTGAAGCTTGGCCTGATAGAACGGACTGTGGAAATCCTGTTATGGTGCTGCTGGCATCATGACTGAGATGCAGGATGTACTGTGAACCAGTGATTAATTTATAATGCAAAATTTTCCCCACAGTAAAGACGCACAGTTTTAGAAGTCAAGGGGTGCGAATGCAAATAGCTCCTTTTACTGTTACAACTAATCATCTACTAGCACCGTTTCTGCTTTCCATCTCCATAGCATTGAGCTCTGCTGGTTTACAGGTCAGGGGATGCTTCTATCAGGGGACACAAACGATGGTTCTGTTAAACAGGAAGCTTAGATTTCCATCTGGTCACTTTGTCAGGCAAGTAAGAGGGTCACTGTGCTGGATGGGAAAAGTGATGTTGATTTTCAAGAGTCAATTGTTTTGCTATGACATGATGGGAGCAAGGAGGAATACCTGGGACCCAGGAGAGAGATTCTCTTGGTAATCTTTCAATATTTTCCTGCTACTTTTACTATAGGCAGGACCATTTATGGCATGAAAAGTTCAATAATAAAGATTTAGTTTATCAGGCCTACCAGGCCCTCCCCATAAAATGTGACTGGCTGAGGTGCTTGTGGGGAACAAATGGAATGAGGAAATGGGTGGTAGGAGAAGGGAATGTAAATACCAACTGTGGCATTGTGACCAGTCACAGAAACAGTATTTCCTGTCTTGCTTCTGTATAGACATCTGTATGTATTGACTGATAGTTTCTTTTTCTCCTCTCTTATTCCCACAAAACCTAGCAGTATTCATGTGTACCTTGTGGTTGTTTCCACATCTCAGTTTTCGGTTTTAGTATAGCATAAGAAGACTGTGAATCAGAAGAAAGACGAGGAAACATTTATTCAAAGGTGGAAAATAGAACTTTGGATTTCTTCTTTGAGGTTTGGTTGTATGAAGAATTGTTGAATCATGTAATGGGAAAGCATAATATTGAACATATCTTTATTTGGAAGTTAAATGTTGACAAGGAGGGGGTGTTTGGAGGCTGAGTTGACAAAGATGTAGACTGTGCCGGATTGTCTGTGTTTCACTCAGCAATACGATCGCTCCTTTTCCAGGCTGAGCTGCGCTTTCCAGAGCCCCCTCGTCTGAATGGTTTTTGGTTAGAGTTTGCTTGTGGGAGGACCTTGTATGAAGGTTGGGAGATGGGAGTGAATCCGTTGACAATGGCAGTCAAATGTGTTGGTAGACAGGAGATTCCGTGGCTTCCTGGGAGATTCTTGAGAACTACCCTCTCCATTAATGAATTCTGAGAGCTCGATGGCAGCTTCTCAGAGGTTCTTGAGAACTTCAAAAAGCTTCTGAGAATCACTTGCCTCAATGCTTCAGGCCGAGATCTTTAGCATGAAATCCTCTGACTTTTGGTGACAGCATCCATGACCTCTGCTCCTTCAGGTTTCCAACAACCATGAAAGTCCCTAATTCTATATCAAGTTTCTTATATACAGAATACATAAAATGACTTATTTTTTCCTGAGAGTTCCCAGACTGAAGCAAGATTTTTAAAGCTTCTGGAGGGAAAAGAACAGATTTCATACGAAGAATGAGAAGTCAGCAAGGCATTGAACCTATCAACAACACTGTAAGCCAGAAGCAAATGGAACGAAGTCTGTATAATTCTGAAGTAAATTGATTTTTAGAATTCTATATCCACCTAAATTATTAATCAATAGTGAGGGTAAGATGAAGACATTCTTAGACATGTAGTTTCAAAATTTTACATTTTGCCCACGTTTCTCAGGATGCTACTGAAGGATCTGTAACATTAAAATGAGGAAATGAGCTTGAAACCCCAAGAAACAGATACAGGTTGTGGGAAACAAGGAAGCCAACACAGGAGATAGATGATGATAATTTGCAGTGGAGAGTGCAGTGAGACCTAACGTGGCATTGTGCAGTAGGCCTGAACACCAGGTGGCCAGACTAGGTCGGATAGAAAGCGATAGCAGAGGTGCGCCGGGGGCAGAATGAGTGGGATCAACAGGTTACCTGAGGATTTGACCACAGTGAGAGTCCTTCAACTCTCCCAGAGCGTTTAGGAAGAATTCGTAATAGTACATAGAAAATGAAGTAAATAACAAATGGTCCAATTACCAGCTTCTGAAAGAACCAAAGGCTATACCAGAAGGAAAATATTTTTGTCTCTGGCTTACACATGGTTCTACTTATGATTGTTTGACTTTACAATGGCGTGAAAGTTGTTATGCATTCAGTAAAAACTATACTTTGAGTCTTGAATTTTGATCTTTTCCCAGGCTAATGCTATGCAGTCCGATGCTCTCTTTGCGATGCTGGGCGGAGCAGTGAGCCAGAGCTCCTTATCAGCTGTGCAGTCACAGGGTAAACAACTGATACACTTACAACCAATCTGTACACACTACTCGTTCTGTTTTTCATTTTCAGTACAGTATTCAATACATTACATGAGATATTCAGTGCTTTATTATAAGGTAGGCTTTGTGTTAGATGATTTTACCCAACTATTGGCTAATGTAAGTGTTCTGAGCATGTTTAAGGTAGGCCTGGCTAAGCTGTGGTGGTATGTAGGCTAGGTGTATTCAATGCATTTTCAACTTATGGTATTTTCAGCTTAACGGTGGGTTGATTAGGATATACCCCATTGTAAGTTGTATACTATATTGTAAAGGCCATTAGTAAATAGTATTTTTATGTCATAACAATATAAACATTAAATAGTTTTATCAAGAATTATGATACAACTGTACAGGGAAAAGGGTTCATGTATATGAGTGAGATGGGTGGATGTTTCATAAGTACTAAATTCTTATGCTTCACCAGAATAATTCAGCATATAGTATTTAAAATAATCAAGGAAAAAGTAGTAACTAAAGAAGAGTGTTTAGAAACATGGAGATAAATATCAGCAGAAACAGCTAAAACAGTTGAAAGGATTGCCTCTTGGATGCAGGAATGGAGTTGGGAGAAGAGTAAGGCAAGGGATTGCTATTTTTTCCCTGCAATGCGTAGAGTACTTGTGACTTTTTAAAATAGATACATTTGTTACTATGGGTAAAATTGTAACATTTCCAGAATATCTCGCCTGGTTTTAGCACATTTGCGTATCCTCAGGGGTGGAGAGGAGGTCATCTCCATATCAGTGGGTAATTACCTGGGCAACCGAGGGCGTGTCTGAACCTGAGAGGTGAGGGGAGGGTCTTGCTTGCTTGCTTCTGCCCAGTCTGCAGTTCGTAAGCAATAAATGGGTTTTAAACTTTATTTCTCCCTTTGACCGATTTCGCTTTTTAGAGGTATTTTGCCTTGGAATTTCCTCTCCTCAGACTTACAGTTACTCTAATAAAAAATAAAAGTAAACATCAGAGAAAAGTGTAAGAAAAGTTAACACCCTAATAGAAAAAATGGGCAAGGACATTAAAATGCAAATCACAAAATACAAAGGACCAACAGACATGAAAAAATGCTTATTCCCACTAAAAAAAATATCAGCTAATGAAAATATGCACAATGATAATACATGTTTTCTTGCTAGGGTACAGTCCTTACTTCTCTGCATATTGTTTTCCTTGTTGAGTAAATTGGAAAGGCAATAACACTTGCTGAGATGAATTTATTTCAAGGATGCAATGAGATAATGCATAAGAACTCTAAACTCTAATAAGACTGCAAAGGAATGAAAGATAATAAGGCTGCCTTCATGTTGCAGCCCTCAGCTCTGGCTAATTTTCGCATTTGACAGACATTCTTTTATTTAAGTAGAGAACTCCAATTCCAAAAATACTCCCCCATGTGTTCCAATAGGAGTATAAGTGAAAGGACATTTTCATGTTTCCTGCTTTGACCCTGCACAAAAAACTGTTTACTCTCCATTAATCTACCTAATTATGCTGGTGGAAAGGGGGCTGAAAAATGAACATGTAATAAACATGTTAGGTTCTTGTTATAAGATGTTTGAAAGCTGGTAGGTCATGTTTAGGGCAACCATACATCCTGGTTTGTCTGAAACAGTCCCAGTTTATGGCTGTTTTCTGGGAATAATTGTTAACAGCACCTATTTTTGTTCTCAAAGTATTTATTTGGATGATAAGTTATATGGTTACCCTGACCATAGTTCCCTAGAGTGCAGCTATTAATTTATGCTAAAAATACAAGACAAAATGCTTTAGATGCTATATGGGAAGAGAGTCAGTCTGGTACAGTATATGTATTTTAAGAGAATGAATTATATTCTTGATGACATGAAAGACTTTCTTATGTGTGTGGCTGATCAGTTAGAATGAGGTTTTTTTCTCTCTCTCAATCGATAATGTGCATCTGCTCAGTTACACAAGTTCTTCATTGTGATCCTGTATCCTGCAGCATCTCGACAGGGAATAAACAGTTTTATGACGGAAATTGTTAATTGAATGTTGTAACTCACAGATACAGGGAAGTGACTGGTGGTTGCCATGGGGTGAGGGAGGGATGGGTGAAATAGGTGAAGGTGATAAAGAGATACAAAATTCCAATTATAATATAAATTAGCCACAGGGCATAGGGAATATAGTCAAGAATATTGTAATATCTTTGTGTGAGGACAGATGGTAACTGCACTTTTGGGATGAGCATTTAATACTGTAGATACCTGTCAAATCACTATATTATACACTTGAAACCAATATAATATTGTATATCAACCATACTCCAATTAAAAAAAGGGGACTTTAACTCTGAGCTAATAAGGGGCAGAGGAGGATTTTCAAAAACTCATTTGTGGCGTTCTAACACTGGGTTTATTTGTTAATGTCGTAGATGCAGGAAATGGAATGTCCAGTGCTGCCAGAACTCGAGTCAGACACTAAATAAACCATGACAAGCCTAGAGATAAAAAGGAAAGTCAAATGTTATAAAGAAACCTTGATTATAAAGAAATGCCAGCATAGTTCCACAGAACTTGTTATTTTCAGCAGAACTTTTTCTTGTTGGAGTCACCTGACTTCCTGCAGAGCATCCCACCTCTATCACGGATCTTTGTAATGGCGATCGTAAGGATCCACACTGTAAATTTTTTTTCTACAGTATCAAGGAAAACTTAAATTATGTTTATTATGATTTCTACCTCCTCTATCAATCAAAACTTCTTGGAAAGGCTTTAAACATGTATACTTGGATAACCTATTAATGCAGTGGAAAATGAGAAAGAGTGCCATCATCAGCAAGCTAAAACTGAGAAATTCTTGAAAGAGGGAAAACAGACAGGGTCACATTTATAGAGAAACAAGTCTAGAGGGAACCTTCTCCAAAACAGGAGCAAGAGGAACTTCTATAAAAGTGTAGGGCACGTCCGGGAGGAATAAAGTTAGAAAGAGAGGCCCCGGGGACAATCAGGTGATTCAGGAGCAAGGATGCTTGGAGCAGATGGACCAGTTTCTGCTTGGACTGAGCAACAGACAACAGTGACCTTTGCTGTAAGGAGAAAGCAAACACTGTCGGTTCTGGGGATCAAGAGACAGGGAAGTTCCCCGAAAGTTAATGAACTTACCTGTAAACTACCAAAATAGTTTCTCTAATACTATTGGATAGTGTCACCTGCTCCCCCATAGTCCTGATCAGCAAGCTTGTATCCATAAACAAACAAAGATCCTCAAAAGCACAGAGAGACAAAACAAAATCACTACACATTTGAGGAAACACACCATGAAAGAAGAAAGAAATGTAATAAAAAGAGCTAACACTTAAGGAAGCAGTTAACAGAGCAAGCAGGAAAGCCTCAAAAATGAGCATAATGGTATCTTTAAAAAGATTCAAAAGGCTGTTTGTGATCATTAGAAAGAAATAGCACAAGTTCTGGGAAATGAAAAGCAGTTCACCTTCCTCCGCTACCGCCCCCTGCTGCCGCCCGGTGCTCACTGGGGTCATTTGTTGCACATCATCTACTTCTTTTAATGGAGCAGCTGAGGAGGGGCTGGTGCACACCCAGGCCAACAAAAAGCCCCAGGAAGCAGTTAAAAGGCAGAGCGATTTTTTCAAAATAACATCTGATAGCATTAACCCCCTTTGCATAAAACTATTTAATGATTTACAGATACTCTGAAGATAACACAAAGTTGTTGGCATAGGCCTGAAGCTGCTGCCTGAGCCAGCTGCTCTCCTCCTCCGCCCGAGCTTGCCGCAGGCTCCTCTCAGCCCCTCTGCCCCTCTGCCCCTCACACTCTCTGCTGGGCCTCCCTGTATTGCATCTTCTACCTGCAAAACATTTCTCCTCTTCAGTAAAGTGAGCTTCTACTCTCAGACCTCAAATCAGTCATACTTAAGAAAAACAGTTCCCTGAGATCCGTATTTGGGTCACACCTTCCTGTTATTTATTCCTGTGTACCTATTTTGGGAACATTTATTAAAGTTTTGCTTTTAAATATCTACATGACTATAAACTTCAGAGGTTGGCTGTGTATCAGGTCTGTTTGTATTCATCATTATATCCAAGCATTCACTAGAATACCTCGGTTTTTGTTGGATGAAGTAAAGAAATAACATTTCAAAATTCCTGTACATTCTCAGAGTGTACAGGACTCGACATGTTCCATAATTTTAAAAAGTAGCTTTATATATTGAGACAGTAAACAGTTTCAAAATCATATATAATACATGTTTGATAAATGATGCTTGCAAAACAACTTTTCCTAATCTCTACTAAAAAACTTGGATGGGAAACCCTTGTTAAATTAATTAAACAAGAAGATCATTAGACTGAAGTGGCTTTAACGTGTTTGTAGCTCATGTAAGCAAACCACAACCCAAGCTTCAAGGTTAAGAAATGAAATTCTAAGGATAACCAATCACAAACATCCAAGTGGGCTTTCCCAAATAACACAACCACTTAAGTTATAACCAAAGAATTTCCTTGATTTCTTTCTGCCTCCTCTATAAAAGTCTTTCCAGCAGCTCCTTTCAGTGGAGTGCCCCCAGCCACTTCTAGTCTGTGCTGCCTAGTTTAAATCCATTTTTGCTCAGATCAATTCTACCTTCTGTTCATGTCTATCTTTGTTTCTAAATTACTCCTTTTTGTAAGAACACCAGCCCTGTTGGACTAGGGCCCACCAAAAGACCTCATTTTAACTTGACTACTTCTGTAAGCAGTTTTAACTTGATCCTACTTTCATATAGGGTTACATTCCGAGCTCCTAAGGGTTAGGACTTCAGCATATCTGTTTGGGGAGACATAGATCACCTAAGAATGAACTTCTAAGAATATTGTTTTACAAGGTCAATATTTCAATGTAAAAACTTAGAGTTATTTTAGTTTTTTTGTTGTTGTTCCTGCTGATGTTAGAAGAGCTGGGCAGTTCTTGATTATTTCCCTGGTGCAGACCTATTCTTAAAAGTGATGATAACTACTGAGGGCAGATACAGCCATCACCATTGCTGTGTGGGTCACTAATCTTTTTTCCTTTTTCCTTTTAGCTCATATTCATTCATTCATTCACTTGTTTATTTATTAAAAAATAGTTATTAGCTACCTGTGTGTCAGACATTGCACTGGGCATTGGATTATGCTGCTGATAGAAGATGTACAAACCCTGAGCATTAGAACACTATTCAATGAATTTTATCACTCAGCTTGCTAAATTGTATTCTTAGTATAATAAACATTTTTACTATGGTTTTCTGAGTTTTCTGACCCAGAAGTATGGAGGGATGGTTCCCTTCCAATGCTGAACCGTATTTTCCCCAGTGATTTTTGTTCACTTTTTATCATTTAGGTACTTTCTTCAACTCTTCAAAAGTCAACAACAAAAAAATCTACAGAACTGTGCACGGGATAAATTCTACCTTCTGATCTATGAGCCCATATGTAAACTCATACAGTAATGTAAAATATGTTATACTCTATGATCAATTGTAAGATTAAGAAGAGAAAATAAATTTAATAGTTATTCTTAGCACTCAAGGAATGGAGTAGGCACTACTGACCTGCTAAAAAAGATGTCAATCAGTGTTTCAGCTCCCAGACTACAGCTTGATGCTCAAGCTCCAGTTTAGTTTTCTTTCTGCAAGCACCAAAGGGGCCACTGCTTTTGAAAAATAGCAAGTAAACCACCAAGAGCCAGAGAAAAGTCAGCAAGGAATTGCACCACCAGGACATGAAATGAAAAGAGTCAGGAAGAAGCTATTATAGGAAAGGTTTCCTTGTTCTTCAGTTAATATTGATTTCTACTTATAAAATCTAGAGGAAAAGTTTTGAATATTGACTTTCTTTTGAGAAGTTGGGAATATAGTTTGTTAGGGGTGGTAAGCGAGGATTTGCACTGTAGGGCACTGGGGAGTGGCCTCTGATGGATGCACACATCCGCAGCCTCACCGAGCTGCTGTGTCCAGGCTCGTCATGCCCGCCAGCGCTCTATACTTCCGACGGGTCTGTCTGTTTCTCTCCCTTCTGCCACCCATGAGAGGATGCGACTTCTTCTTGGCTGTCAAAACCAAGTCAGCTGTGGTAGTAAGCCACTTGCTTGCCCTTTCCTCTGATCTTTCTTTCCTTATTTCCATAAAATAATATTTTGGAGAACTAGAAAGAAAAGAGGAAAGTAAAGGATTAATTTGACAAATGCCCATACTCAACACCATTCAGAATTAGCAACTATTAACATTCAGTCATGTTTGTTTCTAGTCTAATTTGTTATTATTTAAGAAATAAATCTCAGATTGATATCTTTTAGTTATTACCATCATCAGTCCCAATTACTCCTCTCTGCAAATATATCATTTCAAGAGTTTAGTGAATGTTCCTATATTGAAGATGTAATGCTTACCTATATCTATATATAACTGTTTTCTGTGCAGTTTCAAAAATGTATTTAAATACTTAAATATTTTCATATACTTAACATTAAGCATCTGCTCTATTCCATGTTTACATTTATAATTTACATTATATTTACGATGTACCCTGTTTAAAATTATTGTGACTACTCAAGTTAAGACCTATCTTGCCATCTCATTTTAGTCTTTTTATTTACAGTACTTTCCCTTTATTTAAAAAATTTTTTTATTAAGGTATGATTGGTATGCACCCTTACGAAGGTTTCACATGAAAAAACAATGTGGTTACTACATTTACCCATATTATCAAGTCCCCACCCATACCCCAATGCAGTCACTGCCCATCAGTGCAGCAAGTTGCCACAGATCCACTATGTGCCTTCTCTGTGCTACACTGTTCTCCCCGTGACCCCCCACACCATGTGTACTAAACATAATACCCCTCAGTCCCCTTCTCCCTCCCTCCTCACCCCCCTCCCACACCTCTCCCCTTTGGTAACCACTAGTTCATTCTTGGAGTCTATAAGTCTGCTGCGTTTTGTTCCTTCAGTCATGCTTCATTGTTATACTCCACAAATGAGGGAAATCATTTGGCATTTGTCTTTCTCCGCCTGGCTTATTTCACTAAGCATAATGTCCTCCAGCTCAGTTCATGTTGTTGCAAATGGTAGCATTTGTTTCTTTCTTATGGCTGAGTAGTATTACATTGTATATATGTACCACCTCTTGTTTATCCATTCATCTACAGATGGACACTTAGGTTGCTTCCATAGCTTTGCTATTGTAAAAAGGGCTACAATAAACATAGGGGTACATATGTCTCTTTTAATCGGAGAAGTTGTATTCTTTGGGTATATTCCAAGGAGTGGGATTCCAAGGTCAAATGGTATTTCTATTTGCAGTTTTTGAGGAACCTCCACATTGCTTTCCACAATGGTTGAACTAACATACATTCCCACCAGCAGTGTAGGAGGGTTCCCCTTTCTCCGCATCCTTGCCAGCATTTGTTGTTCTTAGTCTTTTTGATGCTGGCCATCCTTACTGGTGTGAGGTGATATCTGATTTTGCTTTCAATTTGCACTTCCCTGATGATTACTGATGTGGAACATCTTCTCATGTGTCTGTTGGCCATCTGAATTTCTTCTTTGGAGAACTGTCTCTTCACATCCTCTGCCCATTTGTTAATCGGGTTATTTACTTTTTGGGTGTTGAGGTGTGTAAGTTCTTTATATATTTTGGATGTTAACCCCTTGTTGCAAATATCATTTACAAATATATTCTCCCATAGTATAGGATACCTTTTTGTTTTGTATATGATGTCTTTTGCCGTACAAAAACTTTTTAGTTTGATGTAGTCCCTTGAGTTCATTTTTGCTTTGGTTTCCCTTTCTCGAGGAGATGGGTTCAGGAAGAAGTTGCTCATGCTTATATTCAGGAGATGTTTGCCTATGTTGTCTTCTAAGAGTTTTATACTTTCATGACTTACATTCAAGTCTTTAATCCATTTCGAGTTTACTTTTGTGTATGGGGTTAAACAATAATCCAGTTTCATTCTCTTGCATGTAGCTGTCCAGTTTTGTCAACACCAGCTGTTGAAGAGGCTGTCATTTCCCCATTGTATGTCCATGGCTCCTTTATCATATATTAACTGACCATGTATGGTTGGGTTTATATCAGCACTTGCTGGTCTGTTCCATTGGTCTATGGGTCTGTTCTTGTGCCAATACCAAATTGTCTTGTTTACTGTGGCTTTGTAGTAGAGCTTGAAGTTGGGGAGCATAATTCCCCCTGCTATATTCTTTCTTCTCAGGATTCCTTTGGCTATTGGAGGCCTTTTGTGGTTCCATACGAATTTTAGCACAATTTTCTCTGGTTCATTGAAGAAGGCTGATGGTATTTTGATAGGAATTGCATTGAATCTATAGATTGCTTTAGGCAGGATGACCATTTTGACAATATTAATTCTTCCTATCCATGAGCATGGGATGTGTTTCCATTTATTGGTATCTTCTTTAATTTCTCTCATGAGTGTCTCATAGTTTTCAGAGTATAGGTCTTTCACTTCCTTGGTTAGGTTTATTCCTAGGTATTTTATTCTTTTTGATGCAATTGTGAATGAAATTGTTTTCCTGATTTCTCTTTCTGCTAGTTCATTGTTAGTGTATAGGAATGCCACAGATTTCTGTGTATTAATTTTGTATCATGCAATTTTGCTGAATTCAGATATTAGATCTAGTAGTTTCGGAGTGGATTCTTTAGGGTTTTTTATGTACAATATCATGTCATCTGCAAACAGGGACAGTTTAACTTCTTCCTTGCCAATCTGGATGCCTTTTATTTCTTTGTGTTGTCTGATTGCAGTGGCTAGGACCTCCAGTACTATGTTGAATAGAAGTGGGGAGAGTGGGCAACCCTGTCTTGTCGCTGATCTTAAAGGAAAAGTTTTCAGCTTCTCACTGTTAAGCATAATGTTGGCTGTGGGTTTGTCATATAAGGCCTTTATTATGTTGAGGTACTTGCCTTATATACCCATTGTGTTGAGAGTTTTTATCATGAATGGATGTTGAATTTTGTCAAATGCTTTTTCAGCATCTATGGAGATAATCATGTGGTTTTTGTCCTTCTTTTTGTTGATGTGGTGGATGATGTTGATGGATTTTTTTAATGTTGTGGCACCCTTGCATCCTTGGAATGAATCCTACTTGATCATGATGGATGATTCTTTTTGATGTATTTTTGAATTCGGTTTGCTAATATTTTGTTGAGTATTTTTGCATCTATGTTCATCAGGGATATTGGTCTGTGATTTTCTTTCTTTTGTGGTGTCTTTGCCTGATTTTGGTATTAGAGTGGTGCTAGCCTCATAGAATGAGTTTGGAAGTATCCCCTTCTCTTCTATTTTTTGGAAAAATTTAAGGAGAATGGGTATTAGGTCTTCACTAAATATTTGATAAAATTCAGTGGTGAAGCCATCTGGTCCAGGAGTTTTGTTCTTAGGTAGGTTTTTGATTACCAGTTCAATTTTGTTGCTGGTAATTGGTCTGTTCAGATTTTCTGTTTCTTCCTTGGTCAGCCTTGGAAGGTTGTATTTTTCTAGAAAGTTGTCTATTTCTTCTAGGTTATCCAGTTTGTTAGCATATAATATTTCATAGTATTCTCTAATAATTCTTTGTATTTCTATGGTGTCCGTAGTGATATTTCCTTTCTCATTTCTGATTCTGTTTATGTGTGTAGACTCTCTTTTTTTCTTGATAAGTCTGGCTAGGGGTTTATCTATTTTGTTTATTTTCTCGAAGAACCAGCTCTTGCTTTCATTGATTCTTTCTATTGTTTTATTCTTCTCAATCTTATTTATTTCTGCTCTAATCTTTTTTATATCCGTCCTTCTACTGACTTTGGACCACATTTGTTGTTCTTTTTCTAGTTTCATTAATTGTGAGTTTAGACTGCTTATATGGGATTGTTCTTCTTTCTTGAGGCAGGCCTGTATTGCAATATACTTTCCTCCTAGCACGGCCTTGGCTGCATCCCACACATTTTGCGGTGTTGAATTATTGTCATTTGTCTCCATATATTACTTGATCTCTGTTTTTATTTGGTCATTGATCCATTGGTTATTTAGGAGCATGTTGTGAAGCCTCCATGTGTTTGTGGGATTTTTTACAGTTCTTTCCCTTTGATTTTTCTCCCTTTTCCTGATTTCTTGATTTCCATTGGATTGATTTAATTTTCTTTGTTCAATTGTTCCACTTTCACTGATTTAAAAATTATGCATTCTATGTCTTAAATTTATCCTTAAAGTTACCATGCATGTGGCTCAAGTTGCTTTTTTTCTAACATATGGAGTTAGTATCTACATCTCTTTATCAAAACAGGATCCCAAGCACACTTTTGTTCTATTACCATTCCATGGAACTTCCCCAAAACCTTTCTCCTTTTGATATCTTTGGGAATATTAATTTTAATTTTAAAAGTGCATCAATATTTATTTATGCAACACATGCTATTAAGTTTTTTAACTCACCATTGCTTCTTGTATGTCATCTTGTCTCCTGGAATAATTGTTTTTCATGCTGGAACACATCTTTTAGAGAAAGTATGTAGGTGATGAACTTCCGGAGCTTTTAGATGCTTAAACATGTCTTGGTTTTGCCCTTACATATGACCAATATTTTCTCTGGATATAGAATTTTAGATTGCATTGTTTTTCCTCCTGTCCTGGAAGATAGTGTTCCATTATCTCCTTGGCTCCAGTGCTATTGAGGAGATGGCAAGTGTCAATTTGCCTCTGGTTCTTTTTGGGTAATCTCCTTTTTCACCAGTCACTTTTGGAATCCAGGCTTGGTACACTGAAATCTCACTACTACATGCCTGGTGTTTTTTTTGTTGTGTTTTTTTTTTTTTTTTTACTTATCCTCTCGTATTCAGTGGGCCCTTTCAGTGTAAGGATTGGTGCTTCCTTGTACCTGGACAATTCTCAGCCATCATTCCTTTACATCTTGCTGACTTCCATTCACTCCATTCTGTGCTTTTGTAAAGCCATAAGATGGATTGATCTTCCATGTCTCTTAACTTTTGCCATCAATTTTGATCAGTATGGGCTATGGAAGAATTCTTTCCTGGACCTTCTTGCTCTCTCATTCACCCTTCAGCTGTATCCATTTAGCTTTTCAAGCCTTCTATTCACTCATTTTTAAATTTCAACAATTATAATTTTCACTTTCAAGACCTCTGTAGTTTTTCATGATGACCCATTCTTGCACCATGGATGTAGCACTCCTCATGTCTCTGATACAGGGTTGTCTTAAGTCTTGTGGGTCCTGAAGCTTCTACAAATTGGAGTGGCCCCATTAAGAAAAAGAATACAATGAAATAAGTGAAGGGGATAAAGAGGGACAAACCTCCGATTATGAAATAAATAGGTACAGCATGGGGAATGTAGTCAATAACTTTTGTATAATGACAGTAGCTGCACTTATCTTGGTAAGCATTTTGTGATGCATATCACTATTAAATCACTATGTTGTATAACTGAAACTAATATAATATTACATCAACTATGCATCAATTAAAAAAAAAGAAAATATCCCAAAATTGCTTGAATGAGAAAATAAATCATAACACGTTTCAGGAGACTTGGAGCTTCAGGTTCTTTTCTTCTGAGAGCCCTTAGAAAGTTTACCAGAAATGCTTACCTAAAAATGGGCTTCCCCTGCTTGTATGGAACACTCTGTAACCCCTGGCAATTCCCAGCCTTCCCAGGGACCCTCTGGCTCATGCTGATGGACATCCATGCACACACGTAAATAGTTTTTCCAGGGATTTGTAGTGTTTGATGGGAGGAGAGCTGGAATATGTGCTCAGTGTACTCAAAACCGGTTCTGGTTTTAGCCAAGGTGTATGGAACAATCACCTCTTTTTCATTGATTACTTTGTTTTCATCTTTTGTTGTAGGTTAATAGTTGGTGATTCTATTGTGGTTACCTTTTATTGTAATGGATACTAAATTATTTTTGAAATAGAAGAATATATACATTACAGGGAAGGAAAAACTTTTTTCTTTGACCCTACTGGGGTTCTTGGCTTGGATTGAAAATCAAACTGGCAAGAACAGATTAACAGGAGAAATGTGTACGCATTTAGTGTAAGTTTTACACAATATGGGAGCCTTAATGAGGAAATAAAGACCTAAAGAAACAGACCTGTAGTCTTATACTGGACTTGATGAAGAGTGGACAGTTGTGGAGGAATGTGATAGGTTAAAGAGTATGAGGTAATTATAGTAAACTGGGGGAAACTTTGCAAGGCCTGTTTCTTAGGAATCTTTGTCCGCAGGCATAAAGATGCTCCTTTCCTCTGGGTATAGGAAGGTCACTCTCACATGAGGATTTTATGACCTGTTTCAAGGAAAACAGTAAGGTGGTAGAGGTCAGTGTGACCTACCTGCTTAAAATACTCAATATGCCAACATGCCATGTTTTGGTGTAGTGTGCCCTGAACCCCATTAGCCTACACACACACATATAGTTACAGGGTGAGAAAACAAATTGATCGTGTTTCTAATTAAATTTCTTATCAAGGAATACAGTGAAATATAGAAATGTTTTAAGATATCATTTATGTTTAGGCAAATAAACTGCTTCTGGGGGATGAAAATATAATCTAATATGCTGGTAGTTATAAAGGTATAACTTTTTGTTTTTCTAATCCCCTGAGAGTTTGAGTTTACTAATGCTGTTCTTTGAAAACTTTGCAAAAGCTAGAGGAGTAAAATAGAAGTAAATTAAAATATATTTATTGTTCAAAAATGCAAATCAGAAATTAAGGTTTAAGTAAATACAAATAATTTCATTCTTAAAAAGGTCAAGTTTTTCTTTTCAAAAGAGATAAATTTTTACTTTGTTCTCTCTAAAGTGAAATTGCCATCATAGCCACAAATAACCCACACTGTGCCTTTGTGTAAATTAAAGAAACATGACCCTTCCGTGGGAAGATACATCCCTGCCCTGGAGGGCTCCCCTTCCTGGAAGACAGGGTTCTCCCCTGAAGCACCAGGTCTGAGAAGAAGAGCTGAGCCAGTTTCAGAGCTGGATTGTCCCCTTGGCTGGGATCCTCGCTCAGGGTGTGACCTGTGTGTTTGTATGGTGCGCCACTGAGAACTGTGTACTGATCACTTGCAGAATAATCCCTTTTTATGAAGTAATTTCCCACTCGTTAGAATTTCAGTACCTGCTCTATGAGTGCAATATATATATATTTTTTCCACAAATTTGCTTCATCCGCATCCCCTGGGAACTTGTTAGAAACAGACCAGAGCTATTGATCAGAATCAGACAAGATCCCCAGGTGATGATACACACTAAAGTTGGACATGTGCTGCTCTGTGTTACTTTTAGACATGTAGAGCGGACACACGGGAGCAGGTGGCAAAATCCAATATAAGAAGTTCAAACCTCGGAAAGAATGGGGATTCTTAAGGCAATTACCACTTATAATGCCTTTTCCTGACTATTCTGATTCAACAGATGAAGGTTGGGGGTTTACAGATATTAACTCATTCTTAACTAACCACTGTAGGTTTTAGAAATGCAGGGTAGAAAAGCAAAAAGTAGTCCGCGTAATCTGAAAAGAGAGTTTGCTTAAGGTACGGCATAGATTGCCACTGTGTTCACACAGCACTTTGCAAGTAATTTTGACCATTTTCTCCTTTATTTCTACTTTCTCTTCACAGACAGATGCTAAGAGCAGACAGTTCACCACTGGCCTGTTCCCTAGGCTGCGAGATGCTTCTGCCTTCCTCCGTGTCCTTAAACGCCTGGCATGCCGCAAGATGGGGAGCTCCTTAGGCCACGGGGAGGGTACGACTAACTTTTTAGCCCTATTTGTGTTCTAGTTTCTTGTGCTATATAATAATTGCTCTTTTCATTTCTTTTCATTTTGACTAATCTTATCCATTTTCTTCTAGTTTAGTGCTGAAAAATTTTGCATTTTCTCAGAATAGATTTCAGGACTCTAGTGGTCAGTTTAATATGCCTGTTGTTGATCTTCAAATTGCATCAGTGAGGTGCACTGCTCACTTCTGCAGCAGTGCCTGGGAAAGATCTCGCAACTGCCTGCACTCGTGTGTGCTTTCCTGCATTTGGGATTTGTTAGTTTTGCTGTTTTCTTTGAAGGAGAAGTTGTGAAGCAATTTATTTAGATGCCCAGAGATGGTTATGAGTCATGCTTAGCCAATAATTCCTTGGAATTAACATGAGTGTTAACAATAATGTGTTTCATAGATGACTACAACTCTTGTGTCCTGTTTTGGAAGCTTACCTCAGAAACACAGTAACACATGTCAAAGCTTGACATTTACATGAAGCATTTTGTAACAATTTTCTTCCAGTCTGTTCTTCTGAAGTTTTAGAACTAAAAGAAAATAGAATTAATGTAAAACACTAACAATTAGGCAAAAGGAACTATATCCAGGTGCTGCAAGTTCCCACAGACATGTGGAAGCCTGAAGTCTCACATCTGGAATTTTGAACACGTCTCCCCTCGGGGTGGGGTGGGGGATCACTGGAAATGATGTCGCATTGGATCCCACTTTCAGGGTTGATTTACAGACTCCTGCCCTGCATCCCTGTCACTGAGCCACACTCCCTTCCCTCCTGTTTCCTGTACAACCTGAATAGTATCTGAAAAAGGCTAGAGTTGTCTACAGAAATTGGAACTTAAAACTCTCCCTCCCTCTTTTTTTTTTTCTTCAATCTCTGTGGGCAGCGTTTTGGGCATCTCCTGGGGTGTTTACATTTCAAAGACATGAGAGATCTACACTCTCAAGGGACAGAGGAAAACTTCTATACCTTTGCTATCATAAATAGTGCAGTGATAATCATAGGGGTGCATATGTCTGTTTGAATCAGTGACCTTGTTTTCTTTAGTACCTGTTGTACTTAAACTCACAAAAAGGATTAAAAAAGATATTCCACATCCTGGGCTATAAAATGTATCTTAAGTTAAAATAATAGAAGTCATACAATGTTTGCTTAGATCACAATGGAAGTATAGTAGAAAGAAAAAACAGAATGATTGCTGGAATATCTGAAAATATGGAGATTAAAATTCATACTTGAAAAATAATATATGGGTCAAAGAAGAGATGTAAGGCAAAGTCAAAAATTTTGAACTAAATGGAGATGAAAATAGAACAGCTTAAAATTTGTGGGATACTGTCAAAGCAGTGCTTGGAGGACAACTCATAGCACTTAATGCATATATTAGAAAAGAAAAAGAATCTTAAACCAATAATCTAAAATATACTGAAGGAAACTAGATAAAGAAGAAAAAATTAAATCTAAAGTAAACACACAAAAAATAAAAATTAGAGCATAAATCAATGAAATTGAAAATACAAAGGGCAATAGAGGAAATCAACCAAACCTGCTGCTACTTTGAAAATATCAGTGAAATTTATTAACCTCTAGCCATGATAACTAAGGAAAAAGAAGACACAAATACTAGTATTGGAAATAAAAGATGGGCCAATCATTACTGATCCCATGGACATTAAAAGGATAATAAAGCCAACACAACACTGAAGGAGAAGAAAATAGGAGGACTAACAGTACCCAATATAAAGACTTAATATAAAGCTACAGTAATCAAGACAGTGTGATAGTGAAAGAATATAGATACAGATCAATGGAACACCACAGAGAGCCCAAAGCGGGAGATACATATAGTCATGTGATCTTTCACAAGGAACAAAGGAAATATAATGAAGCAAAGACAGTCTTTTCAACAAATATTGCTTGTACAACTGAGCATCCACATGCAAAGAAATGAATCTAGAAACCGACCTTATAACCCCTTCAAAATTCAAAATTGATAATACATATAAATAAACTGCAAAATGTTGCAACTCCTACAAGATAATATAGTATTATTCAATTAGATTACTTTGGGTATGGTGATGATGTGAGAAACAGCACCAAATGCATGATTCATGAAAAAAAATAATTGAGACCCTGGATTTCATTAAAATAAAAAATTTCCATTCTGCAAAAGACAATGTCAAGGGAATAAGAAGACAAGTTACAGACTTGGAAAAGAAACTTGCAAACAACACATCTAAAAATGACTGTTACCCAAAATATACAAAGAACTCTTAAACTTCAACAATATAAGAAAAACAACCCAGTTAAAAAATAGGCCAAAGATCTTGGCAGAATCCTCACCAATGAAATTTACAAATGGCCAATAAGCACATGAAAAGATGGTTCAAGTTATATGGCATCAGAGAAGTGCAAATGAAAACAACAGAGAGATATCACTACAGAGCTATTAGAATAGCCCAAGTCCAGAACACTGACACCAAGTTCTGGTGAGATGTGGAGCAACAGAAACTCTTACTCATTGCTGATGAGAATGTAAAATGGTATTGCCACTTTGGAAGACAGTTTGACATTTTCTAACAAAACTGCACATACTCTTACCATATGATCCTGCAATGGTTTCCCAAAGGAGTTGAAAACTTATGTCCATACAGAAGCCTATGCATGAATGCTTACAGCAGCTTTATTCTTAATTGACTAAACTTGGAACCAACAAAGATATCCTTCAGTAGGCAAATGGATAAATAAACTGATACATCCAGACACTGGAATATTGCTCAGTGCTAAAAATAAATGAAGTACCAAGCTTGAAAAGACATGGAAGAACTTTAAATATATGTTAGTGAAAGGAGCTGATCTGAAAGGGCTGCATGCTAAGGGCTATGGCACCAACTGCATGACATTCTCTAAAAGGAGGGACTATGGACACAATAAGAAGATCAGTGGTTGACAGGGGTGGGTGTAGGGAGAAAGATGAATAGGTGGTACATAGTGGATTTTTAGGGCAGTGAAAACACACCATATGATACAATAATGATGGGCACACATCATACCATTTGTCCAGATCTATAGAATATACAACACAGATGAATGCTATATAAACTAGGGACTTTGGTGATTTTGATTTGTTAGTGTAGGCTCATGTATTGCACAAATGTACTACTCTGGTGGAGGGATGTTGATAGTAGGGGAGGCTGTGAACCTAGAACTATGATAAAAGAAAGCCTTAATAAAAAATGATTAACAAAGGAACATTATGAGCAACTCTGTGCCCACACATTTGATAACCCAGATGAAATGGGCCAATTCCTTGAAAGACAAAATCTACGAAAATTATACAAGAGATAGATAATATGTCCAGGCCAGTATTTATTAAAGATACTGAAACAGTAATCAATAACCTTCCAAATCAGAAAAGACCAGACTGAGATGGGTTCACGGTGAATTCTAACAAATACTTAAGGAAGAAATGATGCTGGTTCTCTGCAATCTCCTCTGGGAATTAGAAGCAGAATGAATACTTCCTAATTCATTCTGTGAGGCCAGGATGATACTAATATTTAAACCAAACAAAGAAATTACAAGAAAAGAAAACTACAGACCAGTATCTCTCATGAACATAGACGCAAGTGTCTTCCCCAAAATATTAGCAAATCAAATTCAAACATGTATCAAAGTTTGTGTGTGTATGCATCACAATCCAGTGGGAGTCATTCCAGACATACAAGTCTTCTTCACCATTTGACAATCAATTAACTTAATCAATCACCTCAACAAACTAAAGAATAAAAATCATGTGATATTAATAGATTCAGAAAAAGTATCCAGCACCCATTCATGATAAAAACTCTCATCAGACTAGGAACAGAGGGGAACTTCCTAACTTTGAAAAAGTATATCTACAAAAACCCTGCCGCTAACATCATATGTAATGGTGAGAAGCTGGAGACTTCCCTACTAATATCAGGAACAAGGCATGGGTATCCGCCTCGCACCATTTATATTCAACATTGTATTAGAAATCCTAGCTAGTGAATAGTACAAGAAAAAGAAAAAGTGTATATAGATTGGGAAGGAAGAAACAAAATTCACCTTGTTTGACGATGACGTGACTGTGTATGCAGAAAATCCTAAAGGATCAAGAAAACTATTATAATAAGCAATAATAGCAAAGCTGCATTATACAAGTTTATTATACAAAAGTCAATTGCTTTCCTATCAGTAATAAACAATTGGGATTTGAAAAAACCTCTAGCCAGAATTATTAAGAGAAAAAGAGAATCTGCATGCATAAACAGAATCAGAAATGAGAAAGGAAAAATCACTACGGACACCGAAGTAATACAAAGAATTATTAGAGAATACTATGAAAATCTATGTGCTAGTAAACTGGGTAGCCTAGAAGAAATGGAAAATTTTCTAGAAAAATACAACCTCCCAAGGCTGACCAAGCAATAAAAGAAAAATCTAAACAGACTAATTACCAGCAATGAAATTGAATCAGTAATCAAAAAACTACCCAAGAAGAAAACCCCTGGAGCAGATGGATTCACTGCTGAGTTTTATCAGACATTTCGAGAAGACATAATACCCATTCTCCTAAGTTTTCCAAAAAATAGAAGAGGAGGGAATACTCCCCAACTCATTGTATGAAGTCAGCATCACTCTAATACCAAAGCCAGGTAAAGACACCACCAAATAAGAAAATTCCAGACCAATATCCCTCATGAACATAGATGCAAACATACTCAACAAAATGTTAGCAAACCAAATTCAAAAATACATCAAGAGTTTTATTCATTATCAAGTGGGATTCATCTCAGGGATGCAAGGATGGTACAACATTTGAAAATCCATCAACATCATCCACCACATCAACAAAAGAAGGACAAAAATCACGTGATCATCTCCATAGATGCTGAAAAAGCTTTCAATAAAATTCAACATCCATTCATGATAAAAACTCTCAACAAAATGGGTATAGAGGGCAAGTGCCTCAACATAATAATGGCCATATATGACAAAGCCATAGCCAACATTATACCTAACACGGAGAAGCTGAAAGCTTTTCCTTTCAGAATGGGAACAAGACAAGGATGACCACTCTCCCCGCTTTTATTAAACATAGTCTTAGCCACTGCAGTTGGACAACACAAAGAAATTAAAGGCATCAAGATGAGTAAAGAAGAAGTCAAACTGTCACAGTTTGCAAATGACATGATACTGTACATAATAAATCTGAAAGAATCCACTCCAAAACTGCTAGAACAAATATCTGAATTCAGCAAAGTTGTGGGATACAAAATTAATACACAGAAATCTGTTGCATTCTTATACACTTACGATGAACTAGCAGAAAGAGAAATCAGGAAAACAATTCCATTCACAACTGCATCAAAAAGAACAAAACACCTAGGAATAAACCTAACCAAGAAAGTGAAAGTCCTATACCCTGACAACTACAAGACACTCTTAAGAGAAATTAAAGAGGATACTAATAAGTGGAAATATATCCCATGCTCTTGGGTACGAAGAATTAATACTGGCAAAATGGCCATCCTGTTTAAAGCAGTCTGTAGATTCAATGCAATCCCTATCAAAATACCAACAGCATTCTTCAATGAACTGGAAGAAATAGTTCTAAAATTCATATGGAACCACAAAAGACCCTGAATAGCCAAAGCAATCCAGAGAAGAAAGAGTAAAGCACGGGGGATCTCGCTTCCCAACTTCAAGCTCTACTACAAAGCCACAGTAATCAAGACAGTTTGGTGCTGGCATAAGAACAGAGCCACAGACCAGTGGAACAGAATAGAGAGTCTAGACATTAACCCAAGCATATATAGTCAATTGATGTATGATAAAGGAGCCATGGATATACAATGGGGGAATGACAGCCTCTTCAACAACTGGTGTTGGCAAAACTGGACAACTACATGTAAGAGAATGAAACCGGTTTATTGTATAACCCCATACACAAAAGTAAACTCAGAATGGATCAAAGATCTGAATGTAAGCCATGAAACCATGAAACTCTTAGAAGAAAACTTTGGCAAAATTTTCTTGGACATATACACGAGCAACTTCTTAATGAACGTATCTCCCAGGACAAGGGAAACAAAAGCAAAAATGAACAAGTGGGACTGTATTAAACTAAAAAGCTTCTGTACAGCAAAGGACACCATCAGTAGAACAAAAAGGCATCCTACAGTATGGGAGAATATATTCATAAATGACATATCTGCTAAGGGGTTGACATCCAAAATATATGAAGAGCTCACGCACCTCAACAAACAAAAAGCAAATAATCCAATGAAAAAGTGGGCAGAGGATCTGAACAGACAGTTCTCCAAAGAAGAAATTCAGATGGCCAATAGGCACATGAAAAGATGCTCTACATTGCTAATCATCAGTGAAATGCAAATTAAAACCACAATGAGATATCACCTCACACTAGTTAGGATGGCCAACATCCAAAAGACAGACAACACATGTTGGTGAGGATGTGGAGAAAGGGGAACCCTCCTACACTGTTGGTGGGAATGTAAATTCAACTATTGTGGAAAGCTGTATGGAGGTTCCTCAAAAAACTCAAAATAGAAATAGCATTTGACCCAGGAATTCCACTCCTAGTGATTTACCTTAAATACAGGAGCCCAGTTGGAAAGAGACATATGCACCCCTATGTTTATCGCTGCACTATTTACAATAGCCAAGAAATGGAAGCAACATAAGTGTCCATCAGTTGGTGAATGGATAAAGAACATGTGGTATGTATACACAATGGAGGAAAACAAATCCGACCATTTGCAACAACATGGATGGAGGTAGAGGATATCACGCTCAGTGAAATAAGCCAGGCGGAGGAAGACAAGTATCAAATGATTTCACTCATCTGTGGAGTATAAGAACAAAGTAAAAACTGAAGGGACAAAACAGCAGCAGACTCACAGAACCCAAGAAGGGAATAACAGTTACCAAAGGGAAAGAGACTGGGGAGGATGGGTGGGAAGGGAGGGATAAGGGGGGAAAAGGGGCATTATGATTAGCGCACATAACGTTGGGGGGGGGCACGGAGAAGGCAGTGTAGCACAGAGAAGACAAGTAGTGATTCTATAGCATCTTACTGCGCTGATGGACAGTGACTGTAATGGAGTATGTGGTGGGGACTTGATAGTAGGGGTAGTGTAGAAACCATAATATTGCTCATGTAATTGTACATTAATAATGCAAAAAAAAAATTAGGCTATTTGGGTGGAGCTTCACTCCACTCCAAGAGATGTCCTTATGAGAAGCTGGGGCCTATGGAGAAACACCAGGTATGTGCATGGCAGACAGAAGACCATGTGAAGGCGCAGCAAGGAGGCAGCCTTCTTCAAGCCAAGGAGAGAGGCCTTGGGCCAGACCAACCCTGCCAGCCTGTGGAGCTTGGTCCTTAAGCTCCAGAACTCCATGAAAATAAGTTTCTGTGGACTAAGCCACCCAGTCTGTGGACTCCTGTTATAGCAGGATGGCCTTCTCCCTCCCACCAGTCACCAAGTCCTCCCCACCCTACTTCCTAAACATCTCTGCAGTCTACGCTCTGCATACCCATTCAACTGCCCTCTTCCAGCACCCCATCAAATCTTTTGTGGATGCCTCTAGCAGCCTCTGAGTAGTCATTCTGCTATCACTTTGCCCCCAAGAATCCAGTCTCCAGAGGCCAGAGTGCTCATTTAAAAATGGAATCTTTTCCCTGATCTAAAACCCTTGAATCTCTCAAAGAATAAAATCAGAACTTAATTTGGCAGGCAAGCCAAGCATGATCATGAAGGCCGTCAGTCGGGGACGGGCAGCCAATGGGCGCAGACGCGTAAGCCTGGGGCGGAGTAGTAGCTGCCGGCGCCGCCGCCTCCTTTATTCAAGCATCAGTAGCATCTTGAGCGCTGCCAGGACACCAGCGGCCGCAGCGGCCTCCGTGCTTGGAGCCGCCGTACCGTCTGCGCAGCGGGCCGACCGAGACCAGATGATGGGCCCGCTCTGTGCTTGGCTGCGCCTTCCTCCCGATCTCGCCCCCCAGCCTCGGATCGCCGCGTGGCACCCGCTGGGCCCCCGGCGCCGCACTCGCCCCTTCTCGGCTCTCCCGCGACGGGCGGAGGGCGGCAGTCGGCCCGGACTTGGAGCCGCTGGCCCGGCCGGACTTTAGAGACCTCGGCTGAGAAGCGGCTCCCGCTTCCGCGAATCTGCGGTGGAGGGTCCAGAGCGGGCCCCGCTTCAGGGGTGAAGACGACAGCGACGGCTCTGCGGGCTGGAAGGTACGTGGCCGCGGCGCGCGGCGGGACCCCTGCCTCCGCCCGAGGGCACGGGGAAACCGGACAAGGGGGCGGCCGTGCGAGTTGCTCGGCGGGCAGCGCGTGGCCCGTGGGGCCGGGACGCTGCCGACGCGGGTGGTGGGCTCGCGGGGCCCGGCCGGGGGCCTGGAGTCGGCGCGCTCCGCCGGAGGGGCTGCCCGGGATGGGAGGGAGCGGAGCAGGTGCGCCCGGGGCGGACGTCCGAGCGGCCGGCGAAGTTCGCGGGGCAGCGGGGGAGGGGCTCGCTGGAGCCGCTGTTCCTCGGTGTCGGCCCGGGTGGTGAGCGCGGCAGCTCTCCGCCCCGCGGCGCCTGGCCGCCCGTCCGGGTGCCGCGCTCTCGACCTGCCCCCGCCGCCCGGGACGGGGCCGCGCAGACGGGGTGGCCGGTGGTCGTTTTGTCGCTTTTGGATTTTCTCGGCGGGGGCCCCGTGGGCGAGGGCCGGGCGGCTGAAGTTCAGGTGGGACGCCGGCGGGGCGGCGGGGCGGCTGGGGTGAGGCCGCCCGGAGGCAGCGCCTTTAAAATAAAACATTTTTTCATAAGGTACCTCTCGTCTATTTTATTTGGGAATGAAGTTTCTTTACTTTGATCTGGGAACTGACAGGGAATTTTCTTGTATTTAGAAATTCACATTTTTCTGGCATTTCGGTTTGTAATCTGCAGTTGAGTAATTTATAACTCGCCACGGAGATTCTGAGACAGGGACCGTGGGTGTAGTCAGAGTAGCGTGAGGGCCTCTGGAAAAAGACGCCAAAACTCCGTATTAAACAATTTAGCAGAGTCACACTAATTCTTTAAAGTAAAATATCAAACTAGGAGTATAAGCATTCTTAAGTGAAGATTAGTTAAAACTAAAAAGCCAGGAGTAACCGGGCCTGGAATGTTTGAACATCCCCCAGATAAGAAAGTAGCTCAGCATAGCCCATGTCTTCATTGTGTCAATTAAATGAGGCTATTGTAAAATTTACTTCTGCCTGCTAAAAGGCCCAGTTTATCTTTAACTTTGCCCAGATGACTCCTCCAGCCCCAAATCAAGTCCTTTATAACCTGGGCAACTAATATGGCAATAAGCCCAGTCACAAACAACAAAGTAAAAGACAGGAAGCATCCCATCTTAAAGATAAGATTGCATTTTAACAGCCAGGAAGTTAACAAGTAAGATACTTTTTTTTTACTAAGGCATTACTGATATACATTCCTCTGAAGGTTTCACATGAAAAAACAATGGTTAATACATTCACCCATATTATCTAGTCCAGGGCGTTCATACCCCATTGCAGTCACTGTCCATCAGTGTAGTAAGATGCCACAGATACACTATTTGCCAAGAAGTAAGAATCTTTATTTTATTTTATTTATTTTGGTATCATTAATCTACAGTTACATGAGGAACATGTTTACCAGATTACCCCCTTCACCAAGTCCGCCCCACATACCCGTTAGTCACTTCCCTGTCCCCCTTCTCCCTCCCTTCCCACCCATCCTCCCCAGTCCCTTTCCCTTTGGTAACTGTTAGTCCTTTCTTGGGTTCTGTGATTCTGCTGCTCTTTTGTTCACTCAGTTTTTCCTTTGTTCTTATATTCCACATAGGAGTGAAATCATTTGGTAGTTGTCTTTCTCCTGCTGGTTTATTTCACTAAGCATAAAACCCTGTAGCTCCATCCATGGTGTTGCAAATGGTAGGATTTATTTTCATTTATGGCTGAATAATACTACATTGTGTATCTGTACCACCTCTTCTTTATCCATTCATCTGCTGATGGACACGTAGGTTGCTTCCATGTCTTGGCTATTGTAAGTAGTGTTGCGATAAACATAGGGTTGCCTCTGTATTTTCAAATTGGGCTTCTGCATTCTTAGAGTAAATTCCTAGAAGTGTGATTCCTGGGTCAAATGGTATTTCTATTTTGTGCTTTTTGAGGAACCTCCATACTGTTTTCCACAATGGTTGAACCTAATTTACATTCCTACCAGCAGTGTAGGAGGGTTCCCCTTTCTCCACAACCTTGCCAACATTTGTCCTTGTTTGTCTTCTGGGTGGTAGCGATCTTTACTGGTGTGAGGTGATATCTCATTGTGGTTTTAATTTGCATTTCTCTTATGGCAAGCGATGTGGAGCATCTTTTGATGTGTCTGTTGGCCATGTGAATTTCTTATTTGGAGAAGTCTTGTCTTTTTTTTTTTTTTTTTTTTTTTTTGTTAGTGTCCTAATCTTGTTTTGGTAACAGTGTGATTTTGGCCTCATAGAAATGAATTTGTAAGCTTTCCTTCCTCTTCTATTTTTGGGAATAGTTTGAGAAGAATAGGTATTAACTCATTTCAATGTTTGACTGGAATTCTCCTATGAAAATATCTTGGACTTTTGATAGTGTGGAGTTTTTGGTTACTAGTTGTTGGTCTGTTCAGATTTCTATTTTCTCCAGAATAGGTTTGAACATCGCATGAGTCTAGGAACTTACCCATTTCTTCTAGGGTGCCAAATATATTGCCATATAATTTTTCATACTTACCTCTTCAATCCTTTGTATTTCAGTGGTGTCACTTGTAACTTCTATTTAAATTTCTATTTCTGATTTTGAGTCCTGTCCTTTTTATTTCTTAATAAGTCTAGATAAATGTTTACCCATTTTGTTTGTCTTCAAAGAATCAGTTCTTAGTTTCGTTGTTCTTTTACTTTTTTTTTAAGTGTTTATTTCATTTACTTGCAGTGTGATCTAATTTTTTTCCTTCTACTTTGTATCTTCTAACTTTTGCCATTGGTCGGGGGCGGGCCTGCGCCGTGGCGCCTCGCACTCATTGGCCGTGAGGACCGTCTGTTGGGGACGCGCAGCCTTTGGGCGCAGAAAGCGTAAGTTCGGCGGCTCGCAGAAGCTGCAGGCGCCGCCGCCGCTATATTCAACAGTAGTGTCCCGAGCGCCGCCGAGAGAAGCCGCACCTGCCAGGTCGTCCGTGCTTCGTTTCGGCGGCCCCGGCAGGAGCGGCCCGCGCCGTCCCTTCCGCGCAGTGGGTCCGCGGAGAGCAGATGTTGTGCGTGCTCGGCGGCGCCATTCTCTCGTCGCGCACGCGGGGGCGGCACCCACCTCGCTCCCAGCGTCGTGTCCTCCCTCGCGCCCGCTGGGATCTCGGCGCTGCCTGCACTCGCCCCTTCTTGGCTCTCCCTCGACGGGCGGAGGGTCGCTGTCAGCATGGCCGCGGCGCCGCGCGTGGTGATCAGCCCGTACTTGTTGCCGCTGCCCTGGCCGGACTTCAGAGAGCTCGGCGGAGAAGCGGCTCCCACTGCCGCGCATCTTCGTTGGAGGGTCCAGGTAGTGCCCTACTAAGGGGTGAAGGCGACAGCGACAGCTCTGCGGGTTGGAAGGTACGTGGGCGCGGGGACCACTGCCTCCGCGTGAAGGTGTCGTGGAGCCGCTCGTGAGGGCGTCCGTGCACGTTACTGGGCGGGCAGCTCGTGGCCCGGGGGGCTGGGAAGCAGCCAACGCGTGTGGTGGATTCGCGAGGCCCGGCCGGGGGCCTGGAGTCCGCGCGCTCCGCCGGAGGGGCCGCCCGGGAAGGGAGGGAGCGGAGCAGGTGCACCCGGGGCAGACGTCCGAGCGGCCGGCGAAGTTCGCCGGGGCGTGGGAAGAGGGGTCCCTCCTGAGCCGCTGCTCCTCCTTCCGAGCCCGTGTGGTGAGGGTGGGTGCTTTCCGCCCCGCGGCACGCGTCCGCCCGGCCCGGGGCCGCGCCGCAGACCTGGTCCCGCCGCCCGGGCCGGCGTCGCAGGCGGAGGGGACGGGCCGGGCCGCGCAGACGGGGAGGCGGGTGAGCGTTTTGCCGTGTGTGGATTTTCTCGGTGGGGTCCTCGACGGCGTGGGCCGGTCGGGCTGAGGTTCAAGTGTGACCCGCGGCGGGTGAGAGGCCGCCCATAAGCAGCGCCTTTAGAATTAAAATTTTTCACGAGGCACCTCCCGTGTGTTTTTTTTTGAGGGAAGTTTCTTTACTTTGGAACTGTCAGGGCATTTTGTATTTAGGAATTCATATCTTTCTGTCTTTTCGGTTTGTAATCTGCAGCTGAGTAATTTCTAACCAGCCACAGAGATTCTGAGACAGGGGCCGTGGGTGTAGTCAGAGTAGCGTGAGGGCCTCTGGAAAAAGGCCCCTACGGAAACTCGCAAATATTAAACAATTCAGCAAAGTGAGATTTACATTAATTTTTACAGTAAAATAACCAAATTAGGAGTATAAGCATTCTTCAGTGAAGATTAGTTAGAACTAAAAAGTCAGGAGTAACCCGGACTGGAATGTATGTTTAAACATCCCCCAGATAAGAAAATTATCTCCATATAGCCCCTGTCTACATTGTGTCAATTAAATGATGCTGTTGTAAAATTTACTTCAGCCTGCCAAAAGGCCCATTTTATCTTTAACTTTGCCCAGATGTTGCTTTTCCTCCCCCAGCCCGAAATCAAGCAATGTGTATTACTCCATCCACAGAGAACGTAGTAAAAGGCAGGAAGCATCCCGTCTTAAAGATAAGATTGCATTAACACCCAGGAAGTTAAGTAGCCCGTGACTTCATTGTGTCAATTAAATGAGGCTGTTGTGAAATTTATTTTAGCCCACTAAAAGGCCCAGTTTATCTTTAACTTTGCCCAGATGCTGCTTTTCCTCCTCCAGCCCTTAATCAAGTGATATTATAACCTGGGCAATTAATATGGCAAGTAAGGCCACCCACAGACAATGTAGTAAAAGGCAGGAAGCATCCCATCTAAAAGATAAGATTGCTTAACACCCAGGAAGTTAAACCGGTAAGATTCTTTTTTTTTTTAAGGTGTTATTGATGTACACTACTGTGAAGGTTTCACATAAAAAAAGTGTGGTTACTACATTCACACATACTATCTATTCCCCCCCCAGATCGTACCCCACTGCAGTCACTGTCCATCGTGTAGTAACATGCCACAGATTCACTATTTGCCGAGACGTAATTAAATTGCTCTAACATCTGTAGTTAATTTTGCTCCCATAGTACTATATTTATATGGATTTTTTGGCACTTACTATGTTCAATGTATTGTTATCTTCCCAAGGTGTTAAGTAGACTACTTTGTCCATTTAATTGCCTTTGTAAAACTTAACATAGTGTCTTATATATGGTAGGCATATGTTAACTAAAATAATTTAATTGAAAATAATATATTGATTAAAACCAACCTCAGCAATTGGACTATTTTGGGAAGAGATCAATTTGAATTAGAAAAGATGCTTAATTATATAATATATATGTAGTCTTTAAAAGACCATAGAATAAATTAAACTAAATAGAATAGTAGGTTTCTATAAAGAGATCTTTAGGGCCCACTTTAATCAACAATGAACTTTACTTGTAATTAGTGTAACAGTCATTCAGTTTGTTTTTTTAGATTTAAGGAGCTCCTTTAAGGCCGAGTTTTCCAAAGTGCACTCTGAGGAATCCAATCAGTTGGTTCTGTTGAGATGCTGTGGCTACTGCTGGATGCCTTCCCTGCCCCAAGGCACAGCCCTTTATTTATATTTTACTACACTGGGCTCCTTCCTAAAGAAGATTTTGTTTAGAAAAGACTCTTCTGATGAAATTGTTTAAAATAATCGCTGAGTGTAAATACTTCAACTTTATCCATATATTTAAGGTTTTCCAAGATCTTACAAAAAGATATTCCCTCTTACTCCTTTATTACCACAAACTGCAGATCAGTAGTTTATAATGAATATGGGACTTGAAAAAGTTAAACAAATGATATGTAGTGGGCTTTGGGTATAGCAAGTAAGCTGTCTGTCCTCTGAATATTCTGTATCTGAATTTGAATTTTTGAGTTGTTAGAATGTCAGAAATTACTGGAATTGGTATACAAATTGTTAGGTAGGCTGAAGAATTTTCTGTATCATGGCTTCTAAATTTTAATGTGTGTAAGATTCTGATTCAGTACATGTAGGCTGGGGCTTGAAATTCTGATTTTCTAAAAAAAAAAAAAAAAAGGCAGTTTCAGCGTTGCTGGACTGTGGGCCACATTTTGAGTAGCAAGGAGCTAGCTGACTTTCCAAAGCCTATCGCCACGTTTTAGGACTGCAGTCTTGGCCCTAGATAGCAGGCTTTCATTATTACAATAGACATTTGCTTAAACTGCCTGTTTCTCTACAGTCTGATTTATATTTTGCCATTTTAATAGAAATTTTTGGCTGTAGCTCTAGGAGTAGGGGGTGGGAGGTTCCCCTCCAGAAACAAATTCCAGTGAAACCAAAGTCAGTGAAGGGAAAGGGCAGGTTGGGAGAAATCATTGTTACTGCTCACCACTCCAGGTGTCCTCGGCCACTGGCCACATGTGCTTAATTTTGTTTGGCTGAGGCTGTTTTAGTTGTTGTAAGTACTGCTTTTTTTTTTAAGCAATAAGCAATTGTTATTATCATGAATCAACAGCAATTATATGCCACAGCAGGTTAAGCTGTTAATTTTATCTGTAGTGCATGTGAATAGAAAACCTAATTTGTGTAACCAACCAATGAGACAGTTATTTAGCTAAATAGCTTATACTCAAAATGAAAGAAATCAGTTTTGAGGGTCATTAATTATTTTATTTAAATATATAATAACCATTTTCATAGTCTTTTGGGCTTTTATAGAAAACTATGATAACTAAATCATAGATTTAAATAATAGTTTTTTAAGAAAACTCTCAGAATTTAGTTTTGATAAATGGAAATTAGTAATTAACTTTGTAGACCAGGACAGCAGAGCAGTTTTGGGGAAAAATTACAATTTTTATCTAGACACATTAGAATAATTTTCATACTGATAGTTATTATATCAGCCTTACAGTATTTCACTTAATAATTGTCAGTAGAAATTGCTGGAGAAATTACATTATTATAAAAGTGGCTTTTAAATATATTATATTCATATTCCTTATCAAGTAGGTCCTAACATCGCTAGAAAAGTTTTCATGTGGAATTTATGTCAGATGTTGCAATCCTGAGTAGGAATAAACTTCCGTTGTTTCTTCTGGTAGCATCCATTGTTTTTTTTTTTTTGTCTCAGAGATACTTTAATAGCGCTGCTAGAAGCAGAACAGTTGGAATTTACATTAAAAATAAATGTGATGAATAAAAAGCACTACACTACATTATAGCCCTGATTTTTCTTTACCCAAGTTCCAAAATCTAAAGGACAAAAATACAAGGTCAAGAAAAAAAAGAAAGAAAGACAAAGAAAATGACACTGAGGTCTTGGTTTGATACATATGTATTCCGTCTAGGTTGATGGTTGATTTCATTAGCAAATCTCAGTGTTGTGCAATGTCTGTTCTTCTGCAGCAAAATGAATATTGCATTCTCACAGGCTCTGTGTATCTATTTAATGTTGCAATAAATGAATACGTACTTGTAGCTTTCTTTGGTTCATTCTTTACAGTTTGTCTTTTAAGAAAAAGAAAAACTGAATTACATTCTTTCTCTTGGTAAATTGGTAAAAGCTTTTCAATTTCTATTAGATATGTTTCCTACTTTGTCTGAAGTAAACAATTTTAAGTGGTTAATATAAACTCATTCTAATTTCCTATGACTTTCTAAATTAATAGAATATAATGCTGATAATAGAATATAATACTGATTGATTTAAGCTTATAATTAATACTGAGCTTCTTAAGCATATGCTTTCCAATATATTTTTAAATGTAGGAGTGTTTTTTTTAATTGCAAGAAAAATGTTAAACAAGTGTACGTATTATGCCAAATGTAAATGTGCTGCCTTTTGCTGTACTAAAGATTGTATGTTGAGATCACTAAGGTTTGAATTTTCATAAAATAGGAAATTCAGAAATAACAAATTTCAGTGGCTACACACTGGAAGAGTTCCTTTAATAGTAGAAGAGGTTGCCTGACTCTGGGTTATGTATATGAGTTCAAATACGGATCAAACTATATTGGATACCTCTGTCATTTAATCTAGTCATTTTGAGGTCTGACAGTAATTCACAAAAATTATTTGGTGTTTGGTAGTGTTCTCAAAAGTTGTCCTCACAACTAAAATTCTTCTGACCATCTTGAAAGTAGAAAAGCCTAAGGTTTGATGTAATATGGGTTGATTGTATGCCACTTGGAAATAACCTTTGTGGTAAAACATTGGCCTCTGGCTTACTTGATGAAATCCTAATAAATATCTTAGTTATGTTGAACAACCATAAACTGTTACAAGTATGTAGTTGATGAATGCATCATGTTAAGTTAATTTGTACTTACTGCATTTCATTATTCATACTGGTAATGTAAAAACTAGGAATTCCAGTGTCTAGTAAGGGAAATACTAAAATAGAGAGTAATATAGAGCTAAATCAAGTAGGATGGGAAGGTTATGTGGGCCCAAATAGCCAGGCTTTTGAGAGAGGAGCACCCTGAAAGTGATGAGATTCAAAGTGATAATGAGGTAGGAAAGCAATGGGGTACAACATGACCATAAAGTGGGCGGTCGGGGAGAACAAGTAGGGCTAAAATACATCCTAGAGAAGGAAAAGGTGACTTATTCTCATTTGTTGGCTCAGAAAGGGTCTTTTTCTAACTGACAGGGTGACATTATTTGGTTTTTGTCCCTGCCCTTTTGATTGAGTTATAAACTAATAGTAATGCCCCCTTCCTTTTTCCCCCTGCCCTTATCCCTCCCCACCCATCCTCCCCAGTCCCTTTCCCTTTGGTAACTGTGAGTCCATTCTTGGGTTCTGTGATTCTGCAGCTGTTTTGTTCCTTCAGTTTTTCTTTGTTCTTATACTCCACATATGAGTGAAGTCATTTGGTACTTGTCTTTCTCCGCCTGCCTTATTTTACTGAGCATAATACCGTCTAGCTCCATCCATGTTGTTGCAAATGGTAGGATTTGTTTTCTTCTTATGGCTGAATAATCTTTCACTGTGTATATGTACCACCTCTTCTTTATCCATTCATCTACTGATGGACACTTAGGTTCTTTCCATTTCTTGGCTATTGTAAATAGTGCTGCGATCAACATAGGGGGAGCGCATATGTCTCCTTCAAACTGGGCTCCTGCATTCTTAGGGTAAATTCCTAGGAGAGGAATTCCTGGGTCAAATAGTTTTTGTGTTTTTTGTTTTTTTGGGGAACCCTCCATACTGCTTTCCACAATGGTTGAACTGACTGACATTCCCACCAGCAGTATAGAGGGTTCCCTATTCTCCACATGTTCGCCAACATCTGTTGTTGTCTGTCTTTTGGATGGTGGCCATCCTAAGCGGTGTGAGGTGATGCCCCAGTGTGGTTTTAATGTGCAGTCAGTTCTCTGATGATCAGCGATGTGGAGCATCTTTTCATGTGCCTGTCTGCCCCCTGGAATTGCTTCTTTGGAGAAATGTCTGTTCAGATCCTCTGCCCATTTTGTAATTGGATTATTTGCTTTTTGTGTGTTGAGGTGCGTGAGCTCTTAATACATATTTTGGATGGCAACCCCTTATCGGATGTTATCTATGAATATATACTCCCATACTGTTGGATGCCTTTTTGTTCTACTGATGGTGTTCAAACAGAATCTTGTACCCCATGCCATTTCATTCCAATTCTAATTTTTTTTTCCAGAACACCACCTGACCGAGAAAACTGTTATGAAGAGGAGAAGATGTGATACAGGAACATTGAGCCTAAGCTGAGAAGTGAGATGGTGTGGAGACTGGTAGGTAGTGTCTTTCCATGTGCTGCTTCCAAGGGTCATAGCGAAAAAAGGTTGCTAAGGAGATAAAGCGCGGGGTGTTGACATCACCTGGTATCGGTGGAGCCACCTAGCCACTAGCCATTAATGGGAAGTCTAGCATGTGGCACTGTTATCTTTCCTGCGGAGTTAGATGTGCAGCATCCCCCGTTTGCAGTTCTGTCAGACCCTGTGTGGGACTGTCCTGGCACCGGCGGGGGTGGACCTGAGAGCTCTGCCATTCCTGCTGGACTGTCCCAGCATCCCTCTCAGAACAAGGCCTCAGCAGTGCTCCTGGTAGAGAGAGAGAGAGAGAGAGAAAGAATTGCACTCAAGACATGGGCAGTGTTTTTCTGTAGCTCCATGAGCATGTTCCTGATGTTTATTTTGAGATCTATTTCAGGAAGATTGATTTGAGCCCTGTTACCAGGTTCCTTTGACAGTTCATATTTGTAGGTGGTGCCATCTAGCTCCCAGAAGATTTACTCTCTGGAGCTGCTCAGCCCTTTGAGGGGATGGCAGGGGTCACAGGAGTGGCGCTGGTGCCCCCCCTCCCGGGAGGAAAGAGGTCTCTCCTGCTTCCCGGCCACAGTGCCTGTCCCACTGCCAGGGCATTTGCGGAGCATGCAGGGATCAGCTGCCATAGGTGGGGCCGTCCTCTCACTGGCCTGGTGAGATGGTGGGGGCCGCCGGTTAGCAAGCCAGTGCCGGCGGGGAGGCAGGCCCTTTATCAGTCACAGCACGGTAGGAGGCCTCGGAGCTGCGAGGCCAGCCAGGGGGATGGAGCGACTGGAGCTCCTAAAAGTTCCCCCGCCTGCTGGGCAGAGTGCCCCCGGGCAGTTAGCACACCTGTCCTTTCTCCTGAGTGGCAAGCTCTGGAAGCCTTGTCCCATTAGCAGCTGTCTCGCTGTTGGGAAAATCTGTCAGACTGCCCGCCTTTCTTTTGTCCCACAGCAGCCAGATGTGGATCCCTGTGTTGTCCCAGAAGTGGTTGGAATCTCAAGTCTCTCGAAATATTCTGCTTGTCTTGGCTTTCCAACCCCACCGATCCTCCAGAGCGCACCACGTGTGGTAGGTTTGTGCTCCCAGAGCACATCTCCAGGGCTGTGTGTTCAGCAGTCCTAGGCCTCCACCCCCCTCCCCGGTTCTGTTTCCCTTCCTCCCTTCTGTGAGCTTGGGTGTGGGAAGGGCTTTGGGGTCCCTCTGGATCACGGCTTTGTACGTCACCCTTCTTGAGGTGACAGCCTGCCGCAGCAGCCTTCTTCCCTGCTGCTCTTTCAGGATTTGGTGTAGTTGTTCTGTTTCCATATTGTACGTATGTATGTGGTTCTGGGAGGAGGTTTCTGCCTCCCCTCTCACGCCACCGTCTTCAATCCCATGAACCCATCTTTTTTTTTTCTTTCAATTTCACCTATGTAGGGTACCTTTTAAGTGGTTTGTCTGTGTCCTTGGATCTCAAGTGAGTCTCCTTACTGGAGCACGTAGGTGGTCCTGAGTTTTCATCCCTTCTTTTAACCCTCTGTCTTTTGATTGGAGCATTGAAAGTCTGTCCTTTCATTCTGATAGTTGACAGCTGTGGCCTTATTGCACTTTTTAAATTTTTTATTTATTTTTTATTTTGTTATCATTAATCTACAATTAGATGAAGAAAATTATGTTTACTAGGCTCCCCCCTTCAAGTCCTCCTCACAAACCCCGTTACAGTCACTGTCCATCAGCGTAGTAAGGTGCTGTACAATCACTGCTTGTCTTCTCTGTGTTGTACAGCCCTCCCCATGCTACCCCCTACATGCTAATTATACATGATAATTGTAATACCTGCTTCCTTTTTCCCTGCCCTTATCCCTCCCTTTGCACCCATACTCCCGAGTCCCTTTTCCTTTGGTAACTGTAAGTTTATTCTTGGGTTCTGTGCTTCTGCTGCTGTTTTGTTCGTACAGTTTTTCTTTATTCTTATGCTACACATATGAGTGAAATCATTTGATACTTGTCTTTCTCCGCTTGGCTTATTTCACTGAGCATAATACCGTCTAGCTCCATCCATGTTGTTGCAAATGGTAGGATCTGTTTTTTTCTTATGGCTGCGTAATATCCCATTGTGTATATGTACCACATCTTTATCCATTCACCTACTGATGGACATTTAGGTTGCTTTCATATCTTGGCTATTGTAAATAGTGCAGCGATAAACATAGGGGTGCATCTGTCTTTTTCAAACTGGAGTGCTGCATTCTTAGAGTAAATTCCTAGAAGTGGAATTCCTGGGTCAAATGTTATTTCTATTTTGAGAATTCTGAGCAACCTCCATGCTGCTCTCCACAATGGTTGAACTAATTTACATTCCCACCAGCAGTGTAGGAGGGTTCCCCTTTCTCCACAGTGGAGAACCTTGCCAACATTTGTTGCTGTTTGTCTTTTCAATGATGGCTATCCTTACTGGTGTGAGGTGATATCTCATTGTGCATTTCTCTGATGACTAGTGATGTGGAGCATCTTTTCATGTGCCTGTTGGCCATCTGGATTTCTTCTTTAGAAAACTGTCTATTCAGCTCCACTGCCCATTTTTTAATTGCATTATTTGCTTTTTGTGTGTTGAGGTGCATGAGATCTTTATATATTTTGGATTTCAACCCTTTACAGGGTATGTCATTATGAATATATTCTCTCATACTGTAAGGTACCTTTTTGTTCTATTGATGGTGTCTTTTGCTGTACAGAAGCTTTTTAGCTTGATAGAGCCCCACTTGTTCATTTTTGGTTTTGTTTCCCTTGCCCGGGGAGATATGTTCATGAAGAAGTTGCTCATGTTTATGTCGAAGAGATTTCTGCCTGTGTTTTTTTTCTAGGAGTTTTATGCTTTCGTGATTTACATTCAGGTCTTTGATCCATTTCGAATTTACTTTTGTGTATGGGGTTAGACAGTGATCCAGTTTCATTCTCTTTCATGTAGCTGTCCAGTTTTGCCAGCACCATCTGTTGAAGAGACTGTCATTTCCCCATTGTTATGTCCATCGCTCCTTTATCGTATTTTAATTGATCATATATGTTTGGGTTAATGTCTGGAGTCTGTATTCTGTCCCACTGGTCTGTGGCTCTGCTCTTGTGCCAGTAGCAAATTCTCTTGATTACTGTGGCTTTGTAGTAGAGTTTGAAGTTGGAGAGAGAGATCCTCCCCACTTCATTCTTCTCAGGATTGCTTTGGCTCTTCGTGGTCTTTGGTGTTTCCATATGAATTTTTGAAGTATTTGTTCCAGTTCGTTGAAGAATGTTGTTGGTAATTTGATAGGGCTTGCGTCAAATCTGTATATTGGTTTGAGCAGGACGGCCATTTTGACGATATTAATTTCTCCTAGCCAAGATCATGGGATGGGTTTCCATTTGCTAGTGTCCTCTTTAATTTCTCTTAAGAGTGTCTTATAATTTTCAGGGTATAGGTCTTTCACTTCCTTGGTTAGGTTTATTCCGAGGTATTTTATTCTTTTTGATGTAGTTGTGAATGGAATTGTTCTCCTGATTTCTCTTTCTATTAGTTCATTGTTGTTGTATAGGAAAGCCACAGATTCCTGTGTGCTAATTTTGTATCCTGCAACTTTGCTGAATTCTGATAATAGTTCCTGTAGTTTTGGACTGGAGTCTTTAGGGTTTTTTATGTACAATATCATGTCATCTGCAAATAGTGACAGTGTGACTTCTTCTTTACCAGTCTGATTTCCTTTTATTTCTTTGTTTTGCCTAATTGCCATGGCTAGGACCTCCAGTACTATGTCGAATAACAGTGGGGAGAGTGGGCATCCCTGTCTTGTTCCCGATCTCAGAGGAAAAGCTTTTAGTTTCTCGCTGTTCAATGTGATGGTAGCTGTGGGTTTGTCATATATGGCCTTTATTATGTTGAGGTACTTGCCCTCTCTGCCCATTTTGTTGAGCGTTTTTATCATGAATGGATGTTGACTTCTGTCGAATGCTTTTTCAGCATCTATGGAGATGATCATGTGGTTTTTGTCCTTTTTGTTGATGTGGTGGATGATGTTGATGGATTTTTGAACGTTGTACCGTCCTTGCATCCCTGAGATGAATTCCTCTTGGTCATGGTATATGATCCTTTTGAGGTATTTTTGAATTCGGTTTGCTAATATTTTTTTGAGTATTTTTGCATCTACATTCATCACGGATATTGGTCTGTAGTTTTCTTTTTTGGTGGGGTCTTTGCCTGGTTTTGGTATTAGGGTGATGTTGGCTTCATAGAATGAGTTTGCTAGTATTCCCTCCTCTTCTATTTTTGGAAAACTTTAAGGAGAATGGGTATTATGTCTTCTCTGTATGTCTGATAAAATTCTGAAGTAAATCCATCTGGCCTGAGGTTTTTTTTCTTGGGTAGTCTTTTAATGACCGCTTCTGTTTCCTTGCTGGTAATTGATTTGTTTAGATTTTCTGTGTCTTTCTGGGTCAGTCTTGGAAGGTACTATTTTTCTAGGAAGTTGTCCATTTCTCCTAGGTTTTCCAGCTTGTTAGCATATAGGTTGTCATAGCATTCTCTAATAATTGTTTGTATTTCTATGGGGTCCATCATTATTTTATCTTTCTCGTTTCTGATTTTGTTGATGTGTGTTGATTCTCTTTTTCTCTTACTAAGTCTGGCTAGAGCCTTATCTATTTTTATTTTCTCAAAGCACGAGCTCTTGGTTTCATTGATTTTTTTCTGTTGTTTTATTCTCAATTTTATTTATTTCTTCTCTGATCTTTATTATGTCCTTCCTTCTGCTGATTTTGGCCTCCTTTGTTCTTTTTCCAATTTCGATAATTGTGACATTAGACTATTCATTTGGGATTGTTCTTCCTTCTTTAAATATGCCTGGTTTTCTGTATACTTTCCTCTTAAGACTGCTTTTGCTGCGTCCCACAGAAGTTGGGGCTTTGTGTTGTTGTTGTTATTTGTTTCCATATATTGCTGGATCTCCATTTTAATTTGGTTGTTAATCCATTGATTATTTAGGAGCATGTTGTTAATCCTCCATGTGTTCGTGAGCGTTTTTGCTTTCTTTGTACAATTTATTTCTAGTTTTATTCCTTTGTGGTCTGAAAAGTTGGTTGATAGGATGCCAATCTTTTTGTATTTACTGTGGCTCTTTTTGTGGCCTAGTAATGTGTATTCTGGAGAATGTGCCATGTGCACTTGAAGAATGTGTATCCTGTTGCTTTTGGATGTAGAGTTCTATAGATGTCTATTAGGTCCATGTGTTCTAGTGCATTGTTTAGTGCCTCTGTGTCCTTACTTATTTTCTGTCTGGTGCATCTATCCTTTGGAGTGAGTGGTGTGTTGAATTCTCCCAAAATGAATGCATTGCATTCTATTTTCTCCTTCAGTTCTGGTAGTATTTGTTTCACATATGGTGGTGTGCTGTGTTGGGTGCATATATATTTATAATGGTTATATCCTCTTGTTGGACTGACCCCTTTATGTGATGTCCTTCTTTATCTCTTGTGACTTTCTTTGTTTTGATGTCTATTTTGTCTGATACTAGTAGTGCAACACCTGCTTTTTTCTCCCTGTTTGGATGGAATATGCTTTTCCATCCTTTGACTTTTAGTGTGTGCTTGTCTTTGGGTATGAGGTGCGTCTCTTTTAAGTAGCATATAGAAGTGTCCTGCTTTTTTATCCATTCTATTACTCTGTCTTTTGATTGGTGCACTCCGTCCGTTTACATTTAGGGTGATTATTTTAAGATATTTACTTATTGCCATTGCAGGCTTTAGATTTGTGGTTACCAAAGGTTCAAGGTTAGGTTGTTTAGTATTTTACTGTCTAACTTAACTCCCTTATTGAAGTGTTATGAACACTCTCTGGTGATTCTTTATTTCTCTCCCTTCTTATTCCTCTCCCTCCATTCTTTATATTTTGGGTGTTTTATTCGTGCCCCTTTGTGTTTCCTTTTGTGGGTAGTTAATTTTATTTTTTGCCTTTAGTTTGTATTTGGTTGGTCTGCTTTCTTTGCTGTGATTTTATTTTCTCTGGTGATATCCGTTTAGCCTTAGGAGTGCTCCCATCTCGAGCAGTCCCTGTAAAATACCCTGTAGAGGTGGTTTGTGGGAGGCAAATTTCCTCAACTTTTGCTTGTCTGGGAATTGTTTACTCCCTCTTTCATATTTAAATAATAATCGTGCTGGATACAGTAATCTTGGTTCAATGCCCTTCTGTTTCATTGCATCCAATATATTATGCCATTCTCTTCTGGCCTGTAAGGTTTCTGTTGAGAAGTCTGATGATAGCCTGTTGGGATATCCTTTGTAGGTGCCCTTTTTCCTCTGTCTAGCTGCCTTTGAAACTCTCTCCTTGTCCTAGACCTTTGCCATTTTATTTATTATGTGTCTTGGTGTTGTCGTCCTGGGTTCCCTTCATTTGGGAGTTCTGTGTACTTCCGTGGTCTGATCCATTATTTCCACCCCTAGTTTGAGGAAGTTTTCAGCAATTATTTCTTGAAATACACTTTCTATCCCTTTTTCTCTCTCTTCTTCTGTTACCCCTATAATGTGGATATTGTTCCTTTTGGATTGGTAACATAGTTCTCTTAATATTGTTTGATTCCTGGAGATCCTTTCATCTCTCTGTGTCAGCTTCTATGCATTCCTGTTCTCTGGTTTCTATTCCATGAATGGCTTTTTGCATCTCATCCATTCTGCTTTTACGTCCTTCCAGAGATTGTTTTATTTTTGTAGTCTCCCTCCCTACTTTGTCTGTTAGCTCTTGCATTTTTCTGTGCAGCTCCATCTGCATGGTTGTGACCTTTATTTTGAATTTTCTTTTAGGAAGATTGGTTAGGTCTGTCTCCCCAAGCTCCTTCTCAGGGGTTGTGTGTGTTAGTCTGGTCTGATCAAGTTCTTCTGACTTTTCATGGCGATAGAGGCAGTTGTGGGGAGTTGGCGCATGTGTCAGCTGGGAGAATATCCCTTCTTGCTAGTTTGTGGCCTTCCTCTCCTGTGAGAACAGCGACCCCGTAGTGGCTTGTGCTGGGCAGCTGCATGCAAATGTGGCCTCTAAGTCTGGCCCGAGCGGCTGCTCTCGGTGTGGCCGGCCTCAGGTTGCTGCTGCACTATGGCAGAGCTTCGCCGGAGGGGGAACGTGCCGGAGGCTGTTGATCGCCGTGAGGGGCCTCCAAGCTCCGCTGCCACCCAGGGGGTTAGGGCACCCAGAGTTCCCCATGATTCCCAGCTTCTGTGCTGAGCACACCAAGATGCCTCCGTCCAGCTGTGGGGCCCCAGTCCCTTAAAGACTTTCAAAAAGCACTCGCTTTTCTTTTGTCCCAGGGGCGCCAACTGCGCTGACCCACTTGCAGGTTTTACTGTTCTGTTTCCCTAGTGTCCAGCACACCATACACTGTGTGTCTACGCTCCCAGTTTGGATGACTGGGGCTGGGTATTTAGCAGTCCTGAGCTCCCTCTCCCTCCCCGCTCCGACTCCTCTCCTCCCGCCAAGGAGCTGGGGTGAGGGGCGCGCTCGGGTCCCACCGGGCCGTGGTTTGTATCTTACCCCCTTCGTGAGGCGCTAGGGTCTCGCAGATGTAAATGTAGCCTGGCTGTTGTACTGTGTCTTCTGGTCTCTCTTTTAGGAATATTTGTTTTTGTTGTATTTTCAAAAATATATGTGGTTTTGGGAGGACATTGCTGCTGCTCTACTCTCGCCACCGTCTGCGCTCCTCCTCCCTCTGTGTCTTTTGATTGGTGCATTTCCTGCATTTACATTCAGAGTAATTATCGATAGATAATGATCTTATTTCCATTGCAGGCTTTGGATTCATGGGTACCATAGGTTCAAGGATAGCTTCTTTGCTATCTCATCATCTAACATTAACTCACTTATGCTGTTATAAATACAGTGTGGTGATTCTTTATTTCCTTCCCTTCTTTTTCTACCTCCTCCACTCTCTGTGTGTTAGGTGTTTAATTCTGTACTCTCTTGTGTCTCCCTTAACTCCTTTTGTGGATAGCTGATTTTATTTTTTGGCTTTAGTTAGTATTTGTTGTGCTTTCTTTGGTGTGCTTTTATTTTCTCTGGTGCCATCTATCTAGCCTTAGGAGTACTTCCATCTAAAGCAGTTCCTTTAAAATACACTGTAGAGGTGGTTTGTGGAAGGTAAATTCCCTCAACTTTTGCTTATCTGGAAATTGTTTTATCCCTCCTTCAAATTTAAGTGATAATCTTGCTGGATACAGTATTCTTGGTGCAAGGCCCTTCTGTTTCATGCATTATATGTATCATGCCATTCTCTTCTGGCCTGTAAGGTTTCTGTTTAGAAGTGTGATAATAACCTGATGGGTCTTCCTTTGCAGGTGATCTTTTTTCTCTGGCTGCTCTTACTACCCTGTCCTTGTCTTGTCTTGTCTTTGATCTTTGCCATTTTAATTATTACGTTTCTTGGTGGTGGTCTCCTTGGGTCCCTTATGTTGGGAAATCTGTGGGCTTCCATGGTCTGAGACTATTTCCTTCCCCAGCTTGGGGAAGTTTTCATCAATTATTTCTTCAATGACACTTTCTATCCCATTTTCTGTCTCTTCTTTTGGTACCCCTATAATGCGAATATTGTGCCATTTGCATTGGTCACATATTTCTCCTAAGTGTTCTTTCATTCCTATAGATCCTTTTATCTCTCTCTGCCTCAGTTTCTCTGTATTCCTGTTTTCTATTCCATCAGCAGTCTCTTGCACCTCATCCAGTCTGCTCTTAAGTCCTTCCATTGTTTGTTTCATTTCTGTTGTCTCCCTCCAGAAATCATCCCTTAGCTCTTGCCTTTTCTCTGCAACTCCATCAGCCTGGTTATGACTTATTTTGAATTCTTTTTTAGGAAGACTGGTTACACTGGTCTCACCAGGCTCTCTCTCTGGCGTTTCAGTGCATTTTGACTGAACCAGGTTGTTCTTCCTTTTCATGGTGATAGAAGTGATCACTGGCGAGTGGTTTGTGTGTCAGGTGTGAGAACAAAGTCCCTTCCTGTTTTCTGGTCACCTTGCCCTTCTCTGCTTCCTGTGCCGGTTAACTGCACACAGGGTGGAGTCTGTGGGTTAATCCCCTGAGCGACCTTGGTTGGGTCGGCCCTCAGGATAGCCTTAGGCACTGGCCGTGGTTGCAGGCGAGCTGCATGTGTTCTCCTGCGAGAAAGGCGCCCCTTTGTGACTTCTGGACTTTGCAGCGGCTTCATTAAGCTTGTGCCAGGCAGCTGCTGCGCACAGGGGGCAGTTTCTGGGTCTGACTCATTTAGCTGTGCGCTGGGAGAAGATTCAGTGTGGTTGCTGTGAGTGGGGCTGCTCCCCTGCGGGTCTGCAGCAATGGTGCATCAGTGGTTTGCTTGCAGTGCCCACTGGGGGGAATGAACAGGCTGCTTATTGCTTTGATGGGCTTCGGAGCTGTGTTGCTACCCAGGGGGTTAGGGCGCCTGAAGTTCCTTCACATTCCCAGCCTGCTTTTCTGTGTGTACCAGGACGATTTAGTCCACCTGTTAAACCCTTGTCTCCTTAAGACTTTTAAAGTGCCTGCTTTTCTTTTGTTCCAGGGCAGCAAGCTGTGGGGACCTGTTCATGGTCTCCTTCTCGGAATTTACTTTTCCGTTTCTGTCATATCCCGTACACCGTGCAGTGTGGGTCTGTGCTCCCAGTGCAGATTACTAGGGCTGGTTGTTTAGCAGTCCTGTGCCTCCACTCCCTCCCCAGGCTGATTCTTTTCCTCACCCCAGTGAGTTGGGGTCGGGGGAGTGCTCTGGCCCCACCGTATTGCAGCTTTGTATCTTACACTGTTTGTGAGATGCTGAGTTTTCGCAGATGTAGATGTAGCCTGGCTGTTGTACTGTATCTTCTGGTCTCTCTTTTAGGACTAGTTGCATTTGGTGCATTTTCCAAATCTGTATGGTTTTGGGAGGATATTTCTGCCGCCCTACTCATGTCGCCATCTTGAGTGAGTCCCCTCGTGGTTTTAATTTGCATTTGCCTGATGATTAGTGATGTGTCACATCTTTTCATGTGACTGCAGGCCATCTGTATGCCCTCTTTGGAAAATGTCTATTCCGATTCTCTGCCCATATTTTAATGGGTTCTTTGTTTTGTAGTATATTTATCCAATATATATTGGATGTCAGCCCCTTATCAGATACATCACTTTCAGATATGTTCTTCCTTTTACAGTAAGTTGCCTTTTCATTTTGTTGATGTTGTCCTTTCCTATACAGAAACTTTAGATCGATGAAGCCCCTCTTGTTTATTCTTTGTTTAGTTTCCCTTGCCTGGGGAGGTGTGTCGAGAAAAAATTTACTCTTGCTGATTTTCAAGAGATTCATGCCCATCTTTTCTTTAAAAAGTTTTGTGCTTTCATGCCTTTAGGTATTTAATCCATTTTGAATTAAGTTTTGTGCATGATGTTAGACAGTGATGCAATACCATTCTCCTGCATGTAGCTGTCTGGTTTTCCCAGCACCATTTATTGAAGAGACCTGTCTTTTCCCCATTGTATATTCTTGCCTCTTTTGTCATATTTTAATTGACCATATAAGTGTGGGTTTATTTCTTAGTTATCTGTTCAGTTCCATTGATTCATATATTCTTGTGTCAGTACCATACTGTTTAATTCACTGCAGCTTTGTAGTATAGCTCTTGACCCCCAGCATTGTTCTTCATTGTCAAGATTTCTTTGGCTCTTCAGGGTCTTTTGAGGTTGCATATAAATGTTAGGATCTTTTCCTCTAGTTGAGTGAAAAATGCCATTGGTTTTTTGATAGGGATTGCATCGAATCTGTAGGTTGCTTTGGATAATATGGCCATTTTAACAATATTCATTCATCCTATCCAGTAGCACGGGATAGCTTTCCATTTATTTGTGTCTTCCTCAATTTCTTTCATCAGTGTCTTAGAGTTTTGAGAGTACAGGTCTTTATCTGCCTTAGTTGAATTTTATTCCCAGTGATTTTATCCTTCTTGAGGCAATCATAAATGGGATTCTTTCTTAAATCTCTTCCTGGTAGTTCATTTGTATGTGTAAATGTGGCAGATTTTTGCGCATTGGCTTGTTTGCTGTGACTTTTACTGAGTTCATTTATTCTAGTAGTTTTTTGATGCAGTTTTTAGGGTTTTTTCTATACAGTATCATGTCACCTGTAAGTAGGGGCAATTTGACTTCTTCCTTACCAACTTGGATGCCTTTTACTTGTCTGGTTGCCGTGGCTGGGACTTTCAGGACTATGTTTAATAAAAGTGACAGTGGGCATTCTTGTCTTGTTCCTGACCTTAGAGGAAAAGCTTTCAGCTTTTTTGCAATTCAGTGTGATGGCAGCTGTGAGTTTGTCATATGTGGCGTTTGTATTGTTGACGTATGTTCCCATTATACACACTTTGTTGAGTCTTTAGCATAAAAGCATGTTGGGTTTTGTGATCCTTTTTAGTACCTATTGTGATGACGATAGTTTTTGTCCTTCCTTTTGTTAATGGTATGTGTCACATTGATTTGCAGATATTTCGCCATCTTTGCATCCATGGAATAAATCCTACTTGTTCTTGGTTAATGAGTTTTGTAATGTATTTTTTAATTCACTTTGCTGCTAATTTTTTTGAGGATTTTCACAAATGTGTTCAAGGATGGTGGTGTCTTAGTGTTCCTTTTTTGTACTGTTTTTGTTGGATTTGGTATTGGGGTGATGCTGATCTAAGAAAAAGGCGTGAAGTTTTCCTTTCTTTTCAAGGTTTAGAAGTAGTTTGAGAAAGGTAAATATTAACTGTACTTTAAATGTTTGGTGGAAGTAATTTTGAAAGCCATCTGGTCCTTGACTTTGTAAGAATTTTTTTTTTTTTTGATTATCAGTGCAGTTCCTTACTGTCAATCTGTCAGTGGAGATTTTCTATTTCTTCTGTCTGGTTCAGTTTTGGAATATTGTGCATTTCTAGGAGCTTTTTATAACGGCCTCTTGCAGTCCTTTGTGCTTCTGTTTTGTCAGTCGTCACTTTCATTTCTGACCTGAGTTGTCTGTGTTCATTTACACACGGCCGTCCCTTTGCCTCGTCTCCACTTGTTGATGGTGGTGGACTCTAAATAAGAAAATGGAAGAATAAAGTCTAAAGGCCCTGTTTTCTGTGTGGAAGTGCTTTCATTTCTTTGGCGAGGTTCAAGTTTCTGTAATTTTGTTGGGTCCATTTGTGAACTCTCTGTTCTATTTCATTTATTTATGTGTATTCATTTATTTTTTTATTTTTATTTTATTAATCAGGAGAAAAGAACTACAATTTATAGTGTGGCTTGACATTTAAATCAGAAGTTTTCATCTAAACACACCTGCCCAATAGAAGGGTGAATGACCTGGGGAAACCTCTGGTAGGTGTTTGTTCTAGACATCAACGTCAAGACAGCTGGGTTTTTTAAATGGAGGGTGTCAAGCACACATTTGGTTTTGCCTGGTAAAGCAGGTGATTAGAACTAGTTGAGTTTTAGGTGTTTGAAAATACTCAGGCTAATGAAGACAGGTTTACAGATCAGGATAATACTGTAGAATGGAAATGCAATTTGTCCACTTAATCTAGTGCAGTTTTATAACTATCTAATATGTAAGTTGCTTGCCTCCTGAAATTGGACTTACATGCTTGGCAAGTCTGTTATCCACTTGCAGCCAGGAGGATCCTTGTTGTTGGAGCACAGATAACAAACAGGGCAACTAATAAGATGTGTTCTGTTATTTTTTTTCTGGAAGTTTGGTAGTTAGATTGATGATTTTTTAATAGCAAGGCAAAATCTAATTTCATAGTCATCTTTTGGATTCATTAAGATGAAATAGCTGCTTTGGACAGTTACCATGAAGTCTCAGTCAAGGGCTGTCAAGTTTTGTTTCTTCAGTGGTTTCTATCAGGGCAGAGAAGGTGGCAGTGCCTTTGTGTTTGGGAGACTTGTTGTTTGGGGTCATTCTGATGCCAGGGTTCTTGTTCACGAAGCCGAAGAATGAGCTTCATAAACACTCAAGGTAGGAGAGCAAGGTACAGGCTTTTATTTAGAGATAAAGCGAAAGGACAGAGCTCCTGGCTCACACCAGGAGGGGACAAGAGAGTCCCTGTGTGTATTCATTTTAAAATATGTTCCTTTGATTATTGTAGCTGTGCAGTTAAGCGTGAAATTTTAACATTTGAGTTCAACTTTTTCTTTATCATTGTATAGATGAACAGGTATTCAAATGAGTTGTCAATTTCTGCAATATAGTGTGGTACGGTTATTGTTGGGATTACTTGGGTTCTCTAAGTCAATTTGAGGAAAATGGACATCTTAGTAATGGAATATTGATCATGGGCAGTATATCTCAGTAGTTTTGTTTTTTCTTTCATTGCTGTCAAAAATGTTTCACATGTTTTTCCCCAGATATCTACAAGTATTTTGTTGCATTTATATTTGAGCATTTGTATTTTTGCATTTTTTAGTTTTGGTGGATATAAATGATACTGTTTCTTACATATTCCAATCATATGTTAGTGGTTGACTGAAAATCAGAAATTTTTATGTTCACTTTGATCTTAAGTTAATGGTATATGTGTAAAATCCCATCTGGGCACAGAGCATCAGGCTCCATTTCTGTTTGAACTTAACCATATATTTTCACTGAATAATCATATATTGGATTTGAGCCCTTTACCAGGACTCCTAAGAAGGGGCCCAACCATCAGTAGTGACTCTGTTTGAGCTATGGGATGCTGAACCTGCCTTTTCTGGCACGCATTGAGCACGTGTGCTCCTCCTGTGCACTCTGGTACGTTTGCCAGAGTGAAGACTTGAGCTTTTGTATCTGCAGGACCCAGGAGTCTGGGCTGCAACTTTGGGATGACTTGGAGCGCAGTCCACCAGGAGGAAAATGTGTCCCGCGTGGGGTCCTGACACCTGCAGATGGGGCTTTGCCATGATCTCTTCTGGATGTTTCTGTAAGGAGTGGGTACAGAACCTGCCATTTTCTATCATATTCCTAAATGCTTCCTTTATTTAAATTCTCATATAGTATTGTAACATTTTTTTTTTTTACTTGTGTTGCATAAAATTTCTTAGAAAGGTAAATAGGGCTGGTGTTATCTGTACAATAAAACTGTTATGAAAGACCAGAATTAGATTATGTAATAGCTCCAGGGTCTGGGGTATAGTGTGTGCCCAGAAAGAATAATATTTTGTTAATTTAAAATGCTTTATGGAAGCAGATCAATTGAGGAATGAGCCAGCTCTTAGAGCTTTGTGCCCTTGTGTGAATCATCTTTAAGGATCTGACCCTGTAATAATTAATGTGCAATGTTCCTCATTCACTAAGGGTTTCTAAGAATTAACTTTATATTATTGTGTATCATTTTGATTCAGGATTGTTTCTGTAGAGAAATGCCACTTCAGCATCATATACACAGTCATCAAATTCGTATCAAGACATGGGACCAGCCAGTCTTCCCTGCAACCTGAGGCAAAGAGAAAAAAGTCACACGCTAGTAAGTCCCTTCATTCACCTGTATTGTTACTTTTCCAACATTAATTGAGATCCACTGAAAAGTGGAAGTTTAAGTACATTAAAATTCAGAACATTATTTTGAGTTCTACTATTTTATTGATGCCAAACCAGAATTTAGTATGCTTTAATGTCCCTAGCTTTCGAAAAGCTAACTTATCAATATGTTAATATCCCTTGTAGCTTGTCATTTTCAAATGGGATTATCATTGTGCTTGATGATTTCTCCTGAATTAGTGTTGAACATAATTTTTTAAAATTATCTTCATCCACTAATATGTTCTTTGCCAGACCTATGTGTGAATGTATTTGTTAAAAACATGCATAAATTAACCAAGGGAACATCTATCTATTTTGATACATGATTAGAGTGAGCAAATTTCATGAATCAGGTTTAGAACAAAATACGATGATGTCTTTTCTCTCCATGCCACCTACTGCATGCTGCTTTAAACCATCTAAGGTGAGGTTGTTACCAAATGAAACAAACCTGTTTCCACTCAGTCAACATACAGCAAAGCCAAACACTGACCTGAGCAGTGAAACCAGACCCTGACTTTGCGATGTGGTTTTTTTTAACATTGGGAAAGAAAGTGGGTGTTCCCCAAGCAAGGAGAACGGATAGCTAAAGCTTAAAGCCCTGCACTCACTACTGGCTTATAAGCAAGGGCTTATAAAGGTTATGGGAAAGGGTTGCAGGATGTGTGATGAGCTTGTGGCACTGTTCTGACGGGTCTGTGGTGAGGTGACAGGGGACTGTTTGAGGAGTGTTAGCTGTCAGCCTGGCTCCACTGAGGCTAGAGTCCACGTGCTCATTGTCAGGAGGTGGCTCGTCTGGTGGGGCCCAAACTCCGGTAAAACAAGTCAAGGATACATGAGTCAAGAGTCAGTCTGTGGCCTTGAGGGGGAAAGCAGAGCCCTGGGCCATTTTAGTTTGCTTTACCTTGGTTTGCAAACTCCCATTTTCTTTAATCTTAACTTACACATTCTGATTCCCATACTGTGGGTCATAATTGATGGACCCAGTCTTCTATATCAATGAGATGTCTGAGGGCCTTTATTAGACAGGGAATGCCTGCGCAGTTACAAAACATCTTTAGGACTGAAATCACCGTAATGCTTAAGAGCCAAAACAGTGGCTGCTTTTTCTAAATGACATGCATTTATGGAAAACAGATTTTCTCAGGTTCCAAGTAGAAAATCTGAAGGTACTTTACTTTTGTGTGTCTTGGTTTCTGAGATAACAGTGAGATGTTTCTAATCTCCTTCCTTCTTGTAATAATTGAAAACTCAAGTTTCTTTTTAGCATGCTCATTCCTTTACTTTTTTGGTCTATTTTGAGCTTCAGAAAATAATGTACATAAACCTTGCTTTAGCTTTACATTCCTCTAATATACTTTCTACCTAATGTTCTTTCTTGGTAAGCTAGATGACAAGCATTCTAATAAACATGAGGAATTACATATTGTCCTGGTTTTTCACTAGAGCTGTTTTTTAACCATTTGCTTATGATTCATATGATCATCTCATCATGATCAATTGCATTAAATTTGAGAGTCTTATCTGTGCCAGCGTGCTTCTGAGTTTAGCACTGTGTATTTTATGTGTTACAACTCCTGAGGAAGTTTTCTTAATTACTTAAGGAATCTAAAATTTTTGGACTATTAACAGGGGTTTTGTTTTAGTTTCTCATAACTATTGTATAGAATCTTTATTTTACAAGGGTGTCTATGTCTATAAAACCTATAGCATGCTGTAGGTTTTACTTCTTCTGAATTGTTTTCATGGAGGAAGCCTGACACAGATTCACCCACAGGGGAAGTAGGTGTACATTCAAGGGATTGTCTGCTTGAATTGTGGACAGTATCTGACCATGGAATTCAGATGCTTTTTACCAGTGCTTCTATTAATTCTCATAATGGTTAATTTCCTATGACATTGGAATAATTGAAATTCTCTTAAATATTTTAAGAGTATATGTATTATATCTCACAGTGTAATATTTCAAGTATACATATTTGTACTAAAGCCAGAAATATTTTCAATTTACTGTTTCTAATTTTCAAATTCATAAAATAGATCTGTGTGCCGTAGTAAAGTTTTACACTCATACAACATACTTCCAAATCTGTGTCCTCTCATTGTTTCTTTTCAAAACGAGTGAACTAATAATCATGGTGCTTGATTAAATTGTCAGTTTTCAGGAGAGTCTTAAAATTGTCAGGAGACACCGAAAATTTATTTCCAGTACTCAAAATATTCCACAGTGCTAATTTGTATATAATTTAATAATGATTTTGTATCAAGATTTGGATTCAGCTTAGTGTATATTCTTTGATATTCCATATATTACCTTGTGAGTCATGTTAACCTGTGTCAGAGTGCACCGAGTACATGTAGTCCCCTACGGCAGCACAAAGGGGTTAGTCTCTTCATCACATAGCCCACATGCCTCTGCACCATGAATTCCCCGCACGGTCACGTTGCTCCTTCCTGCCGCTTACCCGGTAATTTGTCCTAAGAGAATCCCACCCCAGCAGAGCCGGAGTGGTAATCCTCTCTCTCCAGTCCCCTCTTCATGTTGCTGGGTCATACCTGCAGGGACAGACTCAGAGCAGCACCACGCAAGAAGCAAAATGACAGCTGAGACCCCTGCTTCCGTCCTCCGTCAGCCTCATGGAGAGGACTGGATGCAGCAGTTTGGGGGCGCCATGGGCCTTAACGGGAGGAGCGGCGGTAAGACGGAATGCCTGTGGCCCTGTCCTGGCCCTGTGGCAAGGGTTAGAGAGTTTTCACAGTAGCCAGGTGAGGAAAGGCATCATGATAGAAAAAGGGGTTTAAAGTTCTCAGTGTTTCCCCAGGCTCCACAAATTATCCGTCACACTGAAGGTAACAATACAATACTCATGTACTGCCTTCTAAATGTTCAGTTTTTTACAAGATTGATTAGCTTTAGCTTTACCACTTGGTTCATCTGGGGTAAATCAAGCTCTTCATCTGTAACATTTTGTGGTTAGATTGGCTTAATGGCATAGTATGAACACACTCTTTTAGAAGAGTGTTTTCAGATAATTTCAGACTTGCAGAAAACTTGCAATATCCCTGATATTCCTTCATTCAGATTTTCCAGTGGTCACTGCACCACTACATTTGCACCATCATAGAAAATTGTCCACTGTATTTTTCCAATTAGAGGCACAATTTACCACAGAAATACTACATGACCCACATTAGGAAATCAAAATTGTTGATAATTCTTACCTGCAGACAGACAAGCTTTAAATATCAGCAAGTGCATCAACTATGAGAAAAATATGTCTGCATTCTGGTCTTTAGACTTTGTCATTTTCGTGACCTCAGTTGGGTTAGAGTCCAAAGTTCTCCAACATCATTATGTGCAGGCTCAAGAGTCCTTGTCTTCTTGGCCTTAGAGGGGAAGCTTTCAATGTTTCACTGCTGAGTATAATGTTAACTATAGGTTTGTTGTATATGGACATTATCATGCTGAGGTTGTTCCTTCTCTGCTGTTTTTTGCAGGTTTTTATGGTAAAAGTATATTGTATTTTGTAGTATGCTTATTCTGACTCTACTGAGATGATGTGATTTTTTTCATTTACTTCTGCTAATCTCATGATTTGCATATTGAACCATCCTTGCCTCCTTGGGATAAGTGTCAGCTGGTCATGTGGGAAATCCTTTAATGTGACCTTGAATTTGGTTTATTAATATTTTTAGAAAATGCTCATCTATTTTATTATTATTTTTTTATTAAGGTATCATTGATATATAGTCTTAAGAATGTTTCACATGAGCAACAGTGTGGTTACTACATTCCCCCTTGTTATCAAGTCCACAACACATACCCCTTTACAGGCACTGTGCATCAGCATAGTAAGGATTTTGCATCTGTTTTCAATAAGAATATTGGTCTGCAGTCATGTTTTTTCATGGCATCCTAATCCGGATTGATATCAGGATAGTGGTGGCCTCATAGAGTGAGCTTGGAAGTGTTCTGTACTCTTCAGTTTTTTGGAAGATTTTGAGAAAGATTGACATTAATTCTTTAAGAGTTTGGTAGAATTCTCCAGCGAAGCTCTCCTATTACTGGAATCTCTTGTATAGCAAGTGTTCTCTGTCTTTTTTTAATTCATTTATTCATTCATCAAATATTTATTTTATTTTGGTATCATTAATATACAATCACATGAGCAACATTGTGCTTACTAGATTCCCCCCATTATCACGTCCCCACCACATACCACATTACAGTCACTGTCCATCAACGTACTAAGATGCTATAGAGTCACTACTTCTCTTCTCTGTGCTATACTGTCTTCCTCGTTCCCCCAACTATGTTATGGGTGCTAATCATAATGCCCATTATTCCCCTTCTCCCTACCTTCCCAACCACTCTCGCCAGTCCCTTTCCCTTTGGTAACCATTAGTCCAGTCTTGGTTTCTGTGAGTCTGCTGCTGTTATGTTCCTTCAATTTTTGCTTGGTTGTTAACACTGCACAGATGAGTGAAATCATTTGGTACTTGTCTTTCTCTACCTGGCTTATGTCACTGAGCATAATACCCTCTAGCTCCATCCGTGTTGTTGCAAATGGTGGGATTTGCTTCTTTCTTATGGTTGAATAGTATTCTATTGTGTATATGTACCACCTCTTCTTTATCCATTCATCTACTGATGGACACTTAGGTTCCTTCCATTTCTTGGCTATTGTAAATAGTGCTGCAATAAACACAGGGGGGAGTTGCATGTGTCTTTTTGAATCTGAGAATTTGTTTTCTTTGTGTAAATTCCTAGGAGTGGAATTCCCAGGTTACATGGTATCTCTATTTTGAGTTTTTTGAGGAACCTCCAATACTACTGTCCACAATGGTTGAACTAATTTACATTCCCACCAGCAGTGTAGGACTGTTCCTCTTTCTCCCCATCCTCGCCAGCATTTGTTGTTCCTAATCTTTTGATGTTGGCCATCGTAACTGGTATGAGGTGAATACTTTATTGTGGTTTTAATTTGTATTTCCCTGATAATTAACAATGTGGAGCATCTTTTCATGCCTGATTGCCATCTGAATTTCTTCTTTGGAGAAGTGTCTGTTCATGTCTTCCGCCTATTTTTTAAAAGGGTTATTTGCTTTTTGGGTGTTGAGGTGTGTGAGTCATGTATTTTGGGTGTTAACCCTGTGTTGGATATGTCATTTACAAATATATTCTCCCATACTGTAGGATGCATTTTTGTTCTGCTGATGGTATCCTTTGCTGTACAGAAGCTTTTTAACATGATGTAGTCCCATTTGTTCATTTTTTATTTTGTTTCCCTTGTCTGAGAAGATGAGTTCAGGAAAAAATTGTTCATGTTTATATTCAAGAGATTTTTGCCTATGTTTTCTTCTTAAGAGTTTTATGGTTTCATGACTTAAATTCAGGTCTTTCATCCATTTTGAGTTTGCTTTTGTGTATGGGATTAGACAGCAATCCAGGTTCATTCTCTTGCAGGTAGCTGTCCAGTTTGGCCAAAACCAGTTGTTGAAGAGGCTGTCATTTCCCCATTGTGTATCCATGGCTCCTTAATTATATTAATTGACCATATATGCTTGGGTTAATATCTGGGTTCTCTAGTCTGTTCTGTTGGTCTATGGGTCTGTTTTTGTGCCCATACCAAATTGTCTTAATTACTGTGGCTTTGTAGTAGAGTTTGAAGTCAGAGAACATGATCCCCCCAACCCTCCACTTTATTCTTCGTTCTCAGGATTGCTTTGGCTGTTTGGGTTCTCTATGGTTCCATACAAATTTTAGAACTATTTGCTGTGGTTCATTGAAGAATGCTGTTGGTATTTTGATAGGAATTGCATTGAATCTGTAGATTGCTTTAGCCAAGATGGCCGTTTTGACAGTATTAGTTCTTCTATCCATGAGCATAGGATGTGTTTCCATTTGTTGGTATCTTCTTTAATTTCTCTTGTGAGTGTCTTGTAGTTTTCAGAGTATATGTCTTTTACTTCTTGGTTAGGTTTATTCCTAGGTATTTTATTCTTTTTGATGTATATGTGAATGGAATTATTTTCCTGATTTCTATTTCTGCTCATTTATCTTTAGTGTATAGGAATGCAAGAGATTTCTGTGTATTAGTTTTGTCTCCTGCAACTTTGCTGAATTCAGATATTAGATGCAGCAGTTTTGAAGTGGATTATTTAGGTCTTTTTATGTACAATATCATGTCATCTGCAAACAGTGAGAGTTTAACTTCTTCCTTATCAATCTGGATGCCCTTTATTTCTTTGTGTTGTCTAATTGCTGTGGCGAGGACCTCCATAACTATGTTGAATAAAAGTGAGAAGAGTGGGAATTCTTGTCTTGTTACCGATCTTAAAAGGAAAGGCTTTCAGCTTCTCGCTGTTCAGTATGATGTTGGCTGTGGGTTTGTCATTTATGGCCTTTATTATGTTGAGGTACTTGCCCTCTATACCCATTTTGTTGAGAGTTTATATCATGAATGGATGTTGAATTTTGTCGAATGCTTTTTCAACGTCCATGGAGATGATCATGTGGTTTTTGTCCTTCTTTTTGTTGATGAATTTTCTAATATTGTACCCTCCTTGAATCCCTGGAATAAATGCTACTTGGTCATGGTAGATGATCTTTTTGATAGTATTTTTGAATTCGGTTTGCTAATATTTTGTTGAGTATTTTTGCATCTATGTTCATCAGGGATATTGGTGTTTAATTTTCTTTTTTTGTGATGCCTTTCCCTGGTTTTGGTATTAGAGTGATGCTGGTATCGTAGAATGAGTTTGGAAGTGTTCCCTCCCCTTTTACTTTTTGGAAAACTAAGGAGGATGGGTGTTAGGTCTTCTCTAAATGTTTCATTAAATTTAGTGGTTCAGGCATCTGATCCGGGGGTTTTGTTCTTTAGGTAGTTTTTTGATTACCAGTTCTGTTTCGTTGCTGGTAATTGGTCTGTTCAGATTTTCTGTTTTTCTTGAGTCAGTCTTGGAAGATTGTATTTTTCTAGAAAGTTGTCCGTTTTTTCTAGGTTTTCCAGTTTGTTGGCATATATTTTTTCATAGTATTCCATCATCATTCTTTGTATTTCTGTGGTGCCCATAGTGATTCTTCCTTTATCATTTCTGATTCTGCTTACTTGTGTAGACTCCTTTTTTTCTTGTTAAGTCTGGCTAGGGACCTAATTTGTTCATTTTCTCTAAGAAACAGCTCCCAGTTTCATTGATTGTTTCTATTGTTTTATCCTTCTCGATTTTATGTATTTGTGTTCTAATCTTATGTCCCTCCTTCTGCTGACTTTGGCCCTAATTTGTTCTTCTTTTTTTAGTTTCACTGTGAGTTTAGACTGTTTATATGGGACTGTCCCTCATTTCTGAGGCAGGCCTGTGTTGCAGTATACTTCCCTCTTAGGACGGCCTTTGCTGAGCCCCACAGAGTGTGTCAGAACAGACTCCTGTAAGTGTCTGGCCAGCTAGGCTGAGGGACGGCAAGAAAAATGGCCCCCCGCAGCCCATCTTCCCCTGGATACATCTCCAGGATATCCCATCCCTCTGACACACATCCCAGTGTTAATCAATAAATCACATATAATTTAGGTGCTTTGCAAACTGCTGGGTCTCAGATGGGTCATCAGCACTCCCGCCCTCCAGGAACAGAGGCCAGGCCTCCGCGAGTCCTCTGGCCGTCCCAGAGTCAAGCCCCACTGATCCTCAGAGCCAGATGGCTCGTCTTCCCGGGGTGGCCCTGGTGTAGGCTTCATTCCCCTCACCCCCCATGCTGCCTGCTCCCTCTCATTCATGGGGGGCGGGGCAGGACAGGAGATGGGGCTGACCACAGCTCTGCCCTTGTACCCTTCTCAGTGTGGCCTCTTCTCGTCATTAGCTATGGAAGTTCTGGTTTGTCTTTAGGTTATTTCCAGAGTGGGTCATATTGCATGTAGTTGCCTAGGTGTGTACATGAGAAGAGGTGATCCCAGGGATTTTCTGTTCCACGGTCTTCTCAGAATCCCCTCTGAAGCCTACTTTTCTAGGCCTTAATTCCCTCATCTGCAATGTGAAGAATATATATAGATTTATTAGCAGGCCTTTAAGATCAGTTGTCTTTTAGGTATGATTCCAAGTCTTTTTTATAAACTAATTACCAGGAAATAAAGGATTCTGAAAGTACACTTATAAATAGAAAGGTGGTTTTTTTAAAAAAAGAAGGTAACTTTGTTTTATTTGAGCTATGGTTAAATTTACTGAAAATTGTTTAGCCAGAAATAATTTGGTAAATGATCAATTCACTGAATGACTAACAGACCTAAAACCGCCAGACCAGATACCTTAATCAAGGTTTAAAACATTCACCACAGGTATTTCAGGCAAGGCCTAGAATAGGTACAGTTCCAATTTCTGAAAAATGTAAGTTCATTCATTCATTTATATAACATTGATCAGTCAGGAAGTACTAGGCATCCCAAATATTAATGTGCGAAATTGACAGTTGCCTAGGACTGCAGATCTGTGAGGAAATACTTGAAGCAAAGGTTTGGTGATACTAAAAGTTAAAGAACAAAACAACAGCAAAAAAAAGTCTCAGTAAGTTGGCAGATCATTCAGTGAAAGCTGACTTTTGGTGGATTGGGTTTCCTCATTTACTTATTTACTGCTTCCCCCCCATTAAACCATCCTGAAGTGTATAAACTCAAACAAAAATGGGAGCAACAAAAGGAACATAAATACAGCGATGATATAAAAGTAGAAGTGAGACTTGAGCACACGTCCTATTAAGACCTGAACACGGGCCGGTGGACAGGGGACTCTGGCTGTTAGTGAGACAGGAAGTCCAGTTACTTAGACAGCTCAGTGTCCAGAAGGCACAGTGAACACAGACCAGTTGCTCATGAGACGTTCAGCTATACTTTGGAGTATCATTTATGAAGAGTAACAGGAGTGTTGAAATAGAAACTCATATTTAAATAAAATTTCATAATCTTAAAAAAATTCTGAATAATGGAAACATTCTAAAATCAATTCATTTGAGGTAATTTTTTAAATCTTGAAATACTTGAAAGCAATAAATTTATTTGCCATTTTCCTCAAGTATTTCTCCATCTTCTATCTTAACTTCGTTCAGGAAGAAAACTTTAGTACTCTTTCCCTTTTCCATGTTACTGAGAGGCCACTTGAGACCTGCCTGGTCTCCAGTCGGGCTTCTCTCCCTCACATGCAGGCAGTCCTCTCCAAGAAAAGGGCCTCATTATTTACCTGCTTTTCTAGCTCTAATTCTCAGGCCCTAACTCAGACCATCTTTATTTTGTTAAGTGGAGATTTTGAGTCAACTTTCTGTCCCGACCTCTGCATCCTTTTTCAGACTCATCACCTACTCAAGGTAAGGTTCTGGGATCGCCTGAGTCAGAGTGACCTGAGTCTGAGGTCCCAGTTAGAGATGCTTGTCCTTTGAGTAGAGGACACTCTCCAACTTAACCTCTGTAGAGAATGTGCCTGTATAGAGTAGGTGCCTCAAGTGTCTTAAGTAGTGGAAACCGTCTTTATGACGACACATTACAGCCTAATAGTATACTGGTATGTGTTACAGTGTAGAGTGAATTTTACTCATTTACTGTGATTATTTCATTCAGTCTGAAAAACATAAACCTTTTTTTTTTCTTCTCTCTCATTTATAGAAATGAATGTGTTACTGCTAATGATTTAAATTAGTAACTGTAGAAAGAACTATAGTGGTATAAAAGGCTTGATCTGTCACCATCTCTATCTTCTTAGTCATCTTTTTTCTCTTTATCCTGTTTCTTTTGAATCTTAAGAAAGATTATTTTCAGGAACCATTTACTATCTTAGTCTTAGAACTTAAAAAAAGAATAAACTCTTTTTCATGCATAATTTCTGAATGATGAAAAAGCATACGAATCAAATGATGTAAATTGTATTTGCTTTTTCAAAGGAAAAGTTTACTGAGAAAAATACTTATTTTTTTCGTCACCCACAATTGTTTTGACTGTTCAGTGAATTAAACTTTTAATACAAGCTTGAGACTTTCCTAACAATCCAGTTCTCATTTTATGAAATCCTGGAGTCAGAGGATAGCCGGTTACATGAAACACCCTTAGAAAGTTTTATTTATAAATGCCAAAAGCAAAATGTAAATGATGTCATTTGTCAGGTGAATTTTGGGCATCCACATAATCTGTTCCTTTTTGGACACAGGTATATTTTCCTAACTGAGTAAAATATAACTATTAAATATTATAACTGGATTTTAAAAAAAGATTAATTGATTGAACCCTTGAAATTGAATCAAAAGCTCCCCATGCTGGTGAACATAAAGCTGTTCTTCTGGCTTCCTTCTTAGAATTTTATGGTGTAAAAATGCAGTTAGTACAATGGCTGATCCTACTGACTTCATTTGAAATCTCAGCAAAAATTCTGTCCTCAGAATTAATATTTAAAATGGGAATTACTGAAAAGATTTAGTATAGATAATTTTTTTGACATGTAGACACTGAGTATATGCATTGGTTGTTTCCGTAACCCTGCTATAGCGTCATCTTGACTGTGCTTTCATGCCTGAATATTGTGATCAGTGTCAAGTAGAAAAATGTCTTTGTAATAGCAGTGAAGTACATGTAGTGGCTAAGACCCCAGGTTTTAGAGAGAGACAGTCCTGGGTTCAAATCACACATTTCTGTTCCTTATTGCCAGTGTACTTCAGGAAACGATTTAACCTCACTGGGCCTGTGATTTCCTCACAGTAAAACCCACCTTCCTAGGTAAAATGATTATGAAGATTAAAGTAAGCAGTGCATTCAAAATGCCTCTGACAAAGCACCATGCTTGGACTGTGGGGTGTAACTGTGATCCATGATGGGGGCAAGAGCAGTGCTTGTGTCCATGGCACCCACTGTGTGAGGTCATAATAGGCCATGATTCTGAGCCTGGCACCACAGCATAAAGGGCAGTCAGGACTGCTGGCTCTGGCTGCAGAAGTGCCCAGAGTGGTTGAGGTTGAATCCTGCTTTGATATTCTTTGAAGGAATAAGAAACATTTAAAAAATTTTCTTAACCTTCACAGCAAAGGAATTCTCTGTGAAAAAAGAAGTATAAGGTAATGTAAAATTGTTTTGGAAAGGTTATTTTGAAAGGATGCTCTTCCTATGTCTGGATATACTACTTTGGACTCTAAATAATGTGATGTAACAGTGTATTTGATTTGATTGCCTTAGAGAGGACAACCAGCTCTTGATTATTACCTGTGCACTAAGCAGGCTTATTCCTGTAATACAATAGCCTTATGCTGGTGGATGTTTCCATAAACCTTTTCTTTTCTTCTCTCTCACCATAGTATTTATAGAAATGAATGTGTTACTGAAAGATTTAAATTAGTAACTGTAGAAAGGAGAATTATAATGGTATAAAAGGCTTGATCTGTCAACATCTCTATCTTCTTAGTCATCTTTTTTCTCTTTATCCTGTTTCTTTTAAATCTTAAGAAAGATTATTTTCAGGAACCATTTACTATCTTAGTCTTAGAACTTAAAAAAATAATAAACTCCTTTTTATGCATGATTTCTGAATGATGGAAAAGCATAGGAATCAAATGATATAAATTGTATTTGCTTTTTCTAAGGAAAAGTTTACTGAGAAAAATACTTTTTTTCCTCACCCACAATTGTTTGGACTGTTCAGTGAATTAAACTTTTAATACAAACTTGAGATTTTCCTAACAATCCAGTTCTCATTTTATGAAATCCTGGAGTTAGAAGGTAGCCCAATACATGAAACGACTTTAGAAAGCTTTATTTATAAATGCCAAAAGCAAAAATGTAAATGATGTCATTTGTCAGGTGAATTTTGGACATCAACATAATCTGTTCCTTTTTGGACACAGGTATATTTTCCTAACTGAGTAAAATACAACTATTAAATATTATAACTGGATTTAAAAAAAAGATTAATTGTTTGAACCCTTGAAATTCAATCAAAAGCTCCCCATGCTGGTGAACATAAAGCTGTTCTGCTGGCTTCTTAGAGTTTTATGGTATAAAAATGCAGTTAGTACAACGGCTGATCCTACTGACTTCATTCGAAATCTCAGCAAAAATTCTGTCCTCAGAATTAGTATTTAAAATGGGAATTACTGAAAAGATTTAGTATAGATAATTTTTTGACATGTAGACACTGAGTATATGCATTGGTTGTTTCCGTAACCTTGCCATAGCGTCATCTTGACTATGCTTTCATGCCTGAATATTGTGATCAGTGTTAAGTAGAAAAATGTCTTTGTAATAGCAGTGAAGTACATGTAGTGGCTTAGACCCCAGGTTTTAGAGAGAGACAGTCCTGGATTCAAATCACACATTTCTGTTCCTTATTGCCAGTGTACCTCAGGAAACGATTTAACCTCACTGGGCCTGTGATTCCCTCAATGGTAATATAGGGACAGTAAAACCCACCTTCCTAGGTAAAATGATTACGAAGATTAAAGTAAACAGTGCATTCAAAATGCCTCTGACAAAGCACCGTGCTTGGACTGTGGGGTGTAACTGTGATCCATGATGGGGGCAAGAGCAGTGCTTGTGTCCATGGCACCCACTGTGTGAGTCATAATAGGCCATGATTCTGAGCCTGGCACCACAGCATAAAGGGCAGTCAGGACTGCTGGCTCTGGCTGCAGAAGTGCCCAGAGTGGTTGAGGTTGAATCCTGCTTTGATATTCTTTGAAGGAATAAGAAACATTTAAAAAATTTTCTTAACCTTCACAGCAAAGGAATTCTCTGTGAAAAAAGAAGTATAAGGTAATGTAAAACTGTTTTGGAAAGGTTATTTTGAAAGGATGCTCTTCCTATGTCTGGATATACTACTTTGGACTCTAAATAATGTGATGTAACAGTGTATTTGATTTGATTGCCTTAGAGAGGACAACCAGCTCTTGATTATTACCTGTGCACTAAGCAGGCTTATTCCTGTAATACACTAGCCTTATGTTGGTGGATGTTTTCCATGAGGAGACTTAAAGTGGGAAATCTGAAATATCACAAAAGTAGACAAAATAATGTACATCATGTACCTATCATCACTTTAGAAATTATCATATGAACAATATTGTTTTATATATATTCCCATCTACTCCTTCTCTTCCATAATTTGATGAAGCAAATCTTAGACGTTGTACTTCATCTGTAAGTGTATCTAAAAGATAAGAACTCTTGTTTTCTACAAAAGTATCAGAATACCAAGAATATCATTATCATAATTAAAATGATAATTTCTTGATATCATCAAATATCAGAGATTGCTAAAATTTTCATTGTTTAAATTCTTAACTGTCAGAATTTCCGGGACAGTTTGTCTATTTGAATGAAAATCTAGGTAAGATACAAACATTGGGCATGTTTGATACATCCCTTAAGGCCCCTTTACTCTTCCCACAGTGTTTTCACTTCTTGAAATTTATTTGTTGAATAAACTAGGTAATTTGTGGGATTTCCTTCAGACTGGATTTTGCCGTGTAGTTTAGTATACACAGCAAATAAATTTTCCCTGTTGTTAAGTTATAGTGATTTAATCTAGAGGCTTAATCATTTCCAGGTTTGGTTTTTTGGGGAAGGGGAGGATTAGTTTATAGGTGAGGAAGTGAACCTCCATCAAGAGGCTGTCGGTCCAGTTGTCTCCCTTTTTTGGTGATTGGTAACCATTCAAATGTATTGCTTAGGTTCATTAATTCATCAGATATTGCAAATTGCTAATAGTCTGACTCTTACTTTCCTTCTTGATTTTATGAACTGTGTTTTTTCTGTAAAGAGAATCTTCTGTTTGTTATTTGGATAGCTTCATGTTTGGTTGACCTGATGCTCCTGAGAGCAATCCACAGAGGTGTCATCACTCAACTGATCTTTCCAAATACCTGCCAACTTGACAGTCATTATGGTTCAGAAATGGTGATTAAGATATATGTCTTTATATGTTTATAGGTACAGGTATATATCTGTCAGTGTATTTAAAGTTTAAATCATTAAAGTAAGAATACCAAGTGTACCAAAAGCCATGAACAATTATAAATGTAACTTGAATTAGAAAGTAAAATTTCTAAAGGTTACAACAGCTTTATAAAAATTAATATGTGCAGGTTTACCTAGAATTTTCTGACATATTGATCACTTGTGTTTATTTTGTTCATAATATTTTATTTCTATAAAATGTGAATTAAAAGGGAATGCAGTGGTGTCCTTTGAAAGAAGAGGACGCCATTCCCCGTGTGAGGGCAATGGACGCTCATGGAGGAAGACCACCGGATCCAGAGGGAGAGCGACCAGGAGAGGGTACCAGCGTGAGCCAGCGCAGCGGTCGGCCTCCTGATGTGGGCGGTGCTGAATCTGTAGGTAACACAGATGCCAAATTGCTAAGACAACTGCAAGCTCAAGGTAGGGAACATGCATTCGTCACTAAGAACTGTACTAAAATGTGTTAATTATTTGTACATGTATTTGACATAGGAATGATTGATAACTACTCTCAGTTTCTAAAAGGTAGGTAATTGTGTTCAAATAAAATGAGAAAATAAGGAGTCCCACTGGTAACTGGAGTTCTTTGATTTAAGAAGCGCCTTTCAAGAGTCATACTCGTAAACACATCATCCCCTGTGTGTTTAGAATTACAAAGGTAGGTGATGAACTTTCAAGGCTGGAAACTCATTTGAACAGCTCCCAATTCCTTGTGGTGGTACAAGGGAGTAACTCCAAAATATGTGGATCTGTGGAGTAAATTTTCAGTCAGAGAACTCCAATTAGTGGTAAGTTTTAGTTTGGTTCTTCTGTAGCCTGGATATATAACATTTATTTTCAAAATGCCCAACTAATAAACTTAGATCAAAAAGTGTCTTAAGATCACTAGAAAGTATCATTTGTCAAGTACAACGTGCTCAAAGTAACCTCAAATGTATTCATGATTCAAAATTATCAGGAATTATCAACATGAAGTTCCCATGCTATGTCTCACACACAGAATGCTGACTAAAATAAAATAGTCCTGCTATGAAGTTTGAATTAAGTAGTTACAAGTGTGAAGCCTCTTAAGGCTGTCTCGATATATATCAATGTGTTCATGTCTTATATTCATAAGCATATATATAAATGTATATCAGTACATGCTTGTATCATAAACATAATATCCATAAGGGTTTAATAATAAAAACTGACTTAAAAGACTGACAGGATTTTACTATTTCTCATAGTTTTTTTTTCAGGAGGGAAAGCTTGGCTGACTTCTATTTATTGTATACACCATTATAATACTGACTTCTCTGTAGCTCTGTTTTCATTATAAAAGAAGTATGCATGATAAAAGCTCATAAAGCATAATGCTTTAAAATAAGACATTGACTCTCACTGACTTTAAAATAAAAGACACTCACAAGTTGGATCATAATTAACAGGTTTTTGGTAGTCTATCCAGAAGTGTGTACATACAGTCACAGACACACATTCAAACACATACTTATGTGTACACATGCATATGTGATGTTCATAGATGTATATGTTCTTTTTGATTTCTAAAATAAATGAACTTACTGGTGTATATACCATTCACCTTTGTTTTTTTCCACGTAATTTTTCTTGAGCATCTTTCTATACAGCACTTAAAAATCAACCTTACACTTCCAGTGGCTGAATAGTCGGTGAGGCAAGGTATGGCTCTACCACACTTCCCTTACTCAGTCTCCTTTGGTGAGTGTTTCAGCTGCTTCCTCATCTTTGCTGTCGCAAACAATGCTGCAATAAAAACATTACACATATCTTCATGCTTTGACAGGTATGGCTATCCACAGTATAAAATTTTAGAGATAGAATCTCTACTCCAAGGGTATGTGCATTTTCAATTTTGGTAGAAAGCAGGCAAATATTGTCTCCAAAGAGGTTGTTCAATTCATACTTCCACCAGTGGCATATAAGTTAACTGCCTGGCCTGTAACTTAATGTCCTGTAAGTTTTTCTCTCCTCTAGTATGTTAATTTAGTACTATTTGTATTATTTCATTGGGTTACTATTAAGACTTTAATCTCTCCTAAGTAGTTACTAGAGGTTTAAAAAATGTTAATATATGAAGATATATACATACATGATGAATTTTTAAAATTAGTATTGTCAATAAACCACTGACTTTTCTGAAGAATGTATAATAGTGGGAAGTGTGCATTTTTTACATAAAGTAGGAAAGCTTGAAATTAACTGATAACCAAAGCAAGTTATTTTCATGCCTGTTTTGCATGTCTATCACAAGTACCATTCATACTTAGTATTCAGAATGGCAACTTCATATTTGCAAAATTAACTAAATTTTATTTTAACAAAATAGAAGGTAATTACTCAACTTTCGCCCAGTGTTTTCTCCCCTTTTAGATTTCAAATTGGTTTGTATTCTATGACGTAGCTCTCCCTTGTATTATATTGCATTTTGTAAATTGTTACCTTTGACCTATGTACATGTTTTTTCTCAACATGTATATAAATATTAAATAGTTAATGTAAGTAAATGTTATTAATATTTACAAGTATATTTGGTATAATATGCATGTTCTTGGGAAGGAAAAAAAGTAGAAATGAGTCACCTTATCACCCCTTTTATTCTAAAAGACTTCTACATTAACACTTTGGGGTGTTGTCAGAGGAGATTCTAGAAGTTTCTGTCATATTTTATTATCCTAGTTGGACTCATCTAGGCATGTAAAACGACTTAATTTGAAGGAAGGTCTAGAACAATAAAATAAATGTGGATTTTGAATGTGAAATGAGAGCTCTGTATCTTCTCAGAGAATATAGATAAGAATCTGACAGTTTGAATATATAAAAGACTTTCAAACTATATAAACAAACTAGCTTGTTAATTGACCAATCCTGTTAATATCTCAAATGCTCTAATATATCTAATAATATACCAGTCAGTTTTATTGATCATAGATAGAATCTGAATTGCCATTGCTGTACAATGCTTCATTGTTTTAAGATAGGCCACTGCAGAAGGAAAGGGCTGCCAATTGTTAGATACATGCTGGTTTAGACATATTTAAACACTTTATTTCAAAAATGAACTTTTCTTTTTGATATTTAAGAAAGTAATCTCCTAAACCATAAAAGATACTTGTCAAGTTAACATTTCAAAAGTTAGTCATACCAGATAATATTCAACAATCATAAACCAAATAAATGAGATGTTGGTAGTAGCTGATTCCTCAGAGCCTGGGTGAAGTTTCTGTGCCTCTTAACTTCTCGTACTTCCTCCATAGCGTGCCTGATTTTTTAACCTATTTTTCCCATCTTCTCTAACTGCTCATAATAAAAAATTTTAAGCTATATGAATTTTTAATGACTTAACACAATTATGTCTTCCTTGCTAAAGTGAAAAGATAGCGAGTTGAACTTTTTGTGTGTTTCTGTCCCAAGGGTTTAAAAATAAAAGCTAACTGTGCACCTGTGTAGAGTTTGAAATTGCTGATATATTCACACACAAATACACACCATATACATTACAGAGTTTCTCAGCTGTCACAGAACATATGGTTAAGTCCTTTTTAAAATCTGAAGGCATTTAAATTTTCTTAAAGATTTTTAGGACTAGTAGCATATATAGACCTGGAGTCAGAAAGACGTGGGTTTATATCTTGGCTCTGCAATTTAACCTCTGTGAGCCTTAGTTATTTCATTGGTAACCTGGGTGTAATGTTGCATATCCTATAAGGTTGTTATGAAGATTAAAAGATCATGTAAACTTAATATGGCAGTTCAATAAATGGTGGAAATTATTAGTAGAGTTCAAGTGATTCGGGATTTAGTCAGGTATATTCATTACTAGTGAGAATATAATATATAGGTTTTTAAAAACTCTTCATCTGTTACAAAATTTAAAGCAATATCTAATGTTAAGTATTTTAGAGTGATTTTGTAAGTGATATTATGATAGACCACTTTTATAGTTAGAAGTATTCTGACCAAGTCCCTCTGTTTCATAAATGAAATTATCACTGGATTCAGAAACTACCATTTTTATAGCTGAGTGAAATACTATGTTTGGGGGAGGGGCTTTGTATTGTATTTTGAGTTCTTTTGCTTTATTGTTATTTTTAAGACTGAAGCTAAATCATTCTTTTTACATATTAGCAGCTACTTTCCTCCTAACCAGGGATTATGTGAAATGTGAAAAAAAATGTACTTAAATTAGCTTCTGTGATGAGGATTAAGAGAAGCATCCTTTTTGTGTGCTTCTGTGTATGGGGCTGTCTGTGATGAAAAAGTTGGGCAATTTCTAAAGGAAGTAAGCATGGTACTTTCTGCCAAACCATTTTTCTACCTGGTGTCTAACTTTAAACAATTTTCTTAAAAAGTATGTCCTTTATCATGATGCCATTCACATAGTTAATTGTTTTTAGGTTAACAGTTAGGTAAAGTTGTTAAAAGTATTCCTTGAAATTTTGTGTTTTTCAGAAAAAGCCCGACAAGCTGCACAAATAAAGCTTTTGAGAAAACTCCAAAAGCAGGAACAGGCTCGCATTGCCAAAGAAGCTAAAAAACAACAAGGTGAGTGAGTTAAACGAAAACATAAACTTGAAGAGTGAGTACTGGGGAGTTCACAGGAGGCTTCTCTTCTTTGTTCCTTTTCTGACGATACCTGTGTTTTGGCTTTTCATCACAGCAATAATGGCTGCTGAGGAGAAGCGACAGCAAAAAGAGCAGATAAAGATTATGAAACAACAGGTATGTTCATGCACTGAACTGGTTTTATAACAGGTGGTACTTTGGGAGTCGATTTACTTATGTGTATATGTACATTATTCTTATTTGATTTATGAAATAACTTTCATACTTGTTTGGTATACTCTCACTGTAATTTAATGTAAACTTGAATTCTTTGTTAATTGTAACTGCTAAAGACACTGTAAGGTTGACTTTAAAATATATAGTGTGATGAATATATTAATTAAAATACTGTAAATATTTACTGCCTACTACAGTATATGTGAAAATAAGTTCATTTGAAGCTGAAATAGTGTTGTTTCTGTTACAGTTTTTAATAGTTTATCCTATTTCCTAATGGCTTGAGACCAGTTGTATCCCATTAGCATTTTAAATTAGGCTTTGTGTGACCTAAGCCTACATAGTATGCTACTCATCAAAAAAAAAATTCATTTTCCAATGTTCCAGGAGCAGTAATACAAGTGAACTGATACTAGACGTTGATCAAGATGCTTGTCTGAGACTAGTCTTAGATTACCATCTGACTGACTCCTAATTGCCAGCAAAGTAAATTACAAAGTCGTGCAGAGTCTATTTTAAAGTTTGCAGTAGATCTAGAATAAAATAATTAAAATAACAGCATGTGTTTCTCATCCTCGAGATTATTTTTTCCACCTAGTAGGCCAAAAATACCACCCGACAGTCCTCCAGGCAGTTTTCCGGAAGTGTCCAGAGGCATTACTACGAAGCAGGAGCAGAGGCAGTGGGAACTGACCAGGGCTCTGCACTCACTGTTTGACTATAGGCAGAATATTTATTTTCTAGAAGCTTCAATTTTCTCTTAGGTGAAAAGAAGATAATTTCAACTCCTGTATTGTTATATTTTTAAATGATCAATTAGGTACTTTATATAAAATGCCCACTTCACTGGATGGATACTCAGTATTATAAGGTGAACACATATCGTAATAATTTATAAATAATGTTTATTTCTGATATTCCTAATGAAAGTACTGCCAATGTACATCTATATAAATCACTCAGATGAAAACAAAGCTCTACACTGGGTGAGTTAAGTCCAAGGTTCTATACCTATTTCTGTACTTAAGAGAATAATGAATGACTTTTGTTGACTTGATTAAAGATTAAATTCAGAGTATACTTAGGTCTCAAGTTCTACTCTAAATAAATATTTGAAATGTGGATCAAGTGCAACCTTCTCTACGACTTGGAAATAAAACAAAAGATACCCTTGTATTTTTAGTTCTGGTGAGCTATAATCAAAACCCAGGATCACAATCAGCAAAATCATAGAATGTGATCAGTCTTCTAAAATCACAACAGAAATTCCAGAAATTTCATAAACCTGCGCTGGATCCCTGCAGGGAATCAATAACATCAATGCAAAAAAGGAAATAAAAATGTATTAAAGTATAGCTTCAAAAGGTACAACTAGCATCTGGAAATAGGGGTGGGTATAGTAATACACAGTCGTATAAAATGTGTTGGCTCTGAAAATCCTAGGACAGCTGCAATTTACAAGTAGGGCAATTTAGGTGTATTTTTATAAAACTATACTCATCAGTGCCTATTTGGGACTTTCAAAGGGATTTATGAATGTAAAATTGTTAACGATGTGCTTATAGAATATGCAATGATTTTTTAAAATGAAAATGTAACGTTATCAAAACGTAGATTGCTGAATTCAAACAATAACTACTACATTACATTTAGATAATGTGAGCACCACTTATAAGTTATTAGAAATTATTTCTGTATTTGGCTTACTGTAGTTATTGAAAGTAATCTCATTCATCATGTTACGGCAATTGTTCACACTTCGTACAATCGTGATGTACTGTGCACTTCTTTAAGCGTTTTTAATTTGATTGTGACAGTGAAAAAAAGAGCAAGTGCCTCCCCTATTTGATGCAAGAGTAGGTCTGTTTGTTCAAGTTCATGTAATGAGTGACAGTAACTCAGGACTAGCCTTAGGTGTTCTGATTTCCTGTTGGACTGTTGTATCCTACTTGTCCATCCAATATTTATTTCCAAATGAGTATTACTTGTACTTGCTAATATTTATAAAGACTTGAGTATAATCAGCTTGATTTATGTTGTTTCTATATACTTATTTAGCGTTTGTATTTTAAAATTGTTTTGAGACATTTTATAAAGTCATACCAATTTAAGACAGGTGGGATATATATAATGTCAAAGTACTTAATTAAAATTTATATCCAGCATGGGCAACCTTTGGTAAATCTGTACTTATATCTTTAATTTGATTCCACTTAAATACCTTCCACCTAGATATTTAGTTTATTATCTTAAATTGTCATAATTTTTTCTACAGGAAAGAATTAGGAGAATACAACAAATGAGAATGGAAAAAGAACTTCGAGCCCAGCAAATTCAAGAGGTAGAATTCTTAAACTTGATACGATTAAAGTAATATAGTCATGTATTTTAAAGTCTGAAAAATGAAAATTTTACCAGTATGTTCTCTCCCTCATACACATTAACATGTCCATCACAAATTATCTGTAAACATAATGCGTAGAATAAGGACCTCCCTGAACCTTACTAGGCAAGTTTATCTTATCCTAATAGTAAAAATCCAGGAAATAAGTAAAGGAAACAAAAAGGGGAATCCTCTCAATAGCCAATATAGTCATAAAGATCATACGCTAAGACTCGTGGTCTTTACTTTTCAAAACGTCATTAAATCTTATAGTCAGATACCTGCTTTTCATTTAGAAATGAAACATGGCAAAAGTAGAAGTAAATGTTCAATGTGGAAACAGTTGAACCAGGTTTGTTTTCTGAGTTCTGACAGAACTGGGCTGACAGAATAGGGTTCAAGGACATGCTGGCAACAGCAAGAGGAATAGCTAAGAGACAGCAAGGGAAAATAGGAAAACCAGAAACTCCAAAGCCTGGCAACATCTGTAATCTTGTAGTTAAATGGGAAGCAGTTTACAACACCTTAATGGCCAAAAGGCTTTTCTGTTATCAAACTGTGTAGTATAGTAACTGATGTCAAGAATAACTGCTCAAGTCCTCAAGAAAAAGCCAAATTATGTTAAGTGTCCTGTGTCTAATCTGTACATGTATATGTCTCAAAATTATCCAAAGTACTTTTGTCCAAAATAAACTTTTTAATGTTGAGAATTATTATAACCCAAACCCTTAGCTGTTCAGGAAACTTGCCATAAAAATTAGCTTTTTCCCTGAGCAATGTGGTTAGCTGAAGTTTTCACAGTTACAGGTTTTTTCCTTCTAAAATCATATACACATATTCCCTTACCCATTTCAAATTAATTTTAAAGCCCTCCAAATTGAAAATATTAAAGTACATTGGCAATTACTACTAGATAATTATGAAGCTACTAGTTAATGATTTTACGATTATAAAGCTCAAATTTGATACCATGAGCTTGATATTCAGAATTTGCTTCATTAAAGGTTATGTTTCCATTATATTGGGGAGGAAAACCTTCAATTTAACCACAGTAGGTTAAATCGGGTTTAATGTTTCATTTAAGTTTCTTAAGAATGGATTAATCTCAAATTTTAAGTATTACGAAAGAAACTTCCAATAAAGTAGACATGTGCATTTTTAAATGTTACTTATTTGTCCTTTAACCTTTATTGTTAAAATCTATCTCGTTTTTCTAAACTTTCTACAGTGATCATGTTTTACTTTAAAAATATCAGAGACCAAGAAAAAATGCCATGACATCATTTTTTCTGTGTTTAAGTTTTAAGGAAAAAGAACGCTCAAATTATTTCAGATGTTTTACAGAGTTTGAAGAAGAAAACCTGACATACGCTTACAATTTAGGAATTTTTTTTTGTATATCCTAATTGTAATCTATACGTTAGAAATGAAATTAGTATGTTAAATATAACAAACTGAGGGGAAATCTGTAAGTGTCAATGTACATGTTACATAGTGGTTTGTACCTTGTGAGGCATGGAGGTCCATTTTCAAGTCTGAGGTTATTTTCAGGTTGTAGTGGTGCTGTTACATGACTTTGAGACCTATTTTATATGCACAGGCTAAAAGGATAAAGAAGGAAGAAGCTGCAAAAGCCAAATTATTGGAGGTTGAGAATCGAAGACAGGTAAATTTATAGGAGAGTCAAGAGTTTTTACTTTTCTAAATTTATTTTGTTATACTTAATCCACAATGACATGAAGAACACTATGTTTACTAGGCTCCCCTCTTCACCAAGTCCCCCCCACAAACCCCATTACAGTCACTGTCCATCAGCGTAGTAAGATGTTGTGGAATCACTGCTTGTCTTCTCTGCATTGCACAGCCCTCCCCGTGCCCCCACCCCACGTTATACATGCTACTCATAAGACCTCCTTTAATTTTCCCCCGTCCTTACACCTCCCTTCCCACCCGTCCTTCCCAGTCCCTTTCCTTTGGTAATTGTGAGTCTATTCTTGGATTCTGTGATTGTGCTGCTGTTTTGTTCCTTCACTTTTTCTTTGTTTTTATACTCCACATATGAGTGAAATCATTTGGTACTTGACTTTCCCACCTGGCTTATTTCACTGAGCATAATACCCTCTAGATCAATCCATGTTGTTGGAAATGGTAGGATTTGTTTTCTTCTTATGGCTGAATAATATTTTACTGTGTATATGTACCACCTCTTATTTATCCATTCATTTACTGATGAACACTTAGGTTGCTTCCATTTCTTGGCTATTGTAAATAGTGCGATAAATATAAGGGTTAACCTGTGTTTTTCAAACTGGGCTGCTGCATTCTTTGGGTGAATTCCTAGAAGTGGAATTTCCTGGGTCAAATGGTATGTCTATTTTGAGCTTTCTGCGGATCCTCCATACTGCTTTCCACAATGGTTGAACTAATTTACATTCCCACCAGCAGTGCAGGAGGGTTCCCCTTTCTCCACAACCTCGCCAACATTTGTTGTTTGTCCTTTGGGTGGTGGCGATCCTTACTGGTGTGTGGTGATATCTTATTGTGGTTTTAATTTGCATTTCTCTGATGACTAGCGACGTGGAGCATCTTTTCATGTGTCTGTTGGCCATCTGAATTTCTTCTTTGATGAACTGTCTGTTCAGCTCCTCTGCTCATTTTTTAATTGGATTATTTGCTTTTTGTTTTGTGAGGTGTATGAGCTCTTTATATATTTTGTATGTCAACCCTTATTGGATCTGTCATTTATGAATATATTCTCCCATACTGCAGGGTACGTTTTTGTTATATTGATGGTGTCCTTTGCTGTACAGAAGCTTTTCAGCTTGATATAGTCCCACTTGTTCATTTTTTCTTTTTTTTCCCTTACCCGGGGAGATAACGTTCATGAAGAGGTTGCTTGTGTTTATGTCCAAGAAAGTTTTGCCTATGTTTTCTTTTAAGAGTTTTATGGTTTCATGACTTACATTCAGATCTTTGATCCATTCTGAGTTTACTTTTTTGTATGGGGTAGGCAATAATCTGGTTTCTTTCTCTTGCGTATATTTGTCCAGTTTTTGAATACTGTGGCTTTGTAGTAGAGCTTGAAGTTGGGGAGCAAGATCTCCCCCACTTTATTATTCCTTCTCAGGATTGCTTTGGCTATTCAGGGTCTTTGATCTTTCTGTATGAATTTTTGAACTATTTGTTCCAGTTCGTTGAGGAAAGTTGTTGGTAATTTGATAGGGATTGTATCAAATCTGCATATTGGTGTGGATAGGATGGCCATTTTGACAATATTAATTCTTCGTAGCCAAGAGCATGGGATGAGTTTCCATTTGCGAGGGCCCTCTTTAATCTCTCTTAAGAGTGTCTTATACTTTTCAGTTTCTAAGTCTTTCACTTCCTTGGTTAGGTTTATTCCTAGGTATTTTATTCTTTTTGATGCAGTTGTGAATGGAATTGTTTTCCTGATTTCTCTATTAGTTCATTGTTAGTGTATAGGAAAGGCACAGATTTCTGTGTGTTAATTTTGTATCCTGCAACTTTGCTGTATTCTGATATAAGATCTAGTAGTTTTGGAGTGGAGTTTTTAGGGTTTTTTATGTACAATATCATGTCATCTGCAAATAGTGACAGTTTGACTTCTTTACCGATTTGGGTTCTTTGTATTTCTTTGTTTTGTCTAATTGCCGTGGCTAGGACCTCCAGTGTTATGTTGAATAACAGTGGGGAGAGTGGGCATCCCTGTCTTGTTCCTGATCTCAAGAGGAGAAGCTTTCAGCTTCTGGCTATTCTGTATGATGTTGGCTGTGGGCTTATCATATATGGCCTTTATTATGTTGAGGTACTTTCCCTGTATAGCCATTTTACAGAGATTTTTTATCATGAATGGATGTTGAATTTTGTCAAATGCTTTTTCGGTATCTATGGAGATGGTCATGTGGTTTTTGTCCTTTTTGTTTATGTGGTAGATGGTGTTGGTGGATTTTCAAATGTTGTACCATCCTTGCATCTCTGGGATGAATCCCACTTGGTCATGGTGTATGATCCTTTTGATGTATTGTTGAATTCGGTTTGCTAATATTTTGTTGAGTATTTTTGCATCTACATTCATCAAGGATATTGGTCTGTAGTTTTCTTTTTGGTGGGGTCTTTGCCTGGTTTTGGTATTAGGATGCTGTTGGCTTCATAGAATGAGTTTGGGAGTATTCCCTCCTCTTCTTTTTTTGGAAAACTTTAAGGAGAATGGGTATTACGTCTTCCCTGTATGTCTGGTAAAATTCGGAAGTAAATCCATCAGGCCCGGGGGTTTTGTTGCTGGGTAGTTTTCTGATTACCTCTTCAATTTCTTTGCTGGCATTTGGTTTGTTTAGATTTTGTTTCTTCCTTGGTTAGTCTTGGAAGGTTGTATTTTTCTAAGAAGTTGTCCATTTCTTCTAGGTTTTCCAGCTTGTTAGCATATAGGTTTTCATATTATTCTCTAATAATTCTTTGTATTTCTATGGGGTGTGTCGTGATTTTTACTTTCTTGTTCTGATTCTGTTGATGTGTGTTGATTGTCTTTTTCTCTTATTAAGTCTGGCTAGAGGCTTATCTATTTTGTTTATTTTCTCAAAGAATCAGCTCTTGGTTTCATTGATTTTTTTTTTCTATTTTAAATTCTTCTCAATTTTATTTCTTCTCTGATCTTTATTATGTCCCTCTTTCTGCTGACTTTAGGCCTCATTTGTTCTTCCTTTTCCAATTTAAATAATGGTGACATTAGACTATTCATTTGGGATTGTTCTTCCTTCTTTAAATAATGCCTGGATTGCTATATACTTTCCTCTTAAGACTGCTTGCGCTGCATCCCACAGATGTTGGGGCTTTGTGTTGTTTTTGTCATTTTTTCCATATATCGCTTGATCTCTATTTTAATTTGGTCGTTGATCCATTGATTATTTAGGAGCATGTTGTTAAGCCTCCATGTGCCTGTGGTCCGTTTTACTTTCTTTGTACGATTTATTTCTAGTTTTATTCCTTTGTGGTCTCAAATGTTGGTTGGTATAATTTCAGTCTTTTGGAATTTACTGAGGCTCTTCTTGTAGCCTAGTCTGTGGTCTCTTCTGGAGAATGTTCCATGTGCACTTCAGAAGAACGTGTATCCTGTTGCTTTTGGATGTAGAGTTCTCTAGATGTCTATTAGGTCCATCTGTTCTAGTGTGTTGTTCAGTGTCTCTGTGTCCATATTTTCTGTGCCGCGGATCTATCCTTTGGAGTGGGTGGTGTGTTGAAGTCTCCCAAAATGAATGCATTGCATTGCATTTCCTCCTTGTAGTTCCGTTGGTATTTGTTTCACATATGTTGGTGCACCTACATTGGGTGCATAGATATTTAAAATGATTATATCCTCTTGATGCACTGATTCCTATATCATTATGTAATGTCCTTCTTTATCTCTTTTGAATTTCTTTGTTTTTAAGTCTGTTTTGTCTGCTACTAGTACTGCCACACCTGCTTTTTTCTCCCTGTTGTTTGCATGGAATATCTTTTTCCATCCGTTGACTTTTTGTCTCTGCATGTCTTTGGGTTTGAGGTGGGTCTCTTGTAGGCAGTAAATAGATGGGTCTTGGTTTTTTATCCATTCTTTTACTCTGTGTCCTTTGATTGGTGCATTCAGTCCATTTACATTTATGGTGATTATTGAAAGATATGTACTTATTGCCATTGCAGGGTTTCAATTTGTGGTTACCAAAGGTTCAAGGTTAGCTTCTTGAGTATCTTACTGGCTAACTTAACTTGTTTATCGAGCAATTATAGACATTGTGTGGTGATTCTTTATTTCTCTCCTTTCTTATTCCTCCTCCATTCTACTTATGTTCGGTGTTTTATTCTGTGCTCTTTTGTGTTTCCTTTAATAGGTTTGTGTGTAGTTGATTGTATTTTTTGCTCTTAGTTAGTATTTGGTTGGTCTGGTTTCTTTGTTGTGATTTTATTTTCTCTGGTGACATCTGTTTAGGCTTGGTAGTGCTCCTATCTAGGGCTGTCCCTCTACAATACCCTGTAGAGGTGGTTTGCGGGAGGTAAATTCCCTCAACTTTTGCTTGTCTGGGAATTGTTTCCTCCCTCCTTCATATTTAAATGATAATCGTGCTGGATACAGTATTCTTGGTTCAAGGCCCTTCTGTTTCATTGCATTAAATATATCATGCCACTCCCTTCTGGCCTGTAAGGTTTCTGCTGAGAAATCTGATGATAGCCTGATGGGTTTTCCCTGTAGGTGACCTTTTTCCTCTCTCTAGCTGCCTTTAAAACTATGTCCTTGTCCTTCATCTTTGCCATTTTCATTATTATGTATCTTGGTGGTGTCCTGTTTGGGTCCGTTACGTTGGGAGTTCTGAGTGCTTCCGTGGTCTGAGCAACTAGTTCCTCCTCCAATTTTGGGAAGTTTTCAGCAATTATTTCTTCAAGGACACTTTCTATCCCTTTTTCTCCCTCTTCTTCTTCTGGTACCCCTATAATGTGAATATTGTTGCATTTGGATTGGCCACAGAGTTCTCTTAATATTCTTTCATTCCTGGACATCCTTTTGTTTCTCTCTGCATCAGCTTCTCTGCGTTTCTGTCTCTGATTTCTATTCCATTAACGGCCTCTTGCACCTCATCCAGTTTGCTCTTAAGTCCTTCCAGAGATTGTTTTATTTCTGTAATATCTCTCCGGACTTCTTCCCTTAGCTCTTGCATATTTCTCTGAAGATCTGTCAGCATGGTGATGACCTTTATTTTGAATTCTTTTTCAGGGAGATTGGTTAGGTGTATCTCCCCAGGTTCCTTCTCAGGGGAGGATGTCTAGGTTAGTCTGCTCTGTATCAAATTCTTCTGTCTTTTCATGGCAATAGAAGTAGTTGCGGGGAGCTGGCGTAAATGTTGGCTGGGAGACTGTCCCTTCTTGCTGGTTTGTGGCCTTCCTCTCCTGGGATAACGGCGACCCCTAGTGGCTTGTGCTGGGAAACTACACGGAGACGGTGTTTCTTATTCTTGCCCAGCGGTTCTGGAGGAAGCTCTGCCCTGCTACTGTGGGCATGGCCGGCCTCAGGCTACTGTTCTGCTATGGCGGTGCCATGTCGGAGGGGAAACGGGAGGGAGGCTGTTTATCACTGTGAGGGGCCTGCGACCTGTACTGCCAAGCAGGGAGTTGTGGTGCCCTGAGTTCCCCCAGGATTCCCAGTTACTGGGCTGCTTGCTCCTGTGTACTTCCGTCCAGCTGTGAGGCTCCTGTCCCTTTAAGACTTTCAAAAAGCACTCACTTTTCTTTGTCCTAGGGGCGCCGGCTGCGGAGACAGCTCGCAGGTTTTACTGTCCCGTTTCCCTAGCATACAGCACCCCACACGCTGTGTGTCTGTGCTCCTGGTGCGGATGGCTGGGTCTGGGTATTTAGCAGTCCTGTGCTCCCTCTCCCTCCTCGCTCCGTCTCCTCTCCTCCCGCCGGGAGCTGGGGTGAGGGGCGCTCGTGTTCCCCTGGGCTGGGGCTTGTATCTTACCCCCTTCGCAAGGTGCTGGGTTCTCGCAGGTGTGGCTGTAGTCTGGCTGTTACTCAGATTAAAACAAAGCTCTACACTGGGTGAGTTAAGCCCAACATTGTATACGCATTTCTGTGCTTAAGAGACTAATGAATGACTTCTGTTGACTTTTTAAAGATTAGATTCAGAGTATACTTAGGTCTCAAGTTCTGATCTAAATAAATATTTTAAATGTGGATCAAGTGCAACCTTCTCTAAGAATTGGAAATACAACAAAAGATACACTTGTTTTTTTATTTTTGTTGAGCTATAATCAAAACCTAGGATCATAATCAGTAAAATCATAGAATGTGATCAGTCTTCTAAAATCACAACCCAAATTCCAGAAACCTCATTATCCTGCAGTGGATCCCTGTAGGGTATCAATAACATCAATGCAAAAAAGGAAATAAAAATGTATTAAAGTATAGCTTCAAAAAGTACAACTAGCATCTGGAAATAGGGGTGGGTATGGTAATATACAGTCCTGATGGTCTGTTTTATACTACTTGTCTGTCCAGTATGTATTTCCAAATGAGTATTACATTTACTTGCAAATATTTATAGACTTGAGTATAATCAGCTTGGTTTATGTTTTTTCTATATACTGATTTAGCGTTTGTATTTTAAAATTGTTTTGAGACATTTTATAAAGTCATACCAATTTAAGACAGGTGGCATATATGTAATGTCAAAGTAAATAATTAAAATTTATATCCAGCATGGGCAACCTTTGGTAAATCTGTACTTATATCTTTAATTATTTGATTCCACTTAAATACCTTCCACCTAGATATTTAGTTTATTATCTTAAATTGTCATACTTTTTCCTACAGGAAAGAATTAGGAGAATACAACAAATGAGAATGGAAAAAGAACTTCGAGCCCAGCAAATTCTAGAGGTAGAATTCTTAAATTTGATAAGATTAAAGTAATATAGTCATATATTTTGAAGTCTGAAAAATGAAAATTTTATCAGTACGTTCTCTCACTCGTACACATTAATATGTCCATCACAAATTATCTGTAAACATTATGCGTAGAATAAGGACCTCCCTGAACCTTACTAGGCAAGTTTATCTAATCCTAATAGTAAAAATCCAGGAAATAAGTAAAGGAAACAAAAAGGGGAAACCTCTCAATAGCCAATATAGTCATAAAGATCATACACTAAAACTCGTGCTCTTGAGCTCTCAAAACGTCATTAAGTCTTAGAGTCAGATACCTGCTTTTCATTTAGAAATGAAACATGGCAAAAGTAGAAGTATATGTTCAATGTGGAAACAGTTTAACCAGGTTTGTTTTCTGAGTTCTGACAGAACTGGGCTGACAGAACTGGGCTGACAGAATAGGGCTCAAGGACATGCTGGCAACAGCAAAAGGAATAGCTAAAAGACAGCAAGGGAAAATAGGAAAAACAGAAACTCCAAAGCCTAGCAACATCTGTAATCTGGTAGTTAAATAGGAAGAAATTTTCAACACCTTAATGGCCAAAAGGCATTTCTGTTATCAAACTGTAGTATAGTAACTGATGTCAAGAATAACTGCCCAAGTCCTCAAGAAAAAGTGAGGTTGTGTGAAGTGTACTGTGTCTAAGCTGTACGTGTATATGTCTCAAAATTATCCAAAGTACTTTTGTCCAAAATAAACCTTTTAATTTTGAAAACTATTATAACCCAAACCCTTAGGTGTTCAGGAAACTGTTGCCATAAAAATTGGCTTATTTCCTGAGCAATGCAGTTAGCTGAGGTTTTCACAGTTAAGGTTTTTTCCTTCTAGAAATATATACACATATTCCCTTACCCATTTCAAATTAATTTTAAAACCCTCCAAATTGAAAATGTTAAAGTACATTTGCAATTGCTACTAGTCAATGACTTTAAGATTACAAAGCTCAAATTTGATAGCATGAGATTGATATTCAGAATGTGCTTCATTAAAAGTTATGTTTCCACTATATTAGGGGAAAAAATAGGTTGAATTTAACCACAGTAGGTTAAATCGGGTTTAATGTTTCATATAAGTTATTTAAGTAATGCATTTATCTGAAATTTTAGTTATTACAAAAGAAACTTCAAATAAAGTAGACACGTGCATTTTTAAATGTTATTTGTCCTTTAACCTTTATCGTTAAAATCTATCCTGTTTTCTGAATTTGTTACAGTGATCATGTTTTACTTTCAAAAAGTAGAGGAAAAGCAAAAAATGCCATGAAATCATTTTTTCTGTGATTTAGTTTTAAAGTAAAATAATACTCAAATTATTTCAGACTTTTTACAGAGTTTGAAGAAAACCTGACATACTCTTACGAATTTAAGAATATTTTTGTATATCTTAATTATAATCTATACATTAGAAATGATATTATTAGTATGTCAAATGTAACAAACTGAGGGGAAATCTGTAATTGTCTACATACATGTTACATACAGTTTTGTACATTGTGAGGCATGGAGCTCCATTTTCAAGTCTGAGGTTATATTCAGGTTGTAGTGGTGCAGTTGCATGACTTTGAGACCCATTTTATATGCACAGGCTAGAAGGATAAAGAGGGAAGAATCTGCAAAAGCCAAATTATTGGAGGCTGAGAAACGCAAACAGGTAAATTTAGAGGACAGTGAGAGTTTTTACTTTTTTCATTTTATTTTGTTATCCTTAATCCACAATGACATGAAGAGGGTAATGTTTACTAGCCTCCCTCCTTTACCAAGTCCCCCCAACAAAACCCATTATAGTCACTCTCCATGAGCATAGTAATATGTTGTTGAATCACTACTTGTCTTCTCTGTGTTGCACAGCCCTCCCCGTGCCCCCACCCCACATTATACATGTTAATCGTAATGCCCCCTTTATTTTTCCCCCGCCCTTATCCCTCCCTTTTCATCTATCCTTCCCAGTCCCTTTCCCTTTGGTAACCGTTAGTCCATTCCTGGGTTCTGTGATTGTGCTGCTGTTTTGTTCCTTCAGTTTTTCTTTGTTCTTGTAGTCCACATATGAGTGAAATCATTTGGTACTTGTCTTTCTCCGGCTGGCTTATTTCACTGAGTGTAATACCCTCTAGCTCCATCCATGTTGTTGCCAATGCTAGATTTGTTTTGTTCTTATGGCTGAATAATACTCCACTGTGTATATGTACCACCTCGTCTTCAGCAATCCATCTATTGATGGACACTTAGGTTGCTTCCATTTCTTGGCTATTGTAAATATGCTGCAATAAACATAGGGGTGCATCTGTCTTTTTCAAACTGGGCTCCTTCATTCTTAGGGTAAATTCTCAGAAGTGGCATTCCTGAGTCAAATGTATGTCTATTTTGAGCTCTCTGAAGAACATCCATACTGCATTCCACAATGGTTGAATTAATTTACATTTCCACCCGCAGTGTAGGAGGGTTCCCCTTTCTCCACATCCTTGCCAGCATTTGTTGTTGCTTTCGGATGTTGGCCATCCTAACTGGTGTGAGGTGATGTGTCATTGTGCTTTTAGTTTGCATTTCTCTGATGACAAGCGATGTGGAGCATCTTTTCATGTGTCTGTTGGCCATCTGAATTTCTTCTTTGACGAACTGTCTGTTCAGCTCCTCTGCTCATTTTTTAATTGGATTATTCGCTTTTTGTTTGTTGAGGTGTATGAGCTCTTTATATATTTTAGATGTCAACCTGTTATTGGATCTGTCATGTATGAATATACTCCCATACTGTAGGGTACCTTCCTATTCTAATGATGGTATCCTTTGCTGTACAGAAGATTTTATGCTTGATATAGTCCCACTTGTTCATTTTTGCTTTTGTTTCCCTTGCCCGGGGAGATATGTTCATGAAGAAGTTGCTTGTGTTATGTCCAAGAAAGTTTTGCCTATGTTTTCTTTTAAGAGTTTTATGGTTTCATGACTTACAGTCAGATCTTTGATCCATTCTGAGTTTCCTCTTTTGTATGGGGTTAGACAATAATCTGGTTCCATTCTCTTACATGTAGTTGTCCAGTTTTTGAATATGGTGGCTTTGTAGTAGAGCTTGAAGTTGGGGAGCGAGATCCCCCCAACAGTGAGGATTGCTTTGGCTATTTGGGGTCTTTGGTGTTTCCATATGAATTTTTGAACTATTTGTTCCAGTTTGTTGAGGAAAGTTGTTGGTAATTTGATAGGGATTGCATGAAATCTGCATATTGGTGTGTGCAGGATGGCCATTTTGACGATATTAATTCTTCCTAGCCAAGAGCATGGGATGAGTTTCCATTTGCGAGTGTCCTCTTTAATCTCTCTTAAGAGTGTCTTATAGTTTTCAGGTTCTAAGTCTTTCACTTCCTTGGTTAGGTTTATTCCTAGGTATTTTATTCTTTTTGTTGCAGGTGTGAATGGAATTGTTTTCCTGATTTCTCTTTCTATTAGTTCATTGTTAGTGTATAGGAAAGGCACAGATTTCTGTGTGTTAATTTTGTATCCTGCAACTTTGCTGTATTGCAGTATCAGATCTAGTAGGTTTGGAGTGGGTCTTTAGGGGTTTTTTTTGTACATTATCATGTCATCTGCCAATAGTGACAGTTCAACCTCTTTTTTACCAGTTTGAATTCCTTGTATTTCTTTGTTTTGTGTAATTGCCATTACTAGGACCTCCAGTATTATGTTGAATAGCATTTGGGAGAATGGGCATCCCTGTCTTGTTCCCGATCTCAGAGAAAAAGCTTTCAGCTTCTCACTATTATGTATGATGTTGGTTGTGGGCTTGTCATATATGGCCTTTATTACGTTGAGGTACTTGCCCTCTATATCCATTTTACTGAGAGTTTTTATCATGAATGGATGTTGAATTTTGTCGAGTGCTTTTTCAGGATCTATGGAGATGCTCATGTGGTGTTTGTCCTCTTTGTTTATGTGGTGGATGATGTTGGTTGATTTTCGAATGTTGTACCATCCCTGCATCCCTGGAATGAATCCTACTTGGTTATGGTTTATGATCCTTGTGATGTATTTTTGAATTTGGTTTGCTAGTATTTTGTTGAGTGTTTTTGCATCTATGTTCATTAGAGATACTGGCCTGTAGTATTCTTTTTTGGTGGGGTCTTTGCCTGGTTTTGATATTAGCGTGAAGTTGGCTTCATAGAATAAGTTTGGGAGTATTTCTTCCTCGAGTATTTTTTGGACAACTTTAAGGAGAATGGGTATCATGTCTTCCCTGTATGTCTGATAAAATTCAGAAGTAAATCCATCTGGCTGTGGGGTTTTGTTCCTGGGAAGTTTTTAGATGACAGCCTCAATTTCTTTGCTGGTAATTGGTTTGTTTAATTTTTGTGATTCTTCCTTGGTCGGTCTTGGCAGGCTGTATTTTTCTAAGAAGTCCATTTCTTCTAGGATTTCCAGCTTGTTGGCATGTAGGTTTTCATAGTATTCTCTAATTATTCTTTGTATTTCTATGGGGTCTGTTGTGATTTTTCCTTTCTCGTTTCCGATGCTGTGGGTGTGTATTGATTCTCTTTTTCTCTTAATAAGTGTGGCTAGAGGCTTATCTATTTTGTTTATTTTCTCAAAGAACCAGCGCTTGGTTTCGTTGATTTTCGCTATTGTTTTATTCTTCTCAATTTTGTTTATTTCTTCTCCAATCTTTATTATGTCCCTCCTTCTGCTGACCTTAGGCCTCATTTCTTCTTTTTCCAATTTCGATAATTGTGAGATTAGACTTCATTTGGGATTGTTCTTCCTTGTTTAAATATGCCTGGATTGCTATATACTTTCCTCTTAAGACTGCTTTCACTGCATCCCTCAGAAGTTGGGGCTTTGTGCTGTTGTTGTCATTTGTTTCCATATATTGCTTGATCTCTATTTTAACCTGGTTGTTGATCCTTTGATTATTTAGGAGCATGTTGTTAAGCCTCCATGTGCTTGTGGGCCTTTTTGCTTTCTTTGTATGATTTATTTCTAGTTTTATTCCTTTGTGGTCTGAAAATTTGGTTGGTAGAATTTCATTCTTTTTGAATTTACTGAGGCTCTTCTTGTGGCCTAGTGTGTGGTCTATTCTGCAGAATGTTCCATGTGCACTTGAGAAGACTGTGTATCCTGTTGCTTTTGGATGTAGAGTTGTCTAGATGTCTGTTAGGTCCATCTGTTGTAGTGTGTTGTTCAGTGCCTCTGTGTCCTTACTTATTTTGTCTGGTGGGTCTATCCTTTGGAGTGAGTGGTGTGTTGAAGTCTCCCAAAATGAATGCATTGCATTCTATTTCCTCCTTTTAGTTTTGTTAGTATTTGTTTCACATATGCTGGTGCTCCTGTGTTGGGTGCATATATATTTATAATGGTTATATCCTCTTGTTGCACTGACCCCTTTATCATTATGTAATGTCCTTCTTTATCTCTTGTGACTTTCTTTGTTTTTAAGTCTATTTTGTCTGCTACTAGTACTGCCACACCTGCTTTTTTCTCCCTGTTGTTTGCATGGAATATCTTTTTCCATCCCTTGACTTTTTGTCTCTGCATGTCTTTGGGTTTGAGGTGGGTCTCTTGTAAGCAAATAGATGGGTCTTGCTTTTTTATCCATTCTATTATTCTGTGTCTTTTGGTTGGTGCATTCAGTCCATTTATACGTACGGTGATTATTGAAAGATATGTACTTACTGCCATTGCAGGCTTTAGATTTGTGGTTACCAAAGGTTCAAGGTTAGCTTCTTTAGTATCTTACTGCGTAACGTCACTTGCTTATTGAGCAATTGTAGACACTGTCTGGTGATTCTTTAATTCTCTTCTTTCTTACCTCTTCTCCTCCATTCTTTATATGTTGGGTGTTTTATTCTCTGCTCTTTTGTGTTTCCTTTAACTGCTTTTGTGTGTAGTTGCTTTTACTTTTTGCCTTTGTTAGCATTTGTTAGTATTTGGTTGGTCTGGTTTCTTTTCTGTGATTTTATTTTCTCTGGTGACATCTGTTTAGCCTTGGTAGTGCTCCCATCTAGAGCTGTCCCTCTGCAATACCCTGTGAAGGTGGTTTGCGGGAGGTAAATTCCCTCAACTTTTGCTTGTCTGGGAATTGTTTACTCCCTTCTTCATATTTAAATGATAATCGTGCTGGATAGAGTGTTCTTGGTTCAAGGTCCTTCTGTTTCATTGCATTAAATATATCATGCCATTCTCTTCTGGCCTGTAAGGTTTTTGCTAAGAAGTCTGATGATAGCCTGATGGGTTTTCCCTGTAGGTGTCCTTTTTCCTCTCTCTAGCTTCCTTTAAAACTATGTCCTTGGCCTTGATCTTTGCCATTTTAATTTTTATGTGTCTTGGTGTTGTCCTCTTTGGAGTTCTGTGTGCCTCTCTGGTCTGCGCAACTATTTCCTCCCATTTTATGGAAGTTTTCAGCAATTATTTCTTCAAGGAAACTTTCTATCCCCTTTTCTCTCTTTTCTTCTTCTGGTACCCCTATAATGCGAATATTTTTCCGTTTGAATTGGCCACACAGTTCTGTTCATATTCTTTCATTCCTGGAGATCCTTTTCTCTCTGCATCAGCCTCTCTGCGTTCTTGTTCTCTGATTTCTATTCCATTAACAGCCTCTTGCACTTCATCCAGTTTGCTCTTAAGTCCTTCCAGAGATTGTTTTATTTCTATAATCTCCTTCCGGACTTCATCCCTTAGCTCTTGCATATTTCTCTGAAGATCTGTCAGCATGGTGATGACCTTTATTTTGAATTCTTTTTCAGGGAGATTGGTTAGGTCTATCTCCCCAGGTTCCTTCTCAGGGGAGGATGTCTAGGTTAGTCTGCTCTGTATCAAAGTCTTCTGTCTTTTCATGGCAATAGTGGTAGTTCTGGGGAGGTGGCGTGAATATCGGGTGGGAGAACGTCCCTTCTTGCTGATTTGTGGCCCTCATCTCATGGGAGAACGGCGACCCCTAGCAGCTCGTGCTGGGCAGCTGCCCGCAGACGGGGTTTCTTCTTCTTGCCTGGTGGTTGTGCAGGAAGCTCTGCCCTGCTTCTCTGGGCTTGGCCGGCCTCAGGCTACTGTTCTGCTATGGCGGAGCCCCGTCGGAGGGGAAATGGGAGGGAGGCTGTTTATCAGTGTGAGGGGCCTGCGAGCTGAGCTGCCACTGAGGGCGTTAGGGTGCCCTGAGTTCTGCGTGATTCCAAGTTACTGGGCTGATTGCGCCGGTGCGCTTCCGTCCAGCTGTGAGGGTCCTGTCCCTTGAAGACTTCCAGAAAGCTCTTCCTCTTCTTTGTCCAAGGGACGCGGGCTGTAGGGACAGCTCGCAGGTTTTACTGTCCTGTTTCTCTAGCATCCAGCTCCCCACAGGCTGTGTGTCTGCGCTCCTGGTGCGGATGGCTGGGGCTGGGCATTCAGCAGTCCTGGGCTCCCTCCCCGTCCTGCTCCGACTCCTCTCCTTCCACCGCGAGGTGGGGTGAGGGGCGCTCGTGTCCCGCCGGGCTGCGGATTCCATCTTACGCCCTTCGTTGGCGCTCAGTTCTTGCAGGTGTGGATGTAGCCTGCCTGTTGTCCTGTATCTTCTGATCTTTCTTTTAGGGATAGTTGTATGTGTTCTAGTTTCAAAAATATACATGGTTTTTGGAGGAGGTTTCCTCTGCTCTACTCATGCCGCCATCTTGGCTCCTTCCCCTGTAATGATTTATAAGTAATGTTAATTTCTGCTATTGCTAATGAAAGCACTACCAAGTATATGTATGTACATCTTTATAAATCACTCAAAGTAAAAACAAAGCTCTCTACACTGGGTGAGTTAAGCCCTAGGTTCTATACCTATTTCTGTGCTTAAGAGAATAGTGAATGACTTTTGTTGACTTGATTAAAGATTAAATTCAGAGTATACTTTGGTCTCAAGTTCTACTCTAAATAAATATTTCAAGTGTGGATCAAGTGCAACCTTCTCTAAGACTTGGAAATAAAACAAAAGATACACTTGTATGTTTATTTTTGGCGAGCTATAATATTCAAAACCTAGGATCACAGTCAGCAAAATCATAGAATGTGATCAGTCTTCTAAAATCACAACAGAAATTCCAGAAATTTCATAAACCTGCGCTGGATCCCTGCATGGAATCAATAACATCAATGCAAAAAAAGAAATAAAAATGTATTAAAGTATAGCTTCAAAAGGTACAACTAGCATCTGGAAATAGGGGTGGGTATAGTAATATACAGTCGTATAAAATGTGTCGGCTCTGAAAATCCTAGGATAGCTGCAATTTACAAGTAGGGCATTTTAGGTGTATTTTTTTAAAAAATATCCTCATCAGTGCCAATTTAGGACTTTCAAAGGGATTTATGAATTTAAAATCGTTAACAATGTGCTTATAGCATATGCAATGATTTTTTAAAATGAAAATGTAACGTTATCAAAATGTAGATTGCTGAATTCAAACAATAACTACTACATTACACTTAGATAATGTGAGCACCACTTGTAAGTTATTAGAAATTATTTCTGTATTTGACTTAGTGTAGTTATTGAAAGTAGTGTCATTTATCATGTTATGGCAATTGTTAACACTTTGTACAGTTGTGATGTACTGTGCACTTTTTTAAGCGTTTTTAATTTAATTGTGACAGTGAGAAAAAGGGCAAGTGCCTCCCCTATTTTATGCACGAGTAGTTCTATTTGTTCAAGTTCATGAAATGAGTAACAGTAACTCAGGACCAGCCTTAGGTGTTCTGATTTCCTGTTGGACTGTTTTATCCTACTTGTCTATCCAATATTTACTTCCAAATGAGTATTACTTGTACTTGCAAATATTTATAGAGACTTGAGTTTAATCAGCTTGTTTTATGTTGTTTCTATATACTTTTTTAGCATTTGTATTTTAAAATTGTTTTGAGACATTTTATAAAGTCATACCAATTTAAGACAGGTGGCATATATGTAATGTCAAAGTAATGTCAAAGTAAATAATTAAATTTATATCCAGCATGGGCAACCTTTGGTAAATCTGTACTTATATCTTTAATTATTTATTCCACTTAAATATCTTCCACCTAGATACTTAGTTTATTATCTTAAATTGTCATAATTTTTCCTACAGGAAAGAATTAGGAGAATACAACAAATGAGAATGGAAAAAGAACTTCGAGCCCAGCAAATTCTAGAGGTAGAATTCTTAAACTTGATACGATTAAAGTAATATAGTCATGTATTTTAAAGTCTGAAAAATGAAAATTTTATCAGTACGTTCTCTCCCTCATACACATTAACATGTCCATCACAAATTATCTGTAAACATTATGCGTAGAATAAGGACCTCCCTGAACCTTACTAGGCAAGTTTATCTAATCCTAATAGTAAAAATCCAGGAAATAAGTAAAGGAAACAAAAAGGGGAAACCTCTCAATAGCCAATATAGTCATAAAGATCATACGCTAAAACTCGTGCCCTCTACTTTTCAAAACGTTATTAAGTCTTATAGTCAGATACCTGCTTTTCATTTAGAAATGAAACATGGCAAAAGTAGAAGTAAATGTTCAATGTGGAAACAGTTGAACCAGGTTTGTTTTCTGAGTTCTGACAGAACTGGGCTGACAGAATAGGGCTCAAGGACATGCTGGCAATACCAAAAGGAATAGCTAAAAGACAGCAAGGGAAAATAGGATAAACAGAAACTCCAAAGCCTCGCAACATCTGTAATCTTGTAGTTAAATAGGAAGCAGTTTTCAACACCTTAATGGCCAAAAGGCTTTTCTGTTATCAAACTGTGTATTATCGTAACTGATGTCAAGAATAACTGCGCAAGTCCTCAAGAAAAAGCCAAATTATGTTAAGTGTCCTGTGTCTAAGCTGTACGTGTATATGTCTCAAAATTATCCAAAGTACTTTTGTCCAAAATAAACCTTTTAATTTGAAAATTATTATAACCCAAACCCTTAGCTGTTCAGGAAACTCTTGCCATAAAAATTGGCTTATTCCCTGAGCAATGCGGTTAGCTGAGGTTTTCACAGTTACAGGTTTTTTCCTTCTAAAAAAATATACACATATTCCTTTACCCGTTTCAAATTAATTTTAAAACCCTCCAAATTGAAAATATTAAAGTACATTGGCAATTACTACTAGATAATTATGAAGCTACTGGTTAATGACTTTAAGATTATAAAGCTCAAATTTGATAGCATGAGCTTGATATTCAGAGTGTGCTTCATTAAACGTTGTACTTCCATTATATTAGGGAAAAAACCCTTCAATTTAACCACAGTAGGTTAAATTGGATTTAATGTTTCATTTAAGTTATTTCAGTAAAGGATTTATCTCAAATTTTAAGTATTACAAAAGAATCTTCAAATAAAGTAGAAACGTGCAGTTTTAAATGTTACTTATTTGTCCTTTAAGCTTTATTGTTAAAATCTATCCCATTTTTCTAAACTTTCTACAGTGAGCATGTTTTACTTTAAAAAATCAGAGAACAAGCAAAAAATGCCGTAACATCATTTTTTCTGTAAAGTGACACTGAAATTATTTCAGACCTGTTACACAGTTTGAAGAAGAAAACCTGACATACTCTTACGATTTATGAATTTTTTTGTATATCGCAATTGTAATCTATACATTAGAAATGAAATTAGTATGTTAAATGTTACAAACTGAGGGGAAATCTGTATTTGTCTATGTACATGTTACATACTGTTTTGTACCTTGCGAGGCATGGAGCTCCATTTTCAAGTCTGAGGTTATTTTCAGGTTGTAGTGGTGCTGTTACATGACTTTGAGACCTATTTTATATGCACAGGCTAAAAGGATAAAGAAGGAAGAAGCTGCAAAAGCTAAATTTTTGAAGGCTGAGAAACGAAAACAGGTAAATTTAGAGGAAAGTCAGAGTTTTTAGTTTTTTTAATTTATTTTGTTATTCTAAATCCAGAACAACATGAAGAACATTATGTTTACTAGGCTCCCCACTTCAACAAAGTCCCCCCGAAAAGCCCCATTACAGTCACTGTCCATCAGCATACTAAGATGTTGTAGAATCACTACCTGTCTCCTATGTGTTACACAGCCCTCACTGTGCCCCAACCGCACAGTATACATGCTAATCATAATGCCCCCTTTAATTTTCCCCTTCCCTTATCCCTCTCTTCCCACCCGTCCTCCCCAGTCCCTTTCCCTTTGGTAACTGTTAGTCCATTCTTGGGTTCTGTGATTCTGCTGCTGTTTTGTTCCTTCAGTTTTTCTTTTTTCTTATACTCCACATATGAGTGAAATCATTTGGTACTTGTCTTTTTCCGCCTGGCTTATTTCACTGAGCATAATACCCTCTAGATCCATCCATGTTGTTGCAAATGGTAGGATTTGTTTTCTTGTTTTGGCTGAATAATATTTCACTGTGTATATGTACCACGTCTTCTTTACCCATTCATCTACTGACGGACACTTAGGTTGCTTCCATTTCTTGGCTATTGTAAATAGTGCTGCGATAAACATAGGGGTGCATCTGTCTTTTTCAAGCTGGGCTGCTGCATTCTTAAGGTAAATTCCCAGAAGTGGAATTCCTGGGTCAAATGGTATGTGTATTTTGAGCTTCCTGAGGATCCTCCATACTGCTTTCCACAGTTGTTCAACTAATTTACATTCCCCCCAGCAGTGCAGGAGGGTTCCCCTTTCTCCACAACCTCGCCAACATTTGCTGTTGTTTGTCTTTCGGATGGTGGCAATCCTTACTGGTGTGAGGTGATATCTTGTGGTTTTAATTTGCACTTCTCTGATGACAAGCGATGTGGAGCATCTTTTCATGTGTCTGTTTTTCCATCTGAATTTCTTCTTTGGAGAACTGTTCAGCTTCTGTGCTCATTTTTTAATTGGATTATTCACTTTTTGTTTGTTGCGGTGTGTGAGTTCTTTATATATTTTGGATGTCAACCCTTTATCAGATCTGTCATTTATGAATATATTCTCCCATACTGCAGGGTGTCTTTTTGTTATATTAATGGTGTCCTTTGCTGTACAGAAGCTTTTCAGCTTAATATAGCCCCACTTCTTCATTTTTGCTTTTGTTTCCTTTTCCCGGGGAGATAAGTTCATGAAGAAGTTGCTCGTGTTTATGTCCAAGAAAGTTTTGCCTATGTTTTCTTTTAAGAGTTTTATGGTTTCATGACTTACATACAGATCTTTGATCCATTCTGCGTTTACTTTTTTGTATGGGGTTAGACAATAATCTGGTTTCTTTCTCCTGCATATAGTTTTCCAATTTTTGAATACTGTGGTTTTGTAGTAGAAGTTGAAGTTGGGGAGTTGAGATCCCCCCCACTTTATACTTCCTTCTCAGGATTGCTTTGGCTATTTGGGGTCTTTGGTGTTTCCATATGAATTTTTGAACTATTCGTTGCAGTTCATTGAAGATTATTGTTGGTAATTTGGTAGGGCTTGCAACAAGTCTGCTTATTGGTGTGGGCAGGATGGCCATTTCGATGGTATTAATTCTTCCTACCAAGGATCATGGGATGAGTTTCTATTTGCTAGTATCCTCTTTAATTTCTCTTAAGAGAGTGTTATAGTTTTCAGGGTATAGGTCTTTCACTTCCTTGGGTAGGTTTCTTCCCAGGTATTTTATTCTTTTTGAAGGAATTGTGAATGGAATTGTTTTCCTGATTTCTCTTTGTGTTAGTTCATTGTTAGTGTATAGGAAAGCACAGATTTCTGTGTGTTAATTTTGTATCCTGCAACTTTGCTGTATTTCAATATCAGTTCTAGTAGTTTTGGAGTGGAGTCTTTAGGGTTTTGTATGTACAATGTCATGTCATCTGACAGTAGTGACAGTTTAACCTCTTCTTTACCAGTTTGGATTTCTTGTATTTCTTTGTTTTGTGTAACTGCCGTTACCAGAACCTCCAGTATTATGTTGAATAACAGTGCGGAGAGTTGGCATCCCTGTCTTGTTCCCGATCTCAGAGGAAAAGCTTTCAGCTTCTTGCTGTGAAGTATGATGTTGGCTGTGGGTTTATCATATATGGCCTTTATTATGTTGAGGTAGTTGCCCTCTATGCCCATTTTGTTGAGAGTTTTTATCATGAATGGATGTTGAATTTTGTCGAATGCTTTTTCAGCGTCTATGGAGATAGTCATGTGGTGTTTGTCCTTTTTGTTGATGTGGTGGATGATGTTGGTTGATTTTCGAATGTTGTACCATCCTTGCATCCCTGGGATCAATCCCACTTGGTCATGGTGTATGATTATTTTGATCTATTTTTTTATTTGGTTTGCTACTATTTTTTTGAGTATTTTTGCATCTACGTTCATCAGGGATACTCATCTGTAATTTTCTTTTTTGGTGGAGTCTTTGCCTGGTTTTGGTATTAGGGTGATGGTTGGCTCCATAGAATGAGTTTGGGAGTATTCCCTCCTCCTCTGTTTTTTGGAAAACTTTAAGGAGAATGGGTATTATGTCTTCTCTGTAAGTATGATAAAATTCCGAGGAAAATCCATCTCGCCCTGGGTTTTGTTCCTGGGTAGTTATTTGATTACTGCTTCAATTTCTTTGCTGGTAATTGGTTTGTTTAGATTTTGTATTTCTTCCTTGATCAGTCTTGGACAGTTGTATTTTTCTAAGAAGTCCATTTCTTCTAGGTTTTCCAGCTTGTTAGCATATGGGTTTTCATAGTATTCTCTGATAATGCTTTGTATTTATATGGGGTCTGTTGTGGTTTTTCCTTTCTCGTTTCCTGTGCTGTGGGTGTGTATTGATTCTCTTTTTCTCTTAATAAGTGTGGCTAGAGGCTTATCTATTTTGTTTATTTTCTCAAAGAACCAGCGCTTGGTTTCATTGATTTTTGCCACTGTTTTATTCTTCTCAATTTTGTTTATTTCTTCTCTGATCTTCTTTTTTATGTCCCTCCTTCTGCTGACCTTAGGCCTCATTTCTTCTTTTTCCAATTTCGATAATTGTGAGATTAGACTTCATTTGGGATTGTTCTTCCTTGTTTAAATATGCCTGGATTGCTATATACTTTCCTCTTAAGACTGCTTTCACTGCATCCCACAGAAGTTGGGGCTTTGTGCTGTTGTTGTCATTTGTTTCCATATATTGCTTGATCTCTATTTTAATCTGGTTGTTGATCCTTTGATTATTTAGGAGCATGTTGTTAAGCCTCCATGTGCTTTTGGGCCTTTTTGCTTTCTTTGTATGATTTATTTCTAGTTTTATTCCTTTGTGGTCTGAAAATTTGGTTGGTAGAATTTCAATCTTTTTGAATTTACTGAGGCTCTTCTTGTGGCCTAGTATGTGGTTTATTCTGCAGAATGTTCCATGTGCACTTAAGAAGACTGAGTATCTTGTTGCTTTTGGATGTAGAGTTCTCTAGATGTCTGTTAGGTCCATCTGTTGTAGTGTGTTGTTCAGTGCCTCTGTGTCCTTACTTATTTTCTGTCTGGTGGGTCTATCCTTTGGAGTGAGTGGTGTGTTGAAGTCTCCCAAAATGAATGCATTGCATTCTATTTCCTCCTTTTAGTTTTGTCAGTATTTGTTTTCAGATATTCTGGTGCTCCTGCTTTGGGTGCATATATATTTATAATGGTTATATCCTCTTGTTGCACTGACTGACCCCTTTATCATTATGTAATGTCCTTCTTTATCTCTTGTGACGTGACTTTGTTTTTGTCTATTTTGTCTTCTACTAGTACTGCCACACCTGCTTTTTTCTCCCTGTTGTTTGCATGGAATATCTTTTTCCATCCCTTGACTTTTTGTCTCTGCATGTCTTTGGGTTTGAGGTGGGTCTCTTGTATGCAAATAGATGGGTCTTGCTTTTTTATCCATTCTATTACTCTGTGTCTTTTGGTTGGTGCATTCAGTCCATTTACACAGACGGTGATTATTGAAAGATATGTACTTACCGCCATTGCAGGCTTTAGATTTGTGGTTACCAAAGGTTCAAGGTTAGCTTCTTTAGTATCTTACTGCTTAACGTCACTTGCTTATTGAGCAACTGTAGACACTGTGTGGTGATTCTTTAATTCTCTCCTTTCTTACTCCTCCTCCTCCAATCTTTATATGTTGGGTGTTTTATTCTCTGCTCTTTTGTGTTTCCTTTAACTGGTTTTGTGTGTAGTTGAGTTTTTTTTTGACTTTGTTAGTATTTGGTTGGTCTGGTTTCTTTGCTGTGATTTTATTTTCTCCAGTGACATCTGTTTAGCCTTGGTAGTGCTCCCATCTAGAGCTGTCCCTCTACAATACCCTGTGAAGGTGGTTTGCGGGAGGTAAATTCCCTCAACTTTTGCTTGTCTGGGAATTGTTTACTCCCTCCATATTGACATGATAATCGTGCTGGATAGAGTATTCTTGGTTAAGGCCCTTCTGTTTTATTGCATTAAATATATCATGCCATTCTCTTCTGGGCTGTAAGGTTTCTGCTGAGAAGTCTGATAATAGCCTGATGGGTTTTCCCTGTAGGTGACCTTTTTCCTCTCTCTAGTTGCCTTTAAAACTATGTCCTTGTCCTTGATCTTTGCCATTTTAATTATTATGTGTCTTGGTGTTGTCCTCTTTGGAGTTCTGTGTGCCTCTCTGGTCTGAGCAACTATTTCCTCCCCCATTTTTGGGAAGTTTCCAGCAATTATTTCTTAAAGGACACTTTCCCTTTTTCTCTCTCTTCTTCTTTTTCTGGTATCCCTATAATGCGAATCTTGTTTCGTTTCGAATGGCCACATAGTTCTCTTAATATTCTTTCATTCCTGGACATCCTTTTATTTCTCTCTGTGTCAGCTTGTCTGAGTTCCTGTTCTCTGATTTCTATTCCATTAACGGCCTCTTGCACCTCATCCAGTTTGCTCTTAAGTCCTTCCAGAGATTGTTTTATTTCTGTAATCTCCTTCCAAACTTCATCCCTTAGCTCTTGCATATTTCTCTGAAGATCCATCAGTATGGTTATGACCTTTATTTTGAATTCTTTCTCAGGGAGATTTGTTAGGTCTATCTCCCCAGGTTCCTTCTCAGGGGAGGATGTCCGGGTTAGTCTGCTCTGTGTCAAATTCTTCTGTCTTTTCATGGCAATAGAGGAAGTTGTGGGGAGGTGGTGTGTATGTTGGCTGGGAGAACGTCCCTTCTTGCTGGTTTGTGGCCTTCCTTTCCTGGGAGAACGGTGACCCCTAGCGGTTTGTGCTGGGCATCTGCGTGCAGATGGGGTTTGTTCTTCTTGCCTGGTGGTTGTGCAGGAAGCTCTGCCCTGGTGCCGTGCACGTGGCTGGCCTCAGGCTACTGTTGTGCTATGTCGGAGCCACGTCGAAGGTGAAATGGGAGGGAGGCTGTTTATCACCGTGGGGGGCCTCCGAGCTGCACTGTCTCCGAGGGGGTTGGGACGCCCTGAGTTCTGCGGGATTCCCAGTTACCGGGCTGATTGCGCCTGGGCGCTTCCGTCCAGCTGTGAGGGTCCTGTCCCTTGAAGACTTTCAAAAAGCACTCCTTTTGTTTGTCCCAGGGGCTGCGGCTGCTTGGACAGCTCTCTGGTTTCACTGTCCCGTTTGTCTAGCATCCAGCTCCCCGCACACTGTGTGTCTGCGCTCATGGTGCGGATGGCTGGGGCTGGGTGTTCAGCAGTCCTGGGCTCCCTCTCCCTCCCCGCTCCGACGCCTCTCCTTCCGTCGCGATCTGAGGTGAGGGGCGCTCGTGTTCCCCCGGGCCGCGGCTTGTATCTCACCCGCTTCGCGAGGCCCTGGGTTCTCGCGGGTGTAGATGTATCCTGGCTGTTGTCCTGTATCTTCTGGACCCTCTTTTAGGGATAGTTGGATTTGTTGTATTTTCAAAAATATGTAGGGTTTTTGGAGGAGATTTCCCCCGGTATATTCACGCCGCCATCTTGGCTCCTTCCAATATAATGATTTATAAATAATGCTTATCTCTGCTATTGCTAATGAAAGCACTACAAAAAATATATATGTACATCCCTATAAATCACTCAGACTAAAACAAAGCTCTGCACTGGGTGAGTTAAGCCCAAGATTCTATACCTATTTCTGTGCTTAAGAGATTAATGAATGACTTTTGTTGACTTGATTAAAGATTAAATTCAGTGTATACTTTGGTCTCAAGTTCTAATCTAAAGAAATATTTCAAATGTGGATCAAGTGCAACCTTGTCTTGAGTATAATCAGCTTGGCTTATGTTGTTTCTATATACTTATTTAGCATTTGTATCTTAAAATTGTTTTGAGACATTTTTATAAAGTGATACCTATTTAAGACAGGTGGCATATATATAATGTTAAAGTACATAATTAAAATTTATATCCTGCATGGACAGCCTTTGGTAAATCTGTACTTACATGTTTAATTATTTTCCACTTAAATACCTTCCACCTACATATGTAGTATATTATCTTAAATTGTCATAATTTTTCCTACAGGAAAGAATTAAGAGAATACAACAAATGAGAATGGAAAAAGAACTTCGAGCCCAGCAAATTCTAGAGGTAGAATTCTTAAGTTTGATAAGATTAAAGTAATATAGTCATGTATTTTAAAGTCTGAAAAGTGAAAATTTTATCAGTATGTTCTCTCACTCATACACACACATTAACATGTCCATCATAAATTATCTGTAAACATAATGCGTAGAATAAGGACCTCTCTGAACCTTACTAGGCAAGTTTATCTAATCCTAATAGTAAAATCCAGGAAATAAGTAAAGGAAAAAAAAAAGGGGAAACCTGTCAATAGCCAATATAGTCATAAAGATCATACGCTAGAACTCGTGCCCTCTGCTTTTCAAAACGTCATTAAGTCTTATAGTCAGATACCTGCTTTTCATTTAGAAATGAAACATGGCAAAAGTAGAAGTAAATATTCAATGTGGAAATAGTTTAACCAGGTTTGTTTTCTGAGTTCTGACAGAACTGGGCTGAAAGAATAGGGCTCAAGGACATGCTGGCAACAGCAGAAGGAATAGCTAAAAGACAGCAAGGGAAAATAGGATAAACAGAAACTCCAAAGCCTCGCAACATCTGTAACCTTGTAGTTAAATAGGAAGCAATTTTCTATACCTTAATGGCCAAAAGGCATTTCTTTTACCAAACTGTAGTATAGTAACTGATGTCAAGAATAACTGCCCAAGTCCTCAAGAAAAAGCGAGATTAAGTGTACTGTGTCTAATCTGTACGTGTATATGTCTCAATATTATCCAAAGTACTTTTGTCCAAAATAAGCTTTTTAACGTTGGAAATTATTATAATCCAAACCCTTAGCCTTTCAGGAAACTGTTGCCATAAAAATTGGCTTATTCCCTGAGCAATGCAATTAGCTGAGGTTTTCACAGTTACAGGTTTTTTCCTTCTAAAAATATATGCACATATTCCCTTACCTACTTCAAATTAATTCTAAAGTCCTCCAAATTGAAAATATTAAAGTACATTGGCAATTACTACTAGATAATTATGAAGCTACTGGTTAATGACTTTAAGATTATAAAGCTCAAATTTGATAGCATGAGCTTGATATCCAGAATGTGCTTCATTAAAGGTTATGTTTTTATTGTATCTGGGAAAAATCCTTCAATTTAACCACAGTAGGTTAAATTGGGTTTAATGTTTTAAGTTATTTGTGTAATGGATTTATCTCAAATTTTAAGTATTACAAAAGAATTAAATGCTACTTATTTGTCCTTTAACCTTTATTGTTAAAATCTATCCCGTTTTTGTAAACTTTCTACAGTGATCATGTTTTTTTTCAAAAATCAGAAAAAGCAAAAAATGCGATTACATCATTTTTTCTGTGACTAAGTTTTAAGGTAAAATAACATTCAAATTATTTCAGACTTTTTACAGAGTTTGAAGAAAAAAACCTGACATACTCTTACGAATTTAAGAATTTTTTTGTATATCTTAATTATAATCTATCCGTTAGAAATGAAATTAGTATGTTAAATGTAACAAACTGAGGGGAATTCTGTAATTGTCTACATATATGTTACATACGGTTTTGTACCTTGCGAGGCATGGAGCTCCATTTTCAAGTCTGAGGTTATTTTCAGGTTGTAGTGGTGCTGTTGCATGACTTTGAGACCTATTTTATATGCACAGGCTAAAAGGATAAAGAAGGAAGAAGCTGCAAATGCCAAATTATTGGAGACTGAGAAACGAAAACTGGTAAATTTAGAGGACAGTCAGAGTTTTTAGTTTTTTAAATTTATTTTGTTATCCTTAATCGACAATGTCATGAAGAACATTGTTTACTAGGCTCCCCCCTTCACCAAGTCCCCCCCACAAACCCTATTACAGTCAGTGTCCATCAGCGTAGTAAGATGTTGTAGAATCACTACTTCTCTGAGTAGCACAGCCCTCCGCATGCCCCCACCCCACATTATACATGGTAAACGTAAGGCCCGCTTTCTGTTTGCCTGCCGTTATCCCTCCCTTCCCACTCTCCTCCCCAGTCCCTTTCCCTTTGGTAGCTGTGAGTCCATTCTTGGGTTCTGTGATTGTGCTGCTGTTTTGTTCTTTCAGTTTTCCTTTGTTCTTATACTCCACATATGAGTGAAATCATTTGGTACTTGTCTTTCTCCGCCTGGCTTACTTCACTGAGCATAATACTGTCTAGCTCCATCCATGTTGCTGCAAATGGTAGGATTTGTTTTCTTCTTTTGGCTGAATAATATTTTACTGTGTATATGTACCACCTCTTCTTTATCCATTCATCGACTGATGGGCACTTAGGTTGCTTCCGTTTCTTGGCTATTGTAAATAGTGCTGCGATAAACATAGGGGTGCCTCTGTCTTTTTCAAACTGGGCTGCTGCATTCTTAAGGTAAATTCCCAGAAGTGGAATTCCTAGGTCAAATGGTATGTCTATTTTGAGCTTTGTGAGGAACCTCCGTACTGCTTTCCACAATGGTTGAACTGTACATCCTCCTAGCAATGTAGGAGGGTTCCCCTTTCTCCACAAACTCGCCAGTATTTGTTGTTGTTTGTCTTCTGGATGGTGGGGATCCTTACTGGTGTGAGGTGATGTCTCATTGCGCTTTTAATTTGCGTTTCTCTCATGACAAGCGATGTGGAGCATCTTTTCATATGTCTGTTGGCCATCTGAATTTCTTCTTTGGAGAACTGTCTGTTCAGCTCCTCTGCTCATTTTAATTGGATTATTTGCTTTTTGTTTGTTGAGGTGTGTGAACTCTTTATATATTTTGGATGTCAACCCTTTATCAGATCTGTCATTTCTGCATGTATTCTCTCATACTGCAGGGTTCCTTTTTTTCTAATGAAGGCGTCGTTTGCTGTACATATGCTTTTCAGCTTGATATAGTCCCACTTGTTCATTTTTGCTTTTGTTTCCCTTGCCCTGAGAGATACTAGGAAGTCGTTCATGTTTATGTCCAAAAGAGTTTTCCCAATGTTTTTATCCAAGAGTTTTATGGTTTTATGACTTACATTCAGGTCTTTGATCCATTTTGAATCAGCATGTTATTTTCTTTTTAAATAAATTCTGCGATGGTATACCAGTATCAATTATATTAAAAATAAAAACTCAAAATGACTATATGAAATAATGTTTAGCAGAGATATATGTATGTAATGTGTGCTTTTATTGTATGTGTATATTTGTTTCTTTATATATTGGTTTTTTGTGATGTCTTTAGCTCTTTAAGTAGCAGATCCCCCAACTCAGAAATGCGAAGTGCTGGATGATGCTTTGTACCGTGTAGTGGTTCTGGAGCAGAATGGTCTCCCTAAAGCTGTTGTGTGTTGTTTATAAGTTGCAGATGGCATCTGAAATCTGATTATGTCCTTAGATTAGAAGTTTCTCTTTGTTTCAATATTAAAAAGTGAAGCCTGTAGAAACAAAAACCTAACTTTATCAGTTATTTACCAATAATAAAAAGTTACTGTTAATTACTGGGATGTTGTTTGAGGGTCTTTTGAGGGCTTAAAAATTGGTTTCATGACTGTGATTTCAGATACTTAAAAATTCCTCAATATAACTTGAGTATTATTAACAAATGTGTTTATCTCTGCTTTTGGATACAAGGTTTGTGTATAAATGAAAATTGAAAACATCAATTATGTTTGTTCACAATATAAAATATGAAAAGTAGAGAAAAGACTGGCTATTTAATATTTTCAATGACTACTAGTACAGATGTTGACGTATATTTATGTGGCATTTGTAGAATTAATCATTAATTCATGCTTAAATAAGTTTTATATGCTATAGCACACCAAATATGTCTGTTAGAGTCAGGTGATAATTACTGTAGTCATAAATAAAAACAATATTTAGACCAGTGGGTGAGGAATGTTGAAATGATACGGACTTGAGAGTCAGGGAAAAGGATAAAAATCACTCAAAACTGTGCCTGGCAAATTGTACAGCTGAGAATTGAATAGGTGCATAAAGAAACGGGTGAATAAATTAGTTCTTCTGTCCACTCTAAGTTCACAGTAACATGAGAGACATTAAACAAATAATTGTCCCAGAGTTCAATAAATGCTGTATTATGTGGAAGCCAAGAAAGAAATATTAAAGTGCCTGAAGTAGTTGTGGAAAGAGTAAAAAAAAAAAAAAGGCGTGTGTGTTGAGAAGGAGGAGCTGTGAATTCTAAGCAGGGCGGGGATGACATACACAAAGGTACAGCCTGATGACTGAGTCAGGGCCCTTGGGGTGGGAAGACAAGGGGCAGAGGGAGTCAGTTTTCACCTTGTATGAACACCTATCTTAGCTTTGTTGCTGCTCCTCCTCTTTCTCCTCCTCCTCCTCCATCTTCAGCAGCATCATCACATCATCATCCAAGCAGTGCCTCACACTGTCAGGCTGACTTTTCTCCACCCGGCTGTGTCAGTGTGAGTAGGGCCTGGCGAATGCCCTGAGAGGAAGACGGGAGGCTGACCTCGGGTGGGGCTGGGTTGTGACCGTCTATACATGCCATTTGAAGCTGATTCTTGGAGTCATCTTACACCAGAACCACAGGATTTGCGTTAGTCCTATACAGTTCATTAAAATTCACTAAATAAATTAGTGAATAATTTGACTAAATAATAAATTAAATTAGTGGATAAGTTCACTAAATTCACTGAATTTAGAGACGCCATGCTTCCCTTGAAGTATCTGTATTAGTAAAAAAAATGGATGCCTGTCGCCAAGTATTAAAGATCCTACTATTTTCAAAGATTTCTTGGAAATCTCCCTTTTATCCTAAAAATTGACCACACTCTTACCTTCTGTTCCATATTATAGCTATGGTTTTTTAACTGGAAAAAGTAGTGCATATCACTAGTTAAAAATGATGCCCAAGAATACACACGCACACACACACAGAACACACAGTTGGCCTTTGAACAATGTGACATTAAGGAAACAACTCTGCATGTAACACGTGACTCCCCAGAAACTCACCTACTTATAATAGCCCACCACTGACCGGGAAGCCTTACTGATAACATGAGCAGATCATCAGCCGTATTCTGTATGTTATGTGTATTATATGCTGTATTCTCACAATAAAGCTAGAGAAAAGAAAATGTTTTTTCAAATTGTTGCAGATCGCCAAAAAGTTACCGGTGTATTTTTTTTAAACCTGCATATAAGCGGACCCATGCAGTTCAGGCCTGTGCTGTTCAAGGATCAACTGCACAAAAATATATACAGTCATAAGATTATTTTGAAATTCAAAGAGTGACAATACTGAAAAGCAAAATAAGTTATTTCTATGCAATCCTAAGTCTGTTGCTAAACCTGCTTGGACAGTTCTGTTCATGGACATAACACAGATCACTTTTTAAATTTTAACTAAAGGTTTTTCAGACATAATAATGGTTAAAGAGACTATGTGGGCATGGTTTTCTTTTTAAGGAAAAAGAACGGTTGAAGCAAGAAAAACGTGATGAGAAAAGATTAAAGAAAGAGCTTAAACTAGAGCAACGAAGATTAGAATTAGAAATTGCAAAAGAGCTAAAGAAGCCTAATGAAGACATGTGCTTAGCAGACCAAAAGGTAATTTATCATGTAAACCATTTCATTACTAAATTTAGTTTTTCCTGTGTTCTCACCTGTTCGTCTGCCAGAGCTGCCAGTACGAAGGCTTTCCCTTCCAGCTGGGCAGCGGATTTCTGTCTAGGTCAGTGTGCTTCTCCTGGATGGGCACCAGTAAGTCTACTGACCTCCTGCCCTGGGAATGGAAGTTCTAAATACATAAGTGGTGGAGCGCTGCCAATCTTTTTCGTTGAAATAAAAACACTGCACAAATCTACAAGGGTGAATGATAAAAGTAGATAAGATTTCTGTTTCATTTGGTCCTTCCTATATGTTTAGATACAGAAAGATCTACCTTCTCTTCGGAACCCCCTTAGATATTTAAATAAATCAGCATTTATAATCCGTCACCTCCTTCAGTGCTTTAGACCTGTTAGCTAACTGTCATTGAGTATGTTGACTACTTTCCAGGCACTGTGCTAACTGTTTTCTATGTATGAATTCTCTCATTTAATCGTCACCACAATCCTGTAGAAGAGCTATTTATGCCCATTTACAAGTGAGAAACTGACCCAAAGAGGTGAAGGAACTTGCCCAAGATGACAGAACTCATAAGTGGCACCTTGGATCCAAACTCCGATTTGTTAAACTCCAGGGTCCATACTGTTTTTCACCTTGAAAGCCAAGAAATGTGTCCAGAGGACCTCATGTGTATTCTCTCTTGTTGTTTTCACAGATGTTGCTAAAATACGTAAAAGTAGAAATTTGGAAAGAGCGAGATAATCATGTTAACTGGCATAATTTACATACTTATTAGAAGAAATCAATTATGTTTGGCTATAGTTAAGATGGTATTTCTAGAAAATCATGAATGATACATATTTCTGTAATACTTTCAATAACACTGTAATTAGTCACTAGCATCTATATTATATGCCATGTTTATCTGATAATACAAAGAATGGTTGTCTCTTTTCAGCTTTTTCTAAAGCACTTAAAGCAAAAATATCCTAGTGGGGATTTAGTTATAATAATATTCTTACTTAGCACAAATGCTTTTAACTACAAATAAAAGTATAAATACTAGTTTTAGTAAAACTGGATGTTTAAATTTTCCTACGTCCAGAGAGGGTACATAGGTTAGTTGACACATTTAGTAGGCTCATAGTGAGCAATTTTTAAAAAATCCTAAATGACCTCTATTTTCTTGAATTTGTTACTTCCGTTTAAATCCATATGCAATAAATCAAATATAGAAGTCCATTTTAAGCCTTACTTTTGTTAGCTTTGTTATATAAATTTTTTAAATCATATGGTATGTGTATGTCTGATGGTTCAAGAAAAAAGATTCAGACTTAGATGGTTTTCAAATGGAACATGTAAGGTTTGTATGCTGTCAGATATTATCCAGAGTTCTGTGTTTCCACACAGTATTACTAGAAAGGGTCATTGGTTAGTTGTTTCAGTAAGTGCAGGGTGGAGGAACATTGTTTAACAAAGACCAGTGAAATAGAAATATTTAAAAGTTCATTTTTTTCTAATCAAAATTTAAAATACTATTATTAAGTCTCATTCATGGACCTTATTGCCTTATTTACTTCTTAAATATTCATGACAACTGGTACTACAGTTTTGTCATTAAAATGTTAAAATGTGAGCATATTTGAGAAGTAGCAAAAGAGGCTGCTTTCTAATGTTATGTTGAAATTCAATATTAGTGTTTTGCTACAAGCCTAGAGACTATTAGTTGCAGTGTAACTGGGTTCTTGATAGGCTCATGGGTTCTGGTCATGTGGACCAAATAATTTATCTGCATTAATTAGCCAAAGATGGTACCATTCTCCCATCGGCCCATAGATACACGGTAGTTTCTGAGCTACCAAAAAAGCGTGAATTATTATTCAGTCTCCATCATTAGAAGAAATTAGTACACGTGTCCTACTTAGTATGTCCATGGCCAAGTACTTTTGAAATGCTTATTTCTTATGTTGCTCCAGTTATGTCACCCATGTTCTATCAATATGTTAATTAAAATTTGTGTTCTTTTTTCAGAATTCTGAGTTCGTATTGAGTTCAACTAAAATTTATTAATGGTTGCTTGGTTTTAAAATCCCGTGCTTAGTACTATGGGGTTGCAGAAATGCCCTCAGGGAATCCACAGTCTAGACGGAAAACCACTGGTAGAATTCAAGAGCAAAGAAAGACAGCAACTTGTTCTATTTCAGAAGATCTGAAGTCATAGCCTTTTTAGTTAATTAGTTTTTTATTTTATTTTTCAGCCTTTGCCAGAGTTGCCTCGTATTCCAGGACTTGTTCTCTCTGGAAGTACATTTTCCAACTGTCTCATGGTGGTGCAGTTCTTACGAGACTTTAGTAAAGCTTTAGGCTTTGATGTCAATACTGATATTCCAACCCTGAGTGTGCTTCAGGAGGGATTGCTGAATCTAGGGGACAGCATGCAGAAAGTGGAAGACTTGCTTGTGAGGCTCCTGTCAGCTGCTGTGTGTGATCCAGGTCTAATTATAGGATACAAGGTAAGAAAAGAAAATACAAAAATTATTTTAATTTGTACCCTCAGTGCACTGATAGCTGGCTTTAGCATATTAGCAGAAGAGTGTATACACTGATCTAGTTTTTCCCGCATCTCACAAAGTTAAGTGTAGATTTGCTCTCAGTTGCAAATGGTCCACATCTAGGAAAACCTGGTTCATAAAGCCTAGGGAATGTAGATATTCCCAGATTACTCTTATTCTTCTCTAGCTTTTGGCCAAAACCAAGCTGACTTAAGGAAAGTGATACTCAGCAAAAGAGAATTTATAAATCATAAAGAATTAAAATTTATGTATGCCTTTTGAAATTATGCCGTGTGCTCTCAGTCACTGTGAACAATTGAGGCTAATGGCAGCACCTCTAAGATCAGCATGTTAAGACTCTGTACCTCCCAGTGGATACTCAAGAAATGCAAATGGATCATAATTCCAGCTAAGATACACATTTCAGTCGGCTTTGCTGTAGATAATATGATGGAGAGAGAAGTTTCCAGGTGCACCAGTTGCTTGTTCTTCCATTTTCCTATTTAGTGTACCAGACAATAAAGTCCATGACACTCTAGAGCTGGAAAACACACAGTAGTGCCCCTGGGCCTCCCGCAACCAGTACTGATAGAACGTCTAGATAAAGCCTTAGAAAGCTTGAGATAGTTTCTATAGTCACAGAAGGTATGGTATCTACTCATCAGTTCACATACTCTCCTTCCTGCCTGTTCACCAAGGGTCTAAAGAAGGAATAGAAAGATGCAAGTACTCAAATACCTGTCTATCATCTGTTGTCTATTTTTATCTTCACTTCATTTAAAGTGCGAATAAAGCCCTTTTCAGTAATATATAGATAATATAATAAAAACATTTTAAAATCTTAATTGTTCTTAATGTTCTGTACGGTTAGGATCAATACTGACAAAATGCCAAACTTTTATAGGCCGAAACAGCTCTTGGAGAACATTTGCTGAATGTTGGTGTGAATCGAGACAATGTTTCCGAGATCTTGCAGACCTTTCTGGAGGCCCGTTGTGGACAGACCGAGCTCACCGAAAGCCTGAGGACCAAGGCCTTCCAGGCCCACACTCCGGCCCAGAAAGCCTCGGCGCTGGCCCTCCTGATCAGCGAGCTGGCCTGCAGCAGGGGGGTGGCCAGGTGAGCCTGGGCCCGGACTTCTCTGGCGCTTCCTTCCTGTTCTCAATTTGTCTAATCGAAACAATTTATATGACAAAGTAACACAAATGACCCGTGCAAAATCCAAAGTTACAGAGTAGCACAAAGAAAAAAAAATCACACTTCATCTCACCATTCAGAGATGACTGCTACTGCTACTACTATTTTAATGTATTTACTGCAGTCTGTTGAAAAGAAAATTTGGATCTTACTGCATGTTCTTTGTAACCATTTTGTTTACTTAATAATTGTTGATTATTCATATAAGGAAACATAAAAATAGTTTTTTCTTACTATGGCACCAGAAGGTAGCACCTTTGCAAGAATCTGGAATTTTTTCTTTCTTTGACATCTTTCAGTGATAAATAACCTATGTGATTTTCCTTCATAGCCATTAATAGAATTATCCAGCTTTTTATTTTATTATGTGCTAATAACAATTTAATATTAGTTTATTGATGTATTGTACTTTTTAAAAACTTAGATTTAAGAGTCAATGTAAATTTTGCACTCTAGTATTTCAAGTTTTGGTGAACAAATCCATATTCATCTTGTTCTTTCTATTCATTATTTTACATATTTTAATTATTATTACTTTTAGTTCTTTTCCTTTCTAGGAAAAGGATCAATCTGTATATTTCAGAGCCATGCATTTCTACCATTGGTGGACATACTAAGTCTTCTGTACATCTCTTAGCTGTGATACTTACTGTATTGATATAATTTTTCACTTGTTTTCGCTACTTATTGACATCACTTTTACTTAGCAAGAAATGGCAACAGTTTACTCACCATGTTAACATATTGCATAATGGATTAATTTCTGTCTTCTAATAAATTTTTGCATTGACAGTGAAATTGATAAGAACGCTGATTATATGTCAAACTTGAGGAGGGAGAAATGGATGGTAGAAGGTAAACTCCGCAAGTAAGTCCTGTTTTATTAAATTTAGTATACTGTTTCCCATTGTACAAATTCCCCAATAAAACATAAATTCCAGACACAGTATTTAAAGTTTAATATGTCTAAGAAATAAAAAAAGGTAAGGCTTAATTAAGATGAATTAAGAAATTAATAAAACCTAGGGTGAGAGTCTGCAATGGACAAAAGTTGTAATTAGAGTCATTGAACATCTTATGCTTCAAACTTAGAAAAAAGTCAGTTTACATTTTTGCTCCCAAAGAAGTCAAGCAATCACGTTTTCTAAGATTGTTGTTGGCTATCAAGTTACTTTTGTCATAAGTAGAATCTGTTTAGAACTGCCACTTTTTAAAATTGCTTTCTAATTAAAGTTTGCTTTCATAGAGTCTAAAATATCCAAATGTATTCAGAATTAAAGCTTAATTAGTTTCCCGCCAGGAAATATAATGCTGAAATTAACTCAATTTCTATGTAAGAGGATATTTCTTTGCATAATTTGAACAGAAATTTATTCAGTCTGATAGCATGGGATCAGGAATTATCATTGGTCATTGCTAGAGTTAATTTTTTCATCTGTTTTATTTTTTAAATATATTCTAATTCCAAAGAGATCCAGAATAATTCTTAAAAGTCAATATATTCTGTAATTTCTGGAAGCATATTTCTTAAATTTCCTTAATTCTAATATTATTGCCATTGACTTATTACTCACTGTAAGGCATTTTTGCTTAAAACTCACGTTATTTTCTGTAAAAATTATGAACAGAAGGTTTTCTTGTACATCATAATTGTGTTACATTTTAAAGGCTCCGAATCATCTATGGTAAGAAAGCAGGCAAGAGAGACACTTCAGGTGGCATCGATCTTGGAGAAGAGCAGCACGCGGCGGCCACCCCCACAGCAGGACGCAAGCGAAGAAGGAAGGGCGGGGACAGTGACGCTGATGGCAACGAGGAGGAGGAGGAAGCCAAGGAAGACAAAAAAGGAAAGAAAACGGATGTCTGTGAAGATGAGGTAACCAAGTTTAGGTAGATTTTATTACTTGACAAAGATAACAACATACTGAAAACAGCAGAATTTAGGGGTCAGGTGGATTTGGGTTTGAATTCCATTTTGACGCTTACTTGCCTCAGTTTCTTCATCTGAAAACTGAATATTTATAACAATCACCTCGTAAAGTTTTTTGTGATGGTTTAATAATTGCCCACACATGGGATGGGCTTACACTGAATAAACAAAGTCAAGTTCTTCTTTTTATAGAACATATTGAGAGTTCTTCAAAGAACCATGTAGATTCTTAATTTCAGGTATCCTCTTTCATTCTGGTAAAATACTAGCTTATATGTGTACAATACTTGATGCCTTGAAAGTATTGTCACATTTAGTGAAACTGGTGTATTTCTCAAGCATCAGTTTATTATGGGCCTCGTTGTGGGCACTTTTGATCAAAGATGAGTAAGGTAGCAAAAGTCCTCTCTCAGTTTGCAGTCTCACTGAGGAAGATTTGCCATAAGAAAATGTAATGTACTGCATGTTAACTGCTTTGCTGGTGGTATTTATTTACTCTGTGCTAGGCAGGCAGAAAGGAAGGGCATTGAACCTTTATGAGGAATAGGTCCTCAACGAAGGCTTTCTGGGCCCATTGGCTGAGGCTAAAAGGTGGGCTGAATGTTAACCTGGGGAAGAACCCGTAGAGAAGTGCTCAGGCGGAAAGAACAGCATAAACGGACGTAGAAATCTGAAACCACGATGCGCTTTAAGTGACTGACAAGTGCTTCATTGTTATTAGAGAGCCTCCTAGCAACAACTGTGAACTAGGATTTACACTTTTTTGGTAGGAGGAAGCCATTGCTTCCTCTTTGCAAGTAACAGAATGACAGAGTCACACTTGCTTTTTGTAGTGGCTCACTATGGCAGCGCCATGGAAAATAGAAATAGATTTGGGGTAGGGCAAGATCAGAGGTGGGAAGGTCAGTCAGGAGATGTTGCAAGAGTTGAATGAGTCATAGGGTCCCAAACTAGCCTGATGGTAGTTGGGAAGAAGGAGGAAAAGATTTCAGTAAATACTTAGGAAGAAGAATGAGTCGTATTTGAACTGGTAGGTTGATGGAAGGGTAGGATTGATTCCCAACCATCTGGTTTGGGAGGCTGCATGGTATTCTTGCCATTAACTGAGTTAGAGAAATCAGGAGGAGCAGAATAAATAGATGATAGAGGAGGAGGGGAGTGCAGAACAGAGAATGGAAGACAAGAAATGATGGTGGGTTTATTTTGGACATCTTAAGTTTGAGGTGCCTATGCAGCAGTTCTGCAGTAAGTTGGATATAAGAATCTGAAAGCCTAAAGATGAGTTCAGTCATGAACATATAGATCTGGAAGTTACTCACACAGACAGTAGTTTAAAATCATGAGTTGGGTGATTTTTGTACAGGGGGATTGGTTTAGGGAACAGAGTAGTAGACTGAAGTTGGAACCCCAGGGGATGTCAATATTTCAGAAGATCCTGTAGGGCTTCTTGTTGAAGAAGGAGCCATCGTAGAGGTAGGCGATGTCTGCAATGGGTCAAGGATCTCTGAGGCCATCACCAGAATCAGTGACTCACTAGGAAGACTCACACACACATCAGAATCAGCAGAGAGAAAAGGCATGTGAGCCACAGCCCAGAGGAAACCAGACCCACACTGTTAAAGAGTCTTTTCCCAGTGGAGTCACACAGGATGGGCTTAAGTCTCCTAGGAATGAGTTATGACAAGTATAAAACTCCCAGGAGAAAAACGTGTTCAGTATACACCCCATTGTTAGCACAGTTGGGTTCCAGTGAGCCAATCTATCAGCGTGGGAGGAAACCCTCTGAAATCCAAGTTCCCAGACACCAGCCAGGGACCAGCCTTGTACGCGGGCCTTTCAAAGGAGAGCAGTCAGACCTGCAATGTCAACTCTTTTCTACACATGTGGTAGTAGCAAAAATCAAGAAAACTGAACATTTCAAAAAGGAGGGAGTGATAAACAATGTTAATGTAGCAGGAGTCTAGTGTGATGAGGATCAAAAGTGTCTGTGGGATCGGGCAAGGCAGAGGTCCCTGTGGACCAGTGGCAGCACAGTCGTTAGGTGGGTCAGAGCAGAAGCCAGGCGGCGACGGATCGAGGATGATAGAAGGTGAGGAGGTGAGGATGACTTCTGTAAGCATTGTGCCTCAGAGGAAAAGGTGGTTCCTAAAGGGGACAGATAACCAAGGATTACTCAGATGTGAAAGGCTAAATATGATTTCGGGTTGAAGGGAGTCAGTAAGAGAGGGGTTGAAGATATAAAGAAAATAATCAATGGGGCAAGGTAGATAAACAGTACTAAAATTTGTTAATATTTAAATATCATTAATGTCTCTTAAACCACATGTATCATTTAAAGTGACTTTTTAATTGAATTAGATTATAGGGTTTCATTGAGCAAAATCCTGGCAAATGTATATGTTATGAATGTGAGAAAACAGTTTAAAAAGTTCTTAAGATAATTTTAGGACCTAACAAGTCAAAATAACATTTCTTTTAAGTGATTTTAGAGTTATCTGTTATTATGAAGAACTGGTAGCAACTTATCAATTGCCTTAAAAAATTTAACTATTTAATGAGCCCAATGATAAGATAGATGCATTATTCCTCAAAAAGTAGGTTTAGATTCTTGATTAAAGTTCAGTGAGTGTGCCAGGAATTAAAACTCTCTAGAAGATTAATTTCAGGGAGCCTTTCCGTTGAGACCCATGTGATCGCTTTCAGTTAGAAGGTCCTGCCCTTGACTAAGGCCATCCCGCTTTGTCTCAAAGATGATTCCCTCTTCTCCACACTCCTCATTCCTTCAGCACATGGAGTCTCTGTACCTAAACCTTAGAATTGTGTTGATACCTACGTGAGCTCTAACTTCACAAGTTGGCCTGGTAACAGGTTATGTGGATGATTGAACTTTGACACATAGGGACATACAATGGCCTCTCTTTTGGTTGGGAAATCATGGAGAACCACGGCAGAGACGAGTTCCTTGTGCCTAGTCTCCTTGCCTTTCTCTCTGACCTTTCAAGTTCTACACATCTCTTAAAATTATAAGGACTATTAGTCAAAACTCCTTTGCTTTAAACAACCCTTAGTAGACACTTTACTTCCTTTTCATCTTAGGGAGAGTCTTAGAAACAGCACTAAGTTTATTTGACTGATACATAGTTACTTTGATGTCTTTTGCAAGTATTTTTTATTACTGTTGCTTGAATTGTATTTTTGTGTAAGTGTACTATCAAACATTTGCCCTGCAAGTCAAAGGATCACTTTAGAACCATACAGACATGTAATTATGTAATTATCTATTTGAGGGTCATTGGGCCTGTTCTCTTTTAAGGCTTCTTTCCTGAAGTAGAAATTGTGTTACTGTCAGCACAAATACTATGCCTAAATGCCTCTGTAACTTGCTCCCCTAAACTGAATGAGAAGTAGAGAAATGATAGCTAATACTAAAGCTTCTTTTCATTTCCTTTTGTTGGGGAGATAACTACTCATCCAGAAATACCTGCTCATGAGTGGTTGGTGGCAGTGTGGCTTTTTAAAAATGCTTCTAGAAAATGAGCACCAGAAACAAATTTTACTTTTTTAAACCTAAGAAGTACCTGCATTTTCTAGATAGAACTTTCAGAAAGAGGGAAAGTAACCAGTTTGCACACTGTGTGCCTGGAAGTTTGCTGGTTACTTTCAGATCTGTTCTTCTCAGCCCTCACAGATGCCCCCATGTTACAGGAAATGTTATTATCAATTTACAGGTAAGGAAATAGTCTTAGAAGAGTTAAGTAGTTTGCCCATAGGAAGTAGCATGGCTAAGATACAAAGAAAATACATGTACCTTTTACTTTATGCTTTCCCTCTAAAACATATAATTTGGTGCTTGTTTTCCTATATTCATTTTCTAGAATGAAAAATTTCATGTAATCACTAGTAAAGTACCACTTATGAAATTAGTTAATATATATTGTAGGGATTATTTTTCTTCTAAAAGCTCAATGTGTTCAAAATATAACTTAACCTTCTTTGCCCTAAAAATGACTTCTTCGGTGAATGGCACCAGTATCTTTGCCGTCTCCCAGATTTAAACTCTTACCATAATTTACTCCTTCCTCTGTCTCCCTCACCCCTCGCTGCCTCATACCCGTGAGTTACCATGACTTAGCATTTCTAATTAGGTAATACTCTCTTACATCCATGTGCTTTTCTCCGTTTCTGTTTCTTTTACCCATGTGAGTCCCACATTCTCCCTCCCTCTTGAATCACTGCAGTGGAATACTAACCAGATCTGACAGTGTTAATCCTTTCCTGCTCCAGGCCATCTTAGGACTATTGCCGTATTATCTTTGTAAGCATAGTTCTCACGTTTAACCTCCCTCAAAGGATCACGTTATTGACCATGGTCAAGCATTTATAGCTCTAGATCGTTTAACCCTGAACTCATCCTTGCCTCATCTCCTGTCTTACCTCTTCATGTACCTTTCATGTCAAGATACATCAGACTCTTTCTGGAATGCCCTGCCCTTTCTCTGATTGATCGAATCCGAACCATTCTTCGGTAGCTAATGAGGACACAACTTCTTCCATGTAGCCTCTCTCGGTAAAGGTTCCCACTAAAAGCAATCTCACCCTCTCCTGAACTCCATGACTCTTACATCTCTACCTCTTTTGGGGTCCCTATGGCTTCCTCTGTGTAGTGGTTTTTATTTTCATAGTGTGATGTGCATGTGTCTCCCTACCAGATGATTAGTTTACAAAGAACCGAGAGCTGAGGCTGACTCATGTCCACAGGGCCTATCCTAGTGCTTTGCATATAGGAGGCCTTCATTAAATATCCACTGATTGATTGAATAAATCTTAAAACCGGTAAATGATACTGAATTTTGTCATGTATAGGATGAAGGTGACCAAGCAGCAAGTGTTGAAGAGCTAGAAAAACAGATTGAAAAGCTGAGTAAAGTAAGCACTTTTCAGATTATAGCTTACATCACTTTTGCAGTGTTTTAACAATCCACCTTGTATGGGATTCCTTTTTTCTGACTGCTAAATAAAAGCAAGCTTCTTGTACATAATTAAAATGGAGAGCTCCAGAAACATTCTCACAATTGAACCGTAAAAGTTTTTTGCCAATGTTAAAGGCCTCCCTCTTAAGACATGGTACTAACTTAATCAAGAGCTATATTCTTTAGCTCTTTATTTAAATACAAAATACCAATAAATGCATGGTTTTATTTCTTGGAATTCATTACTTTTAAAATTCAGTCAGATTTCATGGTAATAGTTTCAGCATCCTGTGTTTTATTTAACATTAGTGTATTTGTAGGTTTTATTTGCACTGGATCTATAAACTGTATGTATGTACTTCTCATGTAAAACCGAATTTCCGTAGCATTAGTGAAGTATTTCAGGATTAGTAGTATGAGATATCTGCATTTTATGTCATTAGATTCATCACACAGTTATTCCAAAATTTAGTCATATGCTGCCTTAGGTTTGCAGCATGAGTATAAAAATAGGGAAATACAGGTATATGTGAGTATTATTTGTTACACACTGTAGTCATTAGAATTGAGCCAATTTTCTTTGGCTCAGTGAAACACTTGACCACATTGTTTATTACCAAATATAAGACATGCTTTACTATAAGATACCTAATCAAACAAAACATTTTTAATCCTTGGCAACAAAACCCTCAAAGTAATTTCTGTCTTTACGACTGTTACTGGAACTGAAGTCAGACGTGTGGTATTAGTTCTTTTGCTGCCTTTCTTCAATAGTGAAATCTAGCAGCTCTAAAGCCATGATAAGTATAAAGTCACTTAAATACCAATTTTTAAAGCGCTTAACACCCATAGCATAATTGTATGCATCATTTTTTAACAGCAACAGAGTCAGTACAGAAGGGAGCTCTTTGATGCGTCTCACTCTTTACGTTCGATGATGTTTGGCCAGGATCGTTACAGACGCCAGTACTGGATTTTCCCCCAGTGTGGGGGGATTTTTGTAGAAGGCATGGAGAGCTCTGCAGGTAGGAGCCATTAATCTGTTACAAAGTAATATAACAGACCATACGTTTTAAAACCCTGTTACTCCTTCGATATGTTGTGTGCTTCCAGAATCAAATGTGCATTGTGGATAAACATTGTAAAACCTTGTTTTTCATTTCTTTTGAACTCATAATGCCCCTTTCACTGATAAATATTCCTTTCCAGTCCATGATTTTTCTTCTGCACTTTCTGACATCCACCCATTTAGTGGACACAGATCTTTACCTGTATTGGACTGTGTAGCTGCTGCTCCATTTCTCTTCCTTCCCACTGTCAAATTTTCCAACATGTGCTTTACTCTTTAACCTTTGCAGCAACCATCCATCCTGACGGTAGCCCTGGAGGTAAACTGCTTAAATCTAAGACCCTTAGCATAAGACTCATTCATCTTGAAGTCTTGAATGTGTTTGCAATTTGTGATTCCCTTCTTCTCCATTAAACTTCTTACTTTCTTAAGTATTATCACACATCCTTCATATTCTACCTTTAGATTCTGCTTTTCTGGCTCCGTTTCTGTTAAATTAACTAGCGCAGTGCACAGTGCATTTATAGGCCCGGTAAATTGTCTTGAATTGAATGTTTCAGAATACTATGTCTGGGAATTTTCAAATGCTTAGATTCTGATGGGGCCACAGTGTCAAGTCAGTGCTTCCATGTAGCCATTGCCCCAGGGTGGTGTAGGGAGGCAAAAACTTCTTTCAACTCGTTTTTTTTTTTGAATACTCAGTATGTGCCAGGCATTTCTGGGCACTGGAGGTTCAAAGATAAACAAAACGTTAGTCCATGCCCTCCATGTAGATGTTTAACAGTCCAATGTGAAGAAGGGACTGATTCATCACAAAGGTGTCTAGAACAGGTACTATATAACAACGTAACTACCCTTGGGGCACAAAGGACAGTTAATAATAATTGAAAATGGTTTAGAATAGTGGCTGGCATGTAAATATTGTTGGCATATAACAAGCAGTGTTACTCTTGTGCACAGTAATTTATTTCTTGTGGATTCAAAGTATATGAAGAATGAGTATAAAATCGTGTATTGGAATGATGCGTTAAAGTCACGGTCTGCCTTCCCGGGGTACAAGTTGCTGATAGAAATAGAATCAGGGAGGGCCCTTAGAGGCTTCAGGTGTGTTTATTTTTAAAGATTGATATGGATGGGTCAGAATGTTCATTAAACAGGATAGTGTAGTGAGTTCTTTTTTTAACTGATTGCTTAAAATATTTAAACATAAAAATACTTTAAAGCATGGAAAACAAACTAAGTAACTAATAAATCAGTAAGTAAGTGGGACTGTCATACTAATAAGCCCCTGAATAGCAAAAGAAAACATGAACAGAATGAAAAGGCAATCTACTAAATGGGAAAAAATATATGCAAATCATATATCTGATAAAGGCCTGATATCCAAAGTATATAAAGAACTCAATAGCAAATATGACTTAAAAGCAAAATAAACAATCTGAAGATCTCAATAGACGTTTTCCCAAAGAAGACACACAGATGGCCACAAGTACCTGAAAAGATGCTCAACGTCATTAATTGTCAGGGAAATACAAACTACATTAGATACCGCCTCATCCTGGTCGAGTGGTTCTTATCAAAAAGACAAGAAGTAAGTGTGGGTGAGGATGTGGAGAGAAGGGAGCTCTTGGGTACTGTTGGTGGGAATGTAAATTGTTGCAGCCGCTATTGGAAACAGTATAGAGGTTCCTCAGAAAAGTTAGAACTAGCATATGACCCAGCACTTTCACTTGTGGGTACTTATCCAAACAAATGAAAATGTAAACTCAAAACAGTATCTGCATCCCCATGTTCATTGCAGTTATTTGCAATAGCCAAGATAGGGGACCAACCTAAGTGTCTGTTGGAAGCATAGTAAGGGCTGGAAAGAAAGGGGATTATGTGAAATCGGTGATAGAAAAACTATCTAAAGAATCTCTGTATACTTAACATCCTTATAAACTTCCAAGTTTTTAAAAATAATTTTACATTTTAATGAGAGGTTTAACTGTCTATAAGTAAGAATTTGGATATTAAAGTTAATGACCCCATGAATAGGCTATTAAAATGTATCACCTCTGAAATCCCCTTACTAGTCTCAGACCTAGTGTGGTTGGTCGATCTGTTTGTTTTCAGATATATGAAAGTGATTTTTGAGATACTAGTTCTCAGAATAAATCAAGGACAAATATTAGTACTTCCTTGCTAGCTAGTAACTTGTACAAAATGAAGGAAATTTTCAAGCTTTGGATATATGAATAAATAAATTATGATATCCATATAAGAATATTATGCAGCTGATTGAAGGAAAATGTGGTACAGTTCTGTTTCACCATGGAAAGCAATCTAAGGTATATAGTGAAAATAGTAAAGCCATCCTTTTATTTCATCATCCCAAAAGTACTTATTGAGCCCCAGTTTCATAGCAGCCACCATGTTAGGTAGCTGGGATCCTGTAAAAGCAATATAAACATTGCTCTGCCTTTAACGTTTGTTGAGTTAAATTGTAGTGTGTGGGTGGGGTATGGAATGAAATATTTAAAAATTAGCAGGTTAATGTGTATAATGGTAAATTCTGCGAAAGAAACATATAGGATGATGATATTCTAAGGTGAATAATAAGATGGGGACCCTACTTGAAATAGAGTAATCAGGGAAAACCTTTGTGAATAAGTGATACTTAATCTGAAACATGAAGAGTAAGAAGCCAGTCAACAAAACAGGATTTCAGGCAGAGGAACACCCAGTGCAAAGGCCCCAAGAAAGGAAATAACTTACCATGTTTGAGAAGCTGAAAAAAGGGAGAAAGGTGAGCAAGGTTAGCAAGGACAAGAGTGGTTTTCAGGAACCAGATCATACAGTGTTGGCGGCCTTGCTTCTTAGGCATTTGGATTTTATCCAAATAAAAATGTTGCCGACAACAGGAGCATCCCATTTATGTAACAGCACAAACTAATAGTGCATGCATGTAAGATTTCCCAAAGGATGTATGGACATGATTGATTAACCATAGTTACATCTGAAGATTAGAAATAGGAACGGAGGGAGTAGGGCAGGAAAGGGTTACTTTATCCTCTCATTACTGAATATTTTACTGTGAACATACATCGTTTTTCAAATTAAATAAAGTAGGTTTATATTTTTCTAACACTTCTTATAAATTATTTTTAAAACACTGGTCAAAAATATGGACAAGAAGTTCACAAAGGAGAAATACCTATTATCCTACAGAAAAATGTCCAGTCTTATTAATGATCAGAAAAAAATATAGTTTAGTTTCTCACCTCCCGGATATTGCCAAAGACAAAAGTTACTGATAGTCTTCAGTTTCATTGAGGGTGTAGGCAAACAGATGCTCTTGTGTGAGACTTTCTGGAGGGCAATTTGACAATATATTTCAAAAACTCTGAAAAGTAATATCTTAGGACTCAGTTGTTTTCTGGAAATATATCCTAAGGAAGAAAATCAGGAGATAAAAAATCCAAAGACACAGATCTAAGATCATTCATCATTTATAGCATTGTTTATAGTAATGAATAATTGGACCCTATTAATAACTATCAATAGAAGATTGATTTTTTATGATATATTCCACTGAATATAGTAATTACAATTTATGGTGTAGGTATATATTTATTGACACATCAGAATATTTAAAGAGTATTATTCAGTAAAACGTACAGTTTGGAAAACTGTAAAATAGGATTTCATGTGTGCATAGAGAACTGGAAAAATTAATATAAAAATGTTAGTAGTAATTTGTATATTATGGCTTTTAATATTTTTTATTGTAATTTTTTGTGATTAATTACAAAATTACATAATTTTTTCCAATGAGCGTAACAAGCTAGTCTATAAAAGAAAAAAATGAAGAGTATTAAGTAAGCTAGAGAAATTTGTTAAAGTATTTATGCATATGACTTGATAAATAGCAATAAATATAGTATGGTTTGATCTAGAGGAACTGATCTTCGTAATGCTTTTGGATTTTGTAGGGCCGGAAGAAATTGCAAAAGAAAGAAAAAAACTAAGAAAAGCAGAAAAGATCCAGATCAAAGAAATACTTGATACTTCTGATGAGACTTTAAATTGTTCAAATCCAGATCATTGTAAGCAAAAGGAAGATCCTAACGAACAAGATAACACAAATCTGATTCTTCAGAAACCTGGCTCTTTTTCCAAATTCAGCAAGCTTTCAGAAGTAGCTGAGGTGCCTCCTGAGTCAGACGTAACGGCCCCCAAACCAAACAGCGGTGCAGATGGGTGCGCAGTGCCTCACCAGAACAGTGGGAGACACTCACCAGGCAGTGTGCAGCCAACGGTGACACAGAACAGCATTGAAAAGACACACTCGAGTCTGTTCAGTCCTGGTTCAGGTGGTGCAGGCAAGGTCTACAGTCCTCTCCCCAGTGACCAGTTGTTATTGCCAGGAACACCTTGGGAGGACACTTCCCTTACCCATGCCGATGCACCAGCTGCCGCTTCACCAGCTCCTCAGGCCCAGCCGCCCTCTAAGTCACCTTTGCCTGGCCCAGCTCCTCTTCTTGGATCATCTCCTCAAAATCCTGTTGGCCTAAACCCATTTGCTTTATCGGCTCTTCAGGTTAGTGCTACTAATTGTAACTCATTTTTATGTTGCTGTATTTGTCTTGAGTCCATGAAAATTTTCACTAAAGGAGAATCAGTCGAATATTTACAATATTATTCCTGCCACAGTTTGAGAACTGAAGAGAGTCAGTATTGTCTATCACCAGGCTTCATTGGAACTACTGGGTTCTAGGAGTTTAAGTCTAAGGCAAAGCCTTCCTTTATAACTTTGTAACTTGTTACTGTTACAGTACTTCTAAAAGGGAAATTACTTTGGGGAGCAAATAAGATGGAGTTTAATGTTGTTGCTATTGTATTTAGTTTTCCTCCAATTGAGGTAAATGAAAATATTTTTTCAGAATTTTAAAAATTTCAGATTCTAAACATTTTTCCTGACTTCTTAGGTTGTTCTACTTTTAAAATATTTTCTTTTTCCAGATGAAAAGTGGAGTACCTGTGATGGGACCCCAGTTTTGTGGGGGGCCCACGGGCGTGCTTAATTCTAGTATTCCATTCCTACCACCTGTCCCTAGTGTGGGATCAGGGTTGGGACTGTCAGAAGGAAACACTGATATGTTCTTGACTCCCAGTGTTGGGTCAAACGAAAGTGAGCCTCCAGTACCACAGAAGGAAAAAGTCTCTTCGACTCAACCTGCGGCTCTTGAAGTAGCCAAAGCAGTAAATTATCCTCGTTCAAAGCCTATTCCAGAAGGTGGGTACCTTGAGAGGGTTTGCTGTAGCCACTTACTTTATTGTATTGTTACAGATCTCTGTATTATAGCTGAATCTTTCATGCTTTTATATAGTTATAAATTTTTTCATTTGTATCATGCCATTAATTCATATTCTGAGTATCTGTAAGTGCCCTACATGTTTATCTTGGCTTAGAAATGCAGTTTGGCTGGTGGAGAATTACTGACCCAGAGGATTTAAAAGCTTTGCTCGCAGTGCTACATCCCAGAGGGATAAGAGAACAGGCATTACACAAACAAATTCAGAAACACCTGGATTCCATCACTCAAGCCTGCATCGAGAATAAGGACGGTAGGCACCTAAAAGAGATTTCTGCTCTCTTGCTTAGTTATGCGAAGTCATTCTTTTATCTTAAAGCATATTTTAGTATGTCTTAATCTTAATTTATTACTAATAGGCTTTTTTTTTTCCTATTTTGCCCGAAAACAATTTACATTTTCTTAAATTGGTACTACTTTTGATAGTTTGTTACAACCTACAGACATACTGTTCTGTTTCTTAAGAAGAGTACTTACTCCTCCTTGTGCAAGAGTCAGCTGCCTTGCTTATTCACAAGTGAATTTGTGTGTGTTAAATGTACATGTGTACGTGTTACCCCTGGAATTTCATTCACATTCTGGAAGAAATCATTGAGAGATAAAGTGGATTTTAAAATAAATTTCCTTTCAAATATAGTTACCATTATTGAGTCAAATGAGAATAAAGAAAGCCAGGTAACTCGAGATATTGTGGAGCACTGGTCAGTGGAAGAACAAGCAGTGGGCGTGGACTTGAGGATTCTTCAGCAGGTAGAAGATCTGGAAAGGAGAGTCGCATCAGCAAGTTTGCAAGTAGAGGTAAAATTGACTTGGAATAAAATCTGTTTTTAGAATAATGGACGGTAACTAATATTTATTGTATGCCTGATATATGCCAGTTACTGCGCTAAATGTTCTCACTTTGATTAATTTCCCCCATGTTACAGGTAAGGAACAAGTCTCAGAGTAAGTAACCTGTCAGTGGTCATAATATAGTAAGTGGCTAAATGTGGAATCAAACCAGGTCTGTCCTCCCGAGTTCTTCTTACTAAATCTTGCCCACCTCCTCAGTGGCATTAAAAATATCATTTCTGGTCTGCAGTTCTTCACCACAAGCAGGATTTCATAGTTTCAGCCATGATCAATGTAATGGCAAACTGCTTCTGCAGTGTTTCCTATATGCCTGGTAATTGTCCTGTATGCAAGCCGTGTTATAGAGCCAAGTTATATGTTGAACTTTCACTATGATTTAAAACTGCTAATTTTAAAATATGTTATGTTGTGATACACATACTCACATCCTATGTATATATGTAAAGTTTTAATTATTTATTGACTGGGCATTACCATGTCACAGCAATGATTGAAACTAAAAGGACAACAAAAGAAAAGCTTCAACTTTGTGCAAAAATTTTTGGTTTTAAAAAGAATATAAATGTCTCTTCTCAATTGATAATGTGATGTCTCTGAGAATAAATGGATGGATGATGAATAAGCATGAGACAGACACTTGAAAAGGCTTAGAAAATGTAGTTTCTGTGTAATTTGATTGAATATTTCATATTTCACTCAGAATGTGAGACTTATGCCATGATACTGTCCTACCAATGATTACAGATTAGCTGCATTAATTACTTTAATGCTGGCATTCAGAAACTTTGGAGGATCTCATCTCAAAAAAATCTCATTTTTCCAGAGCTAACAAAATGTCCCCTTTTTTTTATACCACAGACATAGTTACCAACTAAGGGAAACAAAAATTTATCATTTACTGAAATTGTGCTAGCAAACTTTATGTATCCTCCTCCTGGTACTATAATACAGTATAAAAATGCCTCACTTATCTGGCATCTTCAACAAATGAACTCTTTCTTCTACACAAGATAATTTTCTGGAGAAATGAAAATTATTCTATTTAGTGCCATCATTTTTTAACGTGTGTTGGATCGCTTAGGTCACCGTTACCCTGCCTTTTTAAATTGAGAATAGAGAGTTTGATTTAAGTTCTCTTGGTGACACCGGATCATCAGTATGAAGACCAGTTCCTGGGTAATGATTCCCTCAGGGACTGTGGAGAGGTTTTGCCCCTACAGTAAATTAAAAGGCCCTGGTGTGCTTTACCTTTTAAACTACTGCATCTGCTTTCCGTCGTCTGTCTTCATCATCTCGCACGGTTGGTTGTTACTACTTGCTGGTTTGAATCTGGTCGGTTCTACTGTCCCTGCTTTCCTCCCATAACCATCCCCCTCTGGGTTTAATCTGCCGGTTCTAGGTGGCCGTTGGTTGGGAAAGCAGATCATCGGCTTTTTGAAATTGTCTGTAAAGTCGGCGTGGGCCTAACCTTTTCCCGGCGACACACTGAGATCTTGGTCTATTGACCTTATCACATTACCGACTGCTTAGATGTTCTTGCCCATGTTCTCAGCAGCTAAGATAAATGAGATTGGTTTTTTAAGTGAGATGCTCTAGCATCCTATTAATAACAGTATTATGGGATTATTATGGATTTTTTAAAGAAATGAATTGTATGTCTTGAGGAATCTAAAACAACAAGTGATGGAAATAACCACAAAATGCAAAAGATTTAATGATTTTTTCCCAAAAAACAAAATATTTATGTGGTCAGCCCTGGGAACTAGCCATTGTGAAGACATGTTAAGCAGCTGGCCTGGTACTACTTAGGTGCATTCATTTCTATTTTCAATATTGCTGATAATATGGAAATTCTGTTTTATATTTTAGGAAAATCTGCAAGAATCTAGTCCTGATCTGTAGAAAGTCTAATTACTCTTCTAGCTCCTGTAAACACAGCTCCTGTGTCTCTCCTTCAGTTTTCTCTTTTATAAGCAGAATAATTCCTTCAGCCATCGGTCCCATGGAATGGTTTCCAGGCGCACGATTGTCTTCTGATTAAACACGTGTCTGTATTCTTAAAATGTACCCCTCACTGTACACAGAGATGCCTGATGTGCTCATGGGACTTTACTTCCCTTAAGCTGGCACTATACTTCTCCTCATGCCAACTTGTACTAGCTTTTTAACATCCGAACCATACCGTTGCTTCACTGAGTGTGCATTATTAGAAAAAAAATCGTTCTGCATCTTTCATTGTGCTTTTAAGTGTGTTGTATCGCATCCAATATTTCTTTGATTGGTTGCTTAAACTTCAAAGCTGAAATTTACATTTATCATTGTTCTATTTTTATTCATTTCATTTGGATATATTTTTCAGCATATGAAACTATTTTTATCACAGTCCTGTCATACAGAATATTAAATTTCTTCCTAGTTAAGTCACCTGCATATTTAATAGTTGAACCGAGCTGTTCACAAGTATATTAACATGACAAGCCAAATATAGAGAGCCCTTGGACAGTGGCAGTGAGGACCTTTTCTGAGGTGGCAAGCTGTGTCTGTCACAGGGCTTTGCAGATAATTTTCAACCATCCACCTTCTCAAAATCTAATCTAGTCCTCATTTTCTTGTCTCTTGCCTTGAAAAAATCAATATGTATTATTACATTTATAGGATTCCCTTGATTTAGCAATTTTGGATCCCTTCCAAAATCTGGGACTGAGGTTCATTTGTTATGACATACATGATGCAGTAATGTGTATGTACCCTTTATAAATTCATCCATACTTTCTAAATATGAATATTCTCTTGAGGTAAGAGGAAGTATTCCGATATATAAGAAAAATAATTATCTCTAAAGAGATTTAATGAAAAGGGTCATGTTCATTCTACTTTTTACGTAATATGCTTTTACAAAGTCCCTATTGTACATCAGAGTGGACACCACAAAATTGAATAAATTGTGGTTTCTGCCCTCAATAATACATGTACACAGCCCTGCCGAATCTAGTAGCGGATTGTGAAGATGTACGAAGTCATTCATGAATTCAGGCCAGGAATACCCCGATTCTGGTGGGGCCAGGGGAAAGGTCAGGGAGGATTGCCTGCAGAAGTCCAGATGGAACGGGCAAAGGCGGGGAAGCTTTTGTGACAGAGAATAAGGGGTGCCGCTGGGAAGAGTCAGTAACTGGGCAGAGCACCAGGGCCAGGAAGCTCAGGACATGTTTGTGGTGTGACAAGTCACGGAGTTTGATTGCAGTGTAGGAGGCCTGAATGGGAATATGAGCGAAAGAGGGAGATTGAGGTACTTGAATGTCATGGTAAAACTGGGCTCTGCTAAACATTAGGAACTCTGAAGGGTCTTGAGCCAAAGGATCACTGTAAGCAAGCTGAATGATAAGACCATTCATTTATTCAATCGACATATATTTTGAGTGTCTAATATTTGCTTTCCCACTGCTGGAGATGAAATGAGTAAAGGTAGAAGTGGTCCCTGCCCTCAGGGAATTTAGAAGTAGAAAGACATTAATTAAATAATCACAGCAGTATCAAGCTGTGACTGCCACAGGTATGGGATATTACATGGTTCTAGGAGAGACTGTAGGAGAGAGGCTTACCTCCTAAAAGAGGTCAGGGAAGGATTCCCTGAAGAAATAAATTCTCACGCGAGGGCCACAGGATGAGTGGAGTCACTAACTAGGTGCAGAGGAAAGGGGAAAAGCTCTGCAGGCAAATGCAGCAGCTTATGCGGAGCCCCTGAGGCCAGGATGGGCAGTACAAGGGCCTGTTCAGGAGGAGTGGCTGAAGGAATGAGAATGAACAGGGGGCACAAAGTCCCTGCTGTCGAGAGATTCCCATTTAAAGGGGCCCGTGAAAGAATAAGCCGTTAGTGTGGAGTCCCTCAGAATACTTTGCTGATCTCCACTCTACCTCTCATAATATCAAAAGTTGTTAAATTTTCTTCTTCAAACTTCTCTTATAACTTTCTAATAATTTTCTTTATTTTTGCCTAGCATTAGGAAACACAAGGTAAAAACTTCTAGTAATGATCCTTGAGGTCTGTTGGTGTCGGCGGCTGTATTTTAAGTAAAGGTAACTCACCCGTCAGGCATTTTAAGAGGAAACCGTAATCACGTTACTCTCTTGATATATAGGGTTGGATGTGTCCAGAACCCGCATCAGAGAGGGAGGACTTGGTCTATTTTGAACACAAGTCATTTTCGAGCTTGTGCAAGGAGCACGACGGAGAATTTACTGGCGAAGAAGGAAGCAGTGCGCATGCGCTAGAGCGGAAGAGTGACAACCCCCTAGATATAGCTGTAACCAGGCTGTCTGAGCTGGAGCGAAACATTGAAAGAAGGTATCTGAAGAGCCCCTTAAGTACCACCATTCAGATCAAACTGGATAATGTGGGCACAGTTACTGGCCCTGCTCCTGCACCATCCACTAGTGGTGATGACGACAGGTAGGTTATTGAAATTAACTTGAAAAATTATTGTGCTTCTTTGCTAATTGGAGCCTATTTTCTCTTGCCTGTTATCTGTGTATCTTCTTGTATGTCTGTGATCCACATAGATCATGCTATTTGCATGGTGCTTTGTAAAAAATGATTTTCTTTTGTTATGTGTGTTGATAATCCTGCGAAGTGATCTTACATTTACCTGTTTGTGGCTAAGCTTTGAGGCACGTAGCCATGGTCTGTGCACTACATCAAATTTAGTTGCTTAAACCTTACACTTATCGGCTGTTACATGTTTCATCATCATTGGCTTTCAGTGTGATGATTGTTTCAGATTCAGTAACCGTAAGTGTGGACATGACCTACTTAATTTTTCTATTGTTTCAATGCAGAATTGAAGAGGATATTGTTCCCGGTCTCAGGGTCTGGCGACGGGCATTATCAGCAGCTCGCAGTGCTGCACAGGTGGCCCTGTGCATCCAGCAGTTACAGAAATCCATAGCATGGGAAAAATCAACTATGAAAGCTGTAAGTGTTATTATTTAAGAAATACTAGAGCTAATTTACTCTGTCCTGTTTTTTTCCCACCCTCCAGATTTTTCTTAATTCTACATTTCTTACTGTCAGAATAATGTATGCTGTACCTGAGTTCTCTTAATTCTTAAATGCTGTATGGTTTGATACTTTCCTCCTCGTTGTGAGCTTTTTGAAGTAATCTATCAAATGTGTTTATCTTTTAATCTCGATTCTCCCTCCTTCAGATATTCTTTATAATGGACTGAAGTTGTCTTCTGTGTTCAGTCAGCATAATAGTTAATTATGTTGCTAATCTAATCATAATAGTTGTTAATGTAAATATTCTGAAGTTGTTAATCCAAATATTCTTTTGCTTTCGTAAACATGGCAGTTGCTAACATTACATGTAGTGTACATTCATTGCATCCCTAAAATGTTCCTTATGTTTTTATCAATTTTAATTTTTTAATACTAAGAAATTCTTAGATAATAAATACAGAATAAGCAGAGAGCTCTTACTTTATCCAATGATATCATGTATTTGACATCAGATGCAGTTCACATGAAAGGTAGATCTTTTAAGTCTTTTCTCTAATAATTCAAAAAATTTTTTCATCTTCTGTGTTTGAGCCCAGTTAGTCACTGTCATGTAGTGACCCCTTTTTTTGTACCAGGCACCAAATATTATGTGTTCAATCATGTCTGTGTCCCTTTTGTCTCTTACCACATAGAGAAATATTTATTATACACAGACTTTTGTGAATTGCTTCACCATTTGCTTTTAAATTATAGATTAGCTTTAACATTCAAACATTTGACATTTGTCTGCATGAATGACTGGAAGTAAGATTACTCAACAATTGTCATTCCCCAAAGAAAAGAAGTGATCCTTAAATAATTTTGCATTCTTTCCTTCATTCTCATCTCTGTGCTTATATTACTGAAGGCCTTATTCATTCTATAGAAGTAAATTCGGTTTCTTCTGTATTTTTTCAGTTCTTCCTAAAATGTCCACAGAATAGTGAATCTGCAGTTTTCACAATATCCTCAAATTTCGGTCTTTCCCAATGTAGACTAGAATTTACCATGAGTTTAAAGACAGTGTCCAGTTCTGGTAGCATTTTTTACCAGGTAAAAATATTTTCTTGTAAAAACTATTAAAATCAGTTTTAAAGTCACGTTAGACAAATATGTTTGGTGGAGTCTAGGCTGTAATGATAAAAAAATATGGAATTCCTACAACACAATTAAATTTGAATGGTTATTTTTCTCATCCACCAAGAGAATCATCACAGTGTGGTCAGTTTTGTTACAACCTTTACACAAAAAAACAAAACTGGTACCAAAAGCTGCTTATTTGTAGTATACTTACTTCCTACAATTCACAGAATTTTTTTTGTTTTTGGAAATTCATAACCTTTTCCAGATTATTAATACACATTTCTCATTAACACCATCTCTCATAATTCTCTTTTTAATGTTCAATAATTTGCTGTGAAACTACCTTAAAAAGAAGGCAGAGTTTCATGTTCAAGATGAATGAGTACATTGTAACCTTTAGTTAGCTGTAACAGTGCCTATAATAATCCTCGTAAGAAAAATTTCATGTTTTCTTACTGTGAGTATTGTTAGAAAATGATCTCAAGTAACATCTTAGTTCAAATAGGAACTAGAAGCTTTAGCCCATTATTCATGAAATGTTCTTTTTATGTAAGACAACTATTCAGTCTAACTTAATCTTAATTAACTGGACTTTTCCCTCAGTATATATTCAGCATTCTCTTTTCTCTTTTTTTTAATGATTTGGGGGTTCTAAAAGCTCAGTATAATATGAAAACTCAATCAGATTTTATTGAGTAAAAATTAATAAACTAAATGGAGAAGAGACTTAGTAAAACATTTTAATTATTTCAATCAGTGACAAGAGGTAGTGATTCTTTGCTATGATATGGGAAAGGCGTTAGATTTATAGTTTGTCTTATTTTAATCCACTAAAATAACTCCTTAATTATGCATTTAACATCCCAATAGAGAACCAAATAATTGTAATTGCTTAAAAGCAGTTTTTTAAAAATGTTGCTAAAAGAATCATGAAATCCTCAAGGAAATTGATACGAAATACTCTAAAGAAATGTTTTCCGCCAAGTTCAGTTCAAGAATATAGGCAACATTTAATTAGGGCTAGACTGAATATCTAACTCCACATTCTAAGATTTTTTTTTGAAGATTTCTTAACAGTCTGAGTAAGGAGTAAATAATTTTCTAAAAGAGGATAAATGCTATTGTAGAGAATCAAAACACAAACCATATATTACCAGTGACCTTGCGTATTTCTCTTCTTTGATCTATTATATTCATTGTAACTTTTATTCTCAAAATAGATGCTTATTTCCCAATTTCTAAATTGGGGGATGTTGGGAGGAGGGTGGGTACTCATTGTTACATTGACGTGCTGCCTACAAATTGTTAGATTGCATAAGGGCCACATTGGGGTTCGTTTGTTTTTTTCCCATATACTTTCAGAGCTAGAATGGCCTTACCAACTGTGTGACTTATCTTCTTCTACAGATAAGCAAACAGAGCCTCACAGATTTTTTTTTTACAAAGTTCCATAGCTAATCACTGACAGAGCATAGCTGGCATTCATACCCTTTAATTCCAAATATGATCTATTTTATGCTATTTCTTTATTGTTTTCCCCAAAAACACATCTTTTTTTTTTCTCCTCATCTTTAATAACACTGCTTTGTTCACACCTGGGAACCACAAGTTTCTGGAACTCTCTTCTTAACAACAAATGCTTTTTTGAGAAAAATAACAGTTTCCAGAAGATTTGACCATTTATAAAAGACTTTTTTTCCTATTTGATACTTCATGAGCCTTCTTTCATGTTTCGGCTACCTTTTTAATAACCTCCTCAACTTTCTTATTAGTAATCTCTATATTTCTATGTATATCCACCTTTGTTCTTGATTATATTGTGCTCTAAAGGATAGTCTTTAAATTCATTCAATTAGTGACATACAGTTCATTCAAAAGAATAGTATCTTTGATTCGTTCAAAGTCTAAAGGAAAACTGCTAAGTTCTGTAGCACCAAACATGGTGCCATGAGATCAACATCTTCGAGTTTTAAGAATCCTTTAGAGTTTTCATGCATCATTAGATTTTAGCCTAGTATTATCAGAGATCAAATTCATAGATCTCTCTTGAAAATAATAAAACTATCAACTTTTTGGGTGAGGAAGAGCATTCTTTTTGTTTATTCTGTCAGAGTTTCATAATTTAAAACAATAGAAGGTCTATAGACAGTTATTTTCTTATACCTCATATATTATTTTTTTAATTAAAGACAAGTTCACTGAAAAGGGGCCGCAAAGACAGAAAAAGGAAAATAGAGGAAAGCACTTGCGGTACTGGAGTAAAAGAAGAAAGCTGTACTCGTGGAAAGAAACTGAGACAGGACGACTCTGACCCGATGCTTGGCAGGTATTAATTCTGTTCCCCTGTCCTATATGTTCATAACACCCCATTGTATTTGTTTAAAGACCGTCCACCATATTAAAGGTGACTTTTTGACCGTGTAAATAGGAACTTTCCTATGTAATGTAAACTCTGTACTATAAGTAAACGTATCCTTTCATCTTATTTTATGAATTAATTTGCATTGTCTTTACTTGAAAGAGAATGAAAGCTAAACTTTTACTAAAGGTAGATAACTCTAAAGCATGGATATTGATTTCAAACATTATTTTCTCTACTACAAGCCTTTCTAAAATGCAAACTCGTCTCAGTAAAGACATGAAAAAAAGAAAGAGAGAGGAAAACACCTTCAGTAACTTACCAAGCCAGGAAAGCTTTACTTCTGTAAAGAAAATGAAGCAAGACCACTCTGACCTGACTCTTTCCAGGTATAATTTTTGTTCCCCTGTCCTATATATTCATAACATCCTGTTGTATTTGTTTATAAACCTTCCACCATACTAAAAGTGACTTTATGACCGTTGGTGTAAAGAGGAATTTTCCTATGTAATGCCAACTCTGTACTATAAGTTAATGTATTCTTTCATGTGTTTTTATGAATTAATTTGCATTGTCTTTACTTGGAAGAGAATGAAAGCTAAACTTTTACTAAAGGTAGATAACTAAAGCATGGATATTGATTTCAAACATTACTTTCTCTAGCACCCTTCCTGAAATGGACAGTCATGAAGATGCACGGCCTTTTGTAGAACTGCCGGAGTGCAGCACACGGAGTCGTCTGCGTTTCCGCCTCAGGGATGGGAGACACGTTTTTATTAAAAGTGCGTAAGCAGCTTTATAATAACATGTCTGGTATCTGGGGGTCTCATCAACAAGAAATAAAGTGGTTAACCACACACAGAACAGTCTTTCAAGAATGATCATTTTCTTTTAAACAAATACAATACCCCTGAAAAAAGGAAAGCTTGGTGTGCATATTGGCTACTTTGGGCTGGTGTTTTCGTCACTGGTGGTACATACTCAGCAGGAGCAGCTGTGCAGGAAGTAGTGGGCATGGTATGAAAATGGCAGTTGGTCCAGTAATCATTGTCACTGTACATGTGTGTATCATTTGTTCTGTGACTGACTTGCACTCGAGGTGCCCTAGGTTGAGTATATCCTCAAACCCCTATCACGGTTCTCCTCAAATAACAAAAGTTTTCCTAAGCCTCTGCTACCGCACAATTACAAGTATACACAACATACTTTCATTCAGAGGAATGAGGCTTTAACCTTAACCGTCATCATTTTAGCCCTGATTGCTCTGTGAGTTATAGAACCCTGGCCTCCCCTCAGGTTTATATTCCGATTGCCGTTCAAGTGGTGACCAGTGAATGGTGACCAGTGAGCGCTCTGCTGTCAGACCTAGGGTAGCAGCAATTTGAAATAATATGTAGAGAAAAAAGTAATATTTATTTAGTTGTTAACCATAGTGAAATTTATCTATGGGTATGGGGATATCTTGAACTCAGAAGAATTAAGTTATCATAAATGCACAATGATCTCTTTTCCTTGTTTCAACCTCAAAATGAAATTGGTTAAAAGCACTAATTTTAAAATGAGGGAATCTAATCTGCCTTTGGTACTTTATGCACCCCCTCTGTGCTCCTTTTTTCCATTTCTTCCACCCCCAATACCTTTCAAAAAATTTAAAATCCTATTCATTTAGCCTCTCATTGAATACATCCTCAACAAGGAAATTTGATATCAATCATTTACTCCTTATTGTAAGTTTTATTTGTGGGCTTCTTTCAACGTTATTTATATCTTAAGTATTTCCATTTAAGAAATGAAAGAAGTTTGTATTGTTAAAATAATTTAATTTCAACTGGAAGTTAAGGGAGGTATTTTAAGAGAATCAAAATTTTCCTTCCAGAGAAATATGACTGTCATACAACACAGGGAAACTAGTAGAGCCTTATCTACTAGGAATTTCACTTCGATAAGATCTCTTAGGCTTGCTTGGACCATTTTATAACTCTACCTTTAAAAAAAGACTTTTTTTTTGGTATCACTAATTTATAGTTACATGAAGAACACTATGTTCACTAGGCTCCCCCCTTCACCAAGTCCCCCCCCCACACCCCTTCACAGTCACTATCCATCAGTGTAGTAAGATGCTGTAAAATCACTACTTGTCTTCTCTGTTGTACAGCCCTCCCCTTGCCCCCCCCGCACTACACATGCTAATTGTAAGGCCCCCTTTCTGTTTCCCCACCCATCCTCCCCAGTCCGTTTCCCTTTGGTAACTGTTAGTCCCTTCTTGGGTTCTGTGATTCTGCTGCTGTTTTGTTCCTTCAGTTTTTCTTTGTTCTTACACTCCACATATGAGTGAAATCATTTGGTTCTTGTCTTTCTCTGCCTGGCTTATTTCACTGAGTATAATACCCTCTGGCTCCATCCATGTTGTTGCAAATGGTAGGATTTGTTTTCTTCTTATGGCTGAATAATATTCCATTGTGTATATGTACCACATCATCTTTATCCATTCATCTACTGATGGACGTTTAGGTTGCTTCCATTTCTTGGCTATTGCGAATAGTGCTGCGATAAACATAGGGGTGCATCTGTCTTATAAAAAGACATTTTTTTTAAACTTCAACTATATATAATGGAGGTAATTCCTCTAATTTCCTTGAGCTCTTCAATTTCCTTCCCCCATATATAGATAGCTTTAATGTCTTTCCAGTCAACCTTTTATATATTTATTTAGCAACATGTATCTTTAAAAATAGGTAGTGTCAAATGCTGGGCATAGAAGCCACAGGGCATACATCTGTAAAGAAGTAAAAAGCTAACCTTTTCAAAGAATATTGTTTCTCTCTCACTTACCAACTTTACATCTCCCTGTATGGCCCCGGAAGATGACTGGTTAGCCAGAGATGGGTAAGATTCCTCAAGGGAGGAACAACCTAAGACAGGCACAGTCGCAGGGGGGCCATCAGGTGAGAAATTGGGGGTCAACAGAGGTGAGGCTTAGAACCTCACCCCCCGTTTTGAGAGAAATCTGCATCCGTGGATGTTTTGTTGGCCTTGTCTACCTTGGATTAATACTTAGTCTATAGGCACACACCTGATCATCTACATTTGCCCTCTTACACCACTAAATTATGTTTTCTACCTTAATCTTGCATCTACCTACCACTTCAGCATTTTATTAAAAAAAGAATAACAAGGGAGAAATGTGGGATTCACATATAAATCAAGTATAAAAATCAAATGAATAATCATATATGACTTGATGCGTGATCAAAACTGAAAGTTTCTGTGATGACTGCCCTGGCACTGTTCACCATGTAAGAACTTATTCACTATGTAAGAACTTGTTCGTTATGCTTCAGAAGATTGGAGACTATTGAGAATTAGGCTTGGGGTTGATTAATGATCGTGCATTGAGTCCCCTATACAGAATTTTATTGTTAACAACCATTTGATCAATAAATGAGAGATGCCCTCTCAAAAAAAAAAAAAAGTAGTTTCAGTGCCAAATGAGAAGCAAAACTGAAGGAACAAAAGGCCAGCAGACTCCAAGGAGGAACTAGTGGGGGGGAGGGGTGGGGTAAGGGTGGTGGGGCGAGAGGGAGAAGGGGATTGAGGGGTATTATGTTTAGTACACATGGTGTGGGGTGTCACAGGGAAAATAGTGTAGCACAGAAGGCATATAGTGAATCTGTGGCATCTTACTACCCTAATGGACAGTGACTGCCTTGGGGTATGGGTGGGGACTTGATATGAGTGAATGTAGTAACCACATTGTGTTTTCATTTGAAACCTTTATGAGTATATCAATAACCTTAAAATTAAAAAAAAATAGTGTTAAGAATATATGTACATGCAATGTTTTTAGACTTACAGTCGCATTATACTATAAACCTCATTCTGTTTTTGTTTCAAGTTGAATAAAATGTATAAATCTAGTTAATGACTGATGCTGCGAGGTACTCCATCACAGGGATGTATCACATGTAACAGCCAGGTTTCTCTAGGAATGCAAACTTAAGTTGCCTGCAGCTCCTTGTCACTGCAGTGACTTGTCATACATGTCATATGCGGACACATGGGTAGAAGCCAGTTTCCAAAATGGTCCCAAATGATTCTCACCTTCTGGCATTCATGCCCTGGTGTAATCCTTTTCCACACACTGTCACGGTTAGCCTGGGTGACCAGCATGATAGGCAGAGTGACGGCAGGTAAATTCCCAGACTAGGTCATAAAATATGCTGTTGCCTCTGCCTTGTTCCCTCGGGTCGCTTGGTTCTCAGTAAGACCAACGACGGACAACCAAGAACTGCACCAGCTCGGAAGCCATGTGACTGTGGCATTTTAGAAGTGGATCCTTCAGCCCAAGTCAAGCGTTCGTTCAGGTAACTGGAGCCCAAGACAACATCTGGACTGCAACTTGCTGAGAGATCCTAAGCCACACAACCCAGAAAAGCTCCTCCTAAGGTTTATTTTCTGTTTTTCAGTATAATTGGCATGCAGTATCCAATGACACGCGTATCTCAGTGACAATGCCAGTTCAGTTCCACACCACAACAAAGCATCTCAAGCAAGAAAGTGAAATGGATTTTTTGGTTTCCCAGTGCATATAAAAGTTACCTTCACACTATAGTCTCTTAAGTGTGCAATAACATGTCTAAAAGCCTGTGTACATAACTTAAAAATACTTTACTGCTAAAAAATGCTAGCCATCATCTGAGCTTTCAGTCACTTGTGATCCCAGGTCACCATAACAAATACAATAATAATTTAAAAGTGAAATACCATGAGAATTACCAAAATGTGACACAAACATGAAGTGAGCAAATACTGCTGGAAAAATGCCAATAGACTTGCTCAACTCAGGATTGCCACAAAACGTCAATGTGTGAAAACCACAGTATCTGCAAAGTGCAATAAAACAAGGTGTGCCCATAGTTTAGGGTGTATATCATAATGTTTCAATGTTTTTATATATTGCAAAGTGATCTCCAAATGTCTAGTTACCATCTGTCACCATACAATTATTAGAATATTAGTATATTCCCTCTGCTGAACCTTACATCCTCATGACATGTATATTTTGTAACTGGAAGTTACCTCTTAATCCCTGTCACCTGTTTCACCTACTACCCACTGCTCCCTGCACTGGTAACCAACAGTTTGTTCCTTATCTATGAGTCTGTTTTGTTTTACGTTTGTATTATTTTTTTAGTTTCCACATACAAGTGAAATATGGTATTTGTCTGTATCTGATTTATTTCACTTACCATATTACCCTTTAGGTCCACCCATGTTGTCACAAATGGCAAGGTTCCATTTGTTTCTATTGGTGAGTAATCCTCCTTTGTGTAAATTTATCTTCTTTATCCAATTATCTGCTGATGGATAATTAGGTGGCTTCCATATCTTGGCTATTGTAAATAATGCTGCAGTGAACATGGGGGTGCATATCTCTTTGAATTGGTATTTTGGATTTTCTTTTTTTAAGTTTTTGAGGGACTTCCATATTGTCTTCCTTAGTGGCTGCACCAATTTACGTTCCCACCCACGGTGTACGAGGGTCAGGTGGTATCTCGTGGTTTGGATTTGCTCTTGATGACTAGTGATGTGGAGCATCTTTCCATGTGCCTGTTGGCCATCTGAATTTCTTCTTTGGAGAAGTGTCTCTTCATATCCTCTGCCCATTTTTTAATTGGGTTATTTGCTCTTTGGATGTTGAGGCTGTAACATTTCCAGAATATCTCGCCTGGCTTTAGTATATCTGCATATCAATAGGCGGTCAGAGGTGGAAAGAAGTATGGCTTTAGTGCATTTGCATCTTTCCTCAGGGGTGGAGAAGTTCATCTCCGTATCAGTGGGTGATTACCTGGACAACAGAGGGCTTATCTGTACCTGAGAGGTGAGAGGGAAGGGGGATGTTGTGGCTGCTTGAGCAGAGAAGAAAGACAGCCTGGGACTGCAGTTTGTGAGCAATAAACGGGTTTTAAACTTTATTTCTCCATTTAACTGATTTTGGTTTTTAGGGGTATTTTGTCTCGGGATTTCCTTTCCCCGGACTTACAATTGGCGTAGTCGGCAGGGTTCCTCTGAAAGCTGTCATAATGGGTGCGACCTTTGGGAGGGCCGCCCCTAGAAATGTTGGGGAGAAGCAGAACTCGCACCAAGGTTACATGTGTCTATATGTGTGGTCATGGAGGCACCACCACCGCTGCTGGCCATGCCAACCCCCGCCCGTGGCCTGAGCCTAAAGCTACTGATTCTGCCACTGCTGCTGCTCTTGCTGCCGGCCAGAACAACCATGGAAAGGAGCAGAGGTCCGGGTCACCTTGAAGCAACTGGCTGCTGTGTACTACGCCTTGCTGGCTACAGAGCCCATCGCTGGAACAGCTCCGACCAAGGTAATAACCTCCTATCTCATCGTGGGGTGGGTGCGAAACTGGACCCAAAGTCCACAGAGTGGTGTGGCACAGACACCTCAAAGGACAATGTGGGCTTATCGGTGTGGCTTGCCTTTCACCTTTGAAGAAGTCAGCTGAGCCTGGAAGGAGTGCCCTGCATGTTGTGCACATCAGCAAACCTCCAAGAAGGGCCTAGAGCGCCTCTCTGCAGCCTATGGTCGGTTGCTGGTTACTGAGAGCGATTGAGGTACCCACTTTATTGGACATGTGTTGCAAGGATGGGTGCAGCAATTAAGAGTGAAATGGACGTGGCCCTGGACATTTCAACACATGTATCAGCAATGGCTGGCTCTTATGGCACTTTGGGGTAAAGACCTAGAAGCTGGCCTTCTGTGTATTCCTGTAATAACAGCAAATTCCCCTGACAATCACGGTTATTTGCTTCTATGGTCTTTGTGTCCTGGATGCGCCCCCTGGCTGCAGCTGCCATGTGATGGCTGGAATGGGTGACCTTTGAACCTACCTGAATCCTCTGGCTTGAGAATTATGATTGTGTTGCTATTGTCAAGAAAATAATGTTGAAAGAGAGGCTTGACTGTTCTAATGTTTGGTAGAAGTTTTGTGAGCAATCTAGCATGATTGTGAAGAATGAGTAAACAAGTGTAGAAACGTATTTTGTGCTTAGTAAGAGATTGTGCTGTAAAGTACATTTACTTAATCTGCTTAGGCTGAATCTTCTGGCTTGAGGATTATCAAGATTTTATTGCTGTTGCTATTGCATGTTACTAGATTGGTTGGAAGAGGGGGATCGAGTTAATTGTAAGGCGAAATTTCTGGAAGGGTGGATTGTGGGTAAAATTGAAACATTTCCAGAATATCTCGCCTGGCTTTAGTATATCTGCATATCAATAGGCGGTCAGAGGTGGAAAGAAGTATGGCTTTAGTGCATTTGCATCTTTCCTCAGGTGGAGAAGTTCATCTCTGTATCAATGGGTGATTACCTGGGCAACAGAGGGCTTATCTGTACCTGAGAGGTGAGGGGGAAGAGGGGTGTTGGGGCTGCTTGAGCAGGGAAGAAAGATGGCCTGGGACTGCAGTTTGTGAGCAATAAATGGGTTTTAAACTTTATTTCTCCATTTAACTGATTTTGGTTTTTAGGGGTATTTTGCCCCGGAATTTCCTTTCCCCAGACTTACCAATGGTCAGTATAGTCTTCTGGTATTTAAGCTAACACATTAGAGATCAGCAAGGTGATAATCAGCAGGCAAGTCATTACATGATTGGGGAATTAGACCAAACCTCTGTGGCAAACAGATTACAGCTTGACCCGAACATCAAAATTTTCTACCACAAGCAATCTAACAAATACCATTTCCTGTGATAAACATCCATGTCTTGAGGTGGACACAGTAAGAAAACCCAAACCTTTCAATATTACCTAGAAATTTTTGTCCTAACGAAACACAGTTATAAACATTTAAAAAAATGAAAACATACAAAATAAGTATAGATTCAATTTAAAATACTTAGTACCAAGATATGTATGTGTTTGCTAAATCTCTCTTGTCTTTCTAAGTGACGGCTAATGGTTATTAAGTACTTAACAATCTCAAAAGCAATAGCTTCCTCAGAGGCCCCTGCCATTGACATCAAGTCTCATTTTAACTTTCAAGGCTAAGTTCAAGATATCTGATGCTTGTAATTTTCTTAATCCACTTAACGACATAGAGAAGTTTATTTGGATGTGAACATTACATTAGACAGTTTTTGATTATTCAGCTAAATATCAGGTAACATTTCCTCACAGCGGTAATAAAAAGGAGAGTGGAGAGGAAACTTGAAGTGATGGATGCATTCTGGCATAGACTGGTGATGGTCATGGATGTAGATTTACAACTCATCAGGCTGTACACATGAAATATGTACAGCTTTCTGTGTATCAATCACACCTTGGTAATGTTTTTGTTTTTTTTTAAAGAGCCATTTTTAAAAAGCAGGTGCTTGGAAAGTAACAAGGTTTGCTTCACTGAATGGACAAATGGCCTTGCTGGAGGGCTGGAGAGAGGATGTCTAAAACTGCACCCACTTACAAGGGTCAGAATGCACCAGCCCAAGGCTGCATGGCACCAACAAGGGGCCTTGGCCTTACTTCTGGATGCTGGTGACTAAAGGGCCCTTCTTGTCACTGGGACCACTGAAATTGGATTTAGGGAGAATTACAATCCTGTATATTTCAGCCTCCTGATTCTAGAAACATGCATAAAGCAAACATGATGTGGGTCAATCCATTAACCTAGGGCTCTGGTTCCTTCTCTCCCTCCCACCTCAGGCCTTACCAACTCCTTCCTACCCCCACTCCTGCTTCTACGTTCCTAGATGCACAGGCACAGGACTGGGGCACTGTGAGTAAAATTGTAATATTTCCAGAGTATCTCAACTGGCTTTAGTATATCTGCATATCAATAGGTATTCAGAGGTGGAAAGAAGTATGGCTTTAGTGCATTTGCATCATTCCTCAGGGGTGAAGAGAAGTTCATCTTCATATCCATGTATAATTACCTGGGTAACTGGAGGGCGTATCTATACCTGAGAGGTGAGGGGAGGGCCGGTTTTGCTTCTGCTGGAGCAGGAAAGAGAGAAGGTCCCAGACTGCAGTTTGTAAGCAATAAACGGGTTTTAAACTTCATTTCCCCTTTTGGCTGAGTTCAATGTTTAGAGGTATTTTGCCCCAAGATTTCCTTTCCCCAGACTTCCAGGCACCTACAGGGCAGGAGGAACCAGCCTTGCTCATCAACCTGCAGGCTTTCTTTGGAGACCCAGCTCTCTGCCTCCCGAGGGGGCTGCCTGCAGCCCAGACGCTCAGCACTGGAGGCTGAAGGATCAGTTAAAGAAGAGCAGCAAGTGGGAGGGGCAGTGGTGCTCCAGGAGGGAGAAGGCGCCCTTTGTTTGTTTCTGTTCCTCCCCAGGTGGCCCCAGATGGAGAGTGGGTTGGGCAAACAGGAAGTCCAGAAAAGGAAATCCTGGGGCAAAATACCTCTAAAACTGAAATCATTCAAAGGAAGAAATAAAGTATAAAACCCGTTTATTGCTTACAAACTGCAGTCTGGAGCCTTCTCTCTCCTGCTCCAGGAGAAGCAAAGCCGGCCCTCCCCGCACCTCTTGGGTACAGATAAGCCCTCCTTGCCCAGGTAATTACCATGGATATGGAGAGGACCTTCTCTCCACCCCTGAGGAATGATGCAAATGCACTAAAGCCTTACTTCTTTCCACCTCTGAATGCCTTATTGATATACACATGTGCTAAAGGCCAGGCGAGATGTTCTGGAAATGTTGCAATTTTACCCACACAAGTGCTGAGCAACTTTTGGGGCAGTAGGGGCCTCCTCTTGGGCGATTACAACAGAGTGGAGACAAAGGTGTTGCCAAGAATGGCAAAGTAAGAGGAACTGGTGAAAGGTACCTGGGGCCGACTGGCTGGGGCGGGCTGCTTCCTGTACCCCCTGCTACCTTCCCGCGGCAGCTCTCCTGACGTAGCAGCTGCTGGAATGAAGGCCCCGCCCCTAGGAGGGAATTAGGGAGAGTGGCCCCTAATCACCCACACACCTTTGAACCCTGTTCATCAGTGTAAACCTCTTCTAGTATCCTTTCTGTTTCTCACTGGCCCTCCTGCAGTGGCTGTGGCCTCATTACTGTCATACTATTATGCTCCCCATTTACAGATGAGAAATATTTCTATATTCTTGTCTAAGTCTACCAAGCAAGCTAGGGACTTAGAAAATGGTCTGTGCCCTTTGAGAAACTTACAGTTTTCTTAAGAATTTGTCCCAGAGTTCTTCCTTTTGCCCCTCTAGACCTGTTCTCCACCTGCCTGGTGACCCAGGGGGCCAGTCAGAGTGGACCACACATGGGCGCAGGGAGGAGGGCAGCCTTCCTTCAGGCCCAGCTCTACTGGGGGCAGCCACATCCCAGCCCACACTCCTCTCTGCGTGGCCTTTTCTAGGTTCTGGGCTCTCAGTATGCTTAGGAGTGGTAAGAGATCCCCTCACAAGGGCAGGAGTAAACTTCACTTTATTTTGTGGTTTCCTTATTCCCTGTCCACACTTTTATAAATACACCCCTTTGTTAAACCCTGTTCAAATTCCTAATTTCAGAGTACACCAATCATCTGTTTTCTGCTGGAACACTGAAACAAATATCACTCTTAATAAAACAAACAATTATTTAAGAGAAAACAGTATAAAATGTGTTGGTAGGAACTATAGATTTCAGATGGATAAATTGATGAAGAATCTCACTGCAAGATCTCAACAAACCCCAGGGCCATCATGGCACGGACACATCACTTAGGACCCAGGGGCAGCTCCTATGTCCCTAAAGTCTCCTACCTACGTCTCTAAGCACAATGTTAACGGATTTCTTCTTCGGCTTTGTTATTGCCTGCCCTTGGCATTTTCTTCTGGAATGAAGCCCTCTACATAGATGCAGGATAACATTTAAACTTAACTGCTACAATGGGATTCTGTGACTCAGGTACTTCTCTGAGCAGAAAGAATCTGATAGCTCTGGACATTCTTGTCCGCTTGGGATGAAGATGCCAAATGTGGTGGCAAAATGGGAAGCAGAAGAAGGGCAAGTGAAGACCTAGAAAGAAAATATGGCCTTGGAGTCTTCTCTGCCCATATCCAAAGTGTTTTCCTTGCTGTGCTGAGGGCTTAACCTTGGTTTTTTAAAAAGACAAGCCAAGAACAAAAATGGGAACAACATAAATGTTCAGCCACTTTGGTCCAGTAACACAGTGAAGTGTGAAGGATAATTATGGAAACTGTGCAGAACATGGGAACTGTTTATGAAAGTTAAACGAATGAAGCACAACATTCAGTAGCATATATACCATGGTTATAACTCCGAAAAATATTTAGGTACAAAGATAGATTCTGTAAGGATAAAACCAAAAAAGGAAAATAGTGCATTAAAGTGATAGAACTGTGTCTTTTATCTTTGTCTTTATTGGAAGAGATTGTCCTCTTTGGGCCTTTTGACTCCTTCCATATCTTTGGGAATTCCAGCCCTGTTGGTCTGGGTTGGTGCAGCTGTCAACCTTGAAAGATGAGGTAATATTGCTCCCCAGACAAAGAATAGACTTGCTTATTGCTTATTCCAAATCAGTGGATTACTTAAGCTCTGTGTTCTTCAGCTGTGATGCCGAGTGTCCCTCTGAGTCCATGGCATCACCTGAGTGGGGGCGGGGCTGAGGGGCACTGGCTGGTGAATGTGCCTGCCGGTAGTAGTCCTGTGTCTCTGACCTAGTTTTCTCATGTCTTCTGCCTGCATTCATGACACAGGAACAGGCTGACTTGGCTTATAAGGAGGCTGAAATCCGATTTCAGACTTTAACATTATTGCAAAACCAATTTGTAATTATTTATTTAATATTTCTCTTTCCCACCAGACTATAGATATTAGGGGATAAGAATTATGTCTGCCCTTTTTGCCACTGTTTTCCCAGCTGAAGAAAGCACAGCACAGGGTCAGCTTCAATGAACATTCATTGATTGATGGATTGAAGGAGCAGAGGTGTATAAGGAGCAAGTTATGAGAATGAATCAAACACAAATAGGTGGTTTGAAGGCTAGACTGGCACTTTGCAATCATATCTCCTATTGCTCACTAACAGTTAAAAACACCATGATTGGTGCCAGGTCCTCTTCTAGGTGATTTTCCAAATTTATCACATTTCAGTGCCCATACCCTCCATTTTCTAGGTTACAAAGTGCTTTCACATACAGTGGACCTTAGGCACAACTCTGTGCATCGTTAACCCCAAAGTAAAGCCAGTAATAATTGCAAGAAATGGCTAACATTTATTGAGGAGTTACTATGTGCAGGCTCTTGTATTAACTTGCTTCACCATCCCATGGATTCTGTGAGCACGTAACTGTCATCCCATTTTACATTTGAGAAGATCCACCAACAAAGTGGTAACTGGCCTGTCCACAGTCAACCTGCTGCTGAGCAGCAGTGCTTGAATAAGAACAAGCAGTCATACTGAAGGCCAGAGGCCAGAGCTACTAAGCTGCTACATTTCAAAGAAGAGAAAAGCAATGTGAGCAAGAGTCCATTGCTGTTGACATCAGCCAGCTAATAAGTGGAAGAGCTGGGACTCATACCCAGCTCACTTATGAGCACTGCTTAGACCTGAACCCAAATCCTAGACCCAATAGTCATAGCCAATCCAAAAATGTCCATCTTGATCTGGTCCCACAATCTGAGAGCCCTGCAGGTCAGCCACCTTGGTTTCTGCTGACTCTTGCCAATTTGCCTGCCTAGTGGCTGCTGATTGAGCTGCTGCTCTCTGACCTATGGCCTCAAACAAACTTCAGACAGAACTTCTGGACACATTCAAAGGGCTGGTCATTGCACAGGAAAAAGGATCTCACGATGCTGCTGAGTCTGAGGGCATGATTCAAAGACGGGGGCTCTGACGCCCTGTGGCTGTGTGATTCTGAGCCAGCCACCTGCTGCTTGGGCCTGAAGTCCCTTACACTCTGTTTCTCACATGGCATATACTGCATCATTTCCATTTAGCACACATTTGTAATTTCCTGTGGATGGCCTGGAACTTTTCAGTCCATCAGACCTACTCAGTGAGAGCCTCCTTGCCCCCAGACTCTTCCCATCGCCTCTGGCAGCCCTGGGACCCTCTGGGCTTCCTCAGTCATTCATCAAAACTTCCCTGTCCATGGGGCCCTGTGCTCATCTGTGAAAAAGGACACTTATATTTCACCACAAAAGTTAAAATTTTGGCCATCCAGTTAAAATTTCATTTCTTCCAGGAAACTTAATGCCTTAAATCTCTTTAACTATCTCTATTACAAAAGGCTTATTATCTCCCAATACCTACCTTATTACAGATCAGAAGCAAGTTCACTGATCACAGGATATTAGCCTTGGAAGTGTCAATCCTTAATATGTGGTAGGCAGGAGACTGAATGAATCAGCTAACATTTCATTTATTAAGTCGATAAACATTTATTTATTAAACACTTAGTTACTGTGTGTCTGGCCCTGTGGCTAGGTGCCAAGAAGACAAAATGAACAGAGACAGAAATACTCAAGCACTTTATGGTTAAGAGGGAAAGACAGGCATGTATGAACTATTAAATATTTTATGCCATAATGCATCAACACATGAGCAAGTGATAAACCGCTTGAGGAGATCCAGAAAGGCTTCATGAAGGAGGTGACATTTTCATTCTTCTGCATGTAGCTGACCAATTTTCCCAACACCATTTATTGAAGAGACTCTTTTCCCCATTGCATATTCTTGCCTCCTTTGTCATAGATTAATTGACTGTATAAGCCCAGGTTTATTTCTGGGCTCTCTCTCTTGTTCTATACACCATACACAAAAATGAGGTTGAAATGGATTAAGGACCTAAATGGAGGGCCTGAAACCATAGAACACCTGAAAGAAAGCATAGGCAATAAACTCTTGGACTTTGGCCTTAGCAATTTTTTTCTGTATACGTCTCTCTAGGCAAGCAAAACAAAAACAAAAACAAGTAGCACTACATCAAACTAAACAGTTATGCACAACAAAGGACACTTTCTGCAAAATGAAGAGGCGACCTACTGAGTGGGGGCATATACTTTGTAAATGATGTATCTGGTAAGGGGCCAATATCCAAAAACTGTGTAAAGAACTCATACAACTCAACATCAAAAAACCCAAATTTGACTAAAAATGGGCAGAAGACCTGAATAGACATTTTCCCAAAGAAGACATACAGATGGACAACAGATACATGAAGAGATGCTCCCCATCACCAATCATCAGGGACAGGCACGTCAGAACCACAGTGAGGTCCCACCTCACACCTGTTAGAATGGCTACTATCAAAAAGATGAGACAACAGCATTGGCAAGGATGTGGAGAAAAGGGAAGCCTCCTACCATGTTGGTGGAAATATAAACTGGTGCAGCCACTATTGACAACAGTATGGCGGTTCCACAGAAAACTAATATTAGAAATACAATACAATTCAGTCATTCCACTTCTGGGCATTTACCCATAGGAAAAACCCTCACAAATTCAAAAAGATATGTGGACACCTATGTTTATTGCAGCATTATTTACAATAACCAAAATAAAGAAACAACCTAAGTGTCTGTCAACAGATGAGTGAATAAAAAAGTGGTGCATATGTACAATGGAACATTACTCAGCCATAAAAAATAATGAAATCTTGCCATTTGCGACAACATGGGTGGACCTGGAAGGTGTTACACTAAGTGAAATAAGTCAGAGAAAGAGAAATACCAAATTATTTCAGGTATATGTGGAATCAAAAAACAAAACAAATACCCAAACCAAACAAAACAGAAATAGACTCATAGACACAGAGAAAAAACTGGTGGTTGCAATAGAGGAGATTTTTGGGGGTAGGGTGAAATAGGTGAAAGAGATAAAGAGGGACAAAATTTCAGTTATAAAATAAGTCATGGGAATGGAAGTACAGCATAGGGAATATAGTAATAACTTTGTATGGTGACACATGGTAACTATACTTACTATAAGCATTTCATAATGTATATAATTGTTGAATTATACATCTGAAACCAATATAATATTTATTGTATGTCAATTAAAAGAATGTTTTGAAGAGAATGAAGTCTGAGCCAAGAGTTTCTCCTGAATTTCACCCACAAACCATATTTGGTGTGTCCTTTCCCCACAGTTCTGGGCAGAAGTTGAGAGGAAGATAGGTCAGCTACCGTGTGAAACCATAAAGGTTCTCCGTCACTCTTGTGTGGCAAAGGGGCCTCTAGAGGGAGCCAGATGATTGTGAGAGGGGGAAAGATTTGAGGCACCCTCTGGTGTGTTTGGCCAACTCCTCATTTGCAAAGCATTCCTTTTAAACAGTTTTACCTAACTCCCAAATCACCGTAATCTTATACGTCTGAGTGTTTCTTTCTGAGCAACTTATTGACTTCTCTTACTTGATGTAGAAATGAAACCTGAGTATAGGTATAGGTAATAATTCAGATATTTCCATGAAATTTAACACAAGGGCCCCCCTCTTTTGAGTGTCGATGCTCACACTGGTTTGACTGTATCTTTGCAGGTGTTCTTTTGAAGGATATAACAAGCTTTTGAAGCCTGTCTATGAATTCTTGTTATTTCAGAATTTCAGAACACAGTTTTTTTTTTCTGCTTTAAAAAAACAAAAAACAGAAGAAATTTATTCTCTCACACAATGGGTGCCAGAGGTCTGAGATAAGGTGTTGGCAGGGTTGGTCATTCTGAGGGCTCCTTGTGGTTTGCTGACAATTTTTGGTGCACCTCCTCCCTGGTTCATCTTCCCCAGGCTCTCCGTGCGCGCGCGCGCGCGCGCGCGCGTGTGTGTGTGTGTGTGTGTGTGTGTGTGTGTGTGTCTGTGTGTGTCTGTGTGTGTGTCTGTGTGTGTGTGTGTGTGTCTGTGTGTGTGTGTGTGTGTCTGTGTGTGTCTGTGTGTGTCTGTGTGTGTGTCTGTGTGTCTGTGTGTCTGTGTGTGTGTGTGTGTGTGTGTGTCTGTGTGTGTGTGTCTTTGTCTGTGTCTGTGTGTCTGTGTGTGTGTGTGTGTGTGTGTGTCTGTGTGTGTCTGTGTGTGTCTGTGTGTGTGTCTGTGTGTCTGTGTGTCTGTGTGTGTGTGTCTGTGTGTGTCTGTGTGTGTCTGTGTGTGTCTGTGTGTGTGTCTGTGTGTGTGTGTGTGTGTGTCTGTGTGTCTGTGTGTGTGTGTGTGTGTGTGTGTCTGTGTGTGTGTCTGTGTGTGTCTGTGTGTCTGTGTGTGTGTCTGTGTGTGTGTGTGTGTGTGTGATTCTCCCTGTCTCCAAATCTCCCTTTATTAGGACAGCAGTCATGTTGGATTAGGGCCCGCCCTAAGGAGTTCATTTCAACTTGACATCTTCTGGAAAGACCCTATCTCCAAATAAGGTCATATTCTGAGGTACTGGACACTAGAACATCATCATATGAATTTGAGGGGAACACAAATCAATCCAAAACAATGCCCAAGCTAGGAACCTTAGACTTACTGTGCGTGCTCCTGCTTCCAGGCTCCCTAACCCAGTCTTTAGTCAAGTTTCGTTGCTTCTCTCCATGGCCACCTCCTGGCCTGCACCTTTATCTCCAGGTGACCTCTGACCCCAACCCGTCTCCTCTAGCCCATCCTCCCTGCAAACTGTTGTAGTCCTAAAACCACACAGCACTAGGTTTGTTACATTGTTCTGGCTGCTCAAGGACACACACTAACTGTCTAGTAGTTTCGGAATCATGTTGGGAGGTCTCGCAGGTACGTCGCCACACTGTGGGGAGGCTGGCTGGTTCTCAGTGGCCTCCAAACATGAGCTGTTTAGTCTGTCTGCAAGCCTCCCATTATTTCCATTGCCCAGAAAACCTTCCTCTGCCTGGTCCAAACTTGTACACACCTAAAAGCCAGCCTAAGTCACACTTCGTCAGTGACACCTTACCTGATGGTTCCCTCCTGGAGTCTGACCAGGTCACTGTACAGCTCCGATCTCAATTTATTTGTCTGTTTTGTGTGTGTCTCTCCAAGCAGGCTGTGAGCTGCATATGAGCAGGACTACAGGTGGCATTTCTTTTGCCATCCCTGCCCAGCACAGTGTCTGAGACATACAAGATATCCATAAATGTTGGGTGAATGAGGTGAAAAATAAGTGATCTATGACTTGGTGGATGAAAGAGTGACTTACTTGATGACTGTGTGGCTGAAAGGCGATGCTAAGGGCAGGGTTTCATGCCTGCTGGCCACTTCATTAAATCCTCACTTGTGATGATGGAGGGGGCCTCAGTGTGACAGAGAATTGCTCCCTAGGGGCTATGCTGCCCCAGGCTTTGTCTTCACTGAGGCAACCTCAGAACCATTCTCTAGCTCAGCAGGGAGTGTAGAGTGGCTGGAAGCCCCCCACCATGCCCTGTGGCCCAAAGCTCCTTTCAGATAAGTACTGTGTTTTAGACCTTCATGGACACAGGAAGAGTGATTTAGATTTTCAGGGAGAGGCTTGTATGCAGGCACCTGGACAGGTTTGCTCATGATCACCTGTACCCCTGACAACTATGGCCTTCCAAGGGGCAGGTGAAGGAATGTCCTGATGTTTCCCAATGTGCTGCCCATAGGGGAAGGATTTAGCCCTGACCTTTGCTCAGGGTACTGTGTGAACAAAGCACAAGAACACCCTAACCAATGGGCTTCTTGATTACTTTTATCAACAGAGAAGTAACCAAAAGGAACCTTGAGATCAGAGGTCATTGCCTCCCCATGTGCCCACAACAGCCCCGACTGGCCGTTTCTACTTGAACACCTGCAGCCTTCACCTGCAGGTGAGACAGATGCTATTCACAATGAAAATGCAAGAGATGTACGTGGGCATTTAAAAGCCCCCAGAGGAGAGGACCATTCTCAGCTCATGATGGAAGCCCTAGCGTTTGTAAGGCGGGAACCCCTCTGGGACCTGATGCTGCTGGGGCCTGGGTGCAAGGCAGAGGGAGATGGAAGGGCGGGCTCGCTCCCTCTGAAGGTCCTGCTTTGGTTTGTGTCAGGACTGGAGTTGGAAACATTTGGAGGTCAAACCATGAGAATAGGTCCCTAAGGGCCAACATGGCAGGAGAATGAGCCACTTTTACCCTGAAGACAGGCCCACCCAAGACTAGATACATAATTTTCTGGGACCAGTGCACAATGAATGTGAGGGATTCCTAGTTCAAAAATTATCAAAAAATATTGTTAAAAGAATATCAAGATGGTGACATCAGCAGAGCATCAAGCCAAGTGTGGGGATCTTCTGAGCATAAGACCTGTGATCAGTCAGGCCTCCCGCCTGGAAGTCAGGGCTGGCCCCACACGGTGGGAGCACAGGGACCCACGCCCGCCCCCCATCCCCCAGGGCCCCTGCTCAGGGCTTGCATCCCCTGGTTGCTTCTACCCATCACACCTGGAGCCTCTCTCCTTCCTGCAGTGCGGGTGCTGGCTGGAATATTTGTTTATAATAGCACAGTACGGGTACACCTGATGTGTTTCTATATATGCTTACATATAAAGTAAAAATGTTCTTTAAGAACAACAACTTTAACCTGAGAGCTTGAGTTTTATTTGAAACTAGTTGCAGTGTGCCCAGTGTGGGTCACCTGGGTCAGGGTGAGCAGGTGGCATTGGCCAGAAGTCCTAGGGAGAGCTGCTCGGGGGGCCCAGTCGGAATGGGCCCCTGAAGCAAGCAGGACTTAGATAGCGAGGAAGGAGCCAGCCACTTGGGAAGGGACAAGACAGAATCCAGTAATCAGGTGGCAGTGTGTCTGTCTGTCCCCAGGAGGCATGAGAGTTGGTGGCCACCTGCCAAGGGAGGATGCTGCCAGCCAGCGGGAGACAATGGTAACTGATCAAATCAATGTCAGTATTACCTGAACAGCTGAGGTGTGCTGCCCTCGCATGTGTGTCAGCTCAGGCCCATGCAGCATGCACATGTCTGCACAGGGGCTGAGCGCCTGGGACAGAGGATGCCCGAAAGCTGAGGGAGATGGTGCGCTGCATCACTGTGTGTGCTCTGCATTTAGGGCCTGCCTGCTTAACTTGAGACTTCAGTGGTACCACGCTGAAGCTGCGGGGCCGCGGTGAGATTCTGAACATCAGTTTCTTCATCTGTAAAATGGGAATAGAGCCCTTATTTAAGAGTGTGTGAAGATTAAATGAATTATTAGATGTATTGTGCTCAGAGGCCTGGGACAGAGTCAGTACTCCCCATATGTCCCTTATTATAATTGGGGTTAAATCATAATCACTGCAGGACATGACTCCTGAGTCAAGTTCTTGTCTGAGTTAGGCATGGGGTGGGAGGCTTACACAATTTTGCCTGTACTTTCTACCTTCTGAGTTTTTAGAAGTGGAGCACCTTGGGGCATTCCCACTGACAATCAACTCCTACACGTAGGCGTGGCGCCTAGAACGTTGTGGCCAGTCTTCCACATGGGCTGCCACTCAGAGGTGCACCTTGCACGTTTCAAAAAAGTAACTTCCTTAATGCACATCTGTTGGGTTTTCCTTCCTCTCTCTCCTCTTTATTTCCTTTTTTTCATTTTACTTTAACCCTCTTGAGAATATTAACAAGATTGAGAAAATTTCCCCGGTCCTTTTTTTAACTGCACCATGATTCAGCATGCTTCTGATCATTCTCTTATTCTGGAAATATGGATTTTCTTGACCTTTTAGGGACCTAGTTCTATGTGCTTGCCTTATATGACTTACTGTGACACCAGAAATAGACTGTGATTAATTTATAGTGTTTCTGAAAGCACAGTCACATTAAGAGGCATCTGTCATTTGCTTGATATCTTTCACATACTTTTTTTGTGGTTCATTAACCTCATGCAAGGATTCAGAGAAAGTATAATTCTTATAAGATTAGTTGGATGAGGAGAGAATGGGTTCAGTACCATGAAGCAATTCAGAGATAAAATTGGAATTTGATTTATAAAATTTTAATGCATTGAATTTCATGTAGGAACAAAATATCACCGAACAGAAGATGACCCAATGATTTTGTTATGGTGGAATTAAAATGCATGTACTGTCAGAGTTGCATTCCCCTGTACTTTGTGGGGTGGGTGCTTAGCCGAGGGTTTTGTAGTGCAGCAGCATGTGGGAAGGAGTGATAGGAAGGAGGTGTGGTGGGTGATGGCAGGTGACCTTGTTTTGTTGTATTGTTTTCTTCTAGAAGGGTGGTAAGGATCTAAATGGGAAAGAGGAACAAGAATTAAAAGGTAATTGCTTCCTAGAGCAACCGAAGTGTCCATCAATAGAAGAATGGATAAAGAAAAGGTGGTACATATACACAATGGAATAAATGGAATATTATTTAGCCGTAGAAAGAAATGCTATTTGTGACAACATAGATGGATCTACAGGGAATTATGCTAAGTGAAATAAGCCAGGCAGAGAAAGACAAATACCATATGATTTCAATTATATGTGGAATATAAAAACAAAACAAAACAAAATAAGCAAAATAGCACTAGACACATAGACACTGAGAAGTGACTGGTTACCATGGGGGGGAGGGGTTGGGGTGGGTGGCTGAAATAAGTGAAGGTGATAGAGTGGCATAAAATCTCAATCATAATATAAATTAGTCACAGGGATGGAATTACAGCATAGAGAATATAGTAAATCATTCTAACATCTTTCTATGTTGACAGATAGTAACTACACTAACGGGGTGATGATTTAATGTATATAACTGTTAAATCACTGCTGTATTCTTAAAACCAATATAATAATGTATATCAACTATACTTCAATAAAAAAATTTTAAAGGTAATTGTGTCCTAGAAATATCAAAGGAGGAAAGAATTAGAGGACAATAAGGAATTACTATTAATTTTCCTAAGAATTGTGGTGGCTTGTGATATCACTGCATAATGAACTATAAAGAGAAAATGTCATAATGTCTGTAAATACCTAATATCTGAAATATTGTAGCAAAACTAAGTAGATGGGAAGAATAAAGATGGAGGACTCACACCACCTGATTTCAAGAATTACTATAAAGCCACAGTAATTAAGCCAGTGTGGTATAAGCTAAAGATAGATAAATATAGATCAATGGATTAGAACAGAGTCCAAAAATAGATCTGCACTGATATGGCCAATAAAGTGTTGACAAAAGTGCAGAAACAAGTTGGTGTTGAAAGGAGTCTTTTCAGGAAAGTGTTGGGATAATTATCCATATGTGGAAAGAATAGCTTAACCCAACACCAGGTAAAACATCAGCTATGAAACTGTTAACATTTTGGTAGATGTCTTTGTAGTATTCCATTCATATGAAGTTGTATCAGACTGTATATTCTGTATTTGTAATCAGCTTTTTGTCACTTAACATTGAATAATTACATTGCTTCCTTTCACTAAAAGACTCCTCCTGGCTTTTCACTGAAAACATCCTCTGGCTCTAGAGTTATAAGGCAGGGGACTCTTGGGCCCCTTGAGAGGGAACCCAGAAACCCTTGGTGGCCCAGCTTATCTGTCCCATAGGGGTGGCTCAGAATGAAAAACATGACCACTCTCCAATGATAAACCTCAGAACTGTGCTGGAAATCAGTTACCTCCTGAAGAATCCTGAAATGAAGATACCTGCAAAGAGGGCTGTGCTTCATGGGTCACCTGACGCGGCTATGGGGGCCAGAACTCCTCTGACACTGACAGTATTTAGCCTTTTTTCCTTTGGCCCCACTCCTCGTGTTTTCCAGAACCACAATATCCTGTGAAGTCTCTGTCTGTGCCTGTCACCATCTTATTTAAGAAAACCCCAAACCACACAAACTGTAATAATCAAAGATATTTTGAATTCCACCCTTTAGTTTTATTATCACATGTAAAGGTTGTAGGTGGTTGACACTGGTGAATTCATTATAGGAAATGGTCATATGACTTCCTTCTGGAGGAGATTCCTGTGGAGGAGGGAGAGCTATGACCCATGTTCAGGGGACACAGATATATTTAGCCTCTCATAGCATGAGTAGTGGGGTTGAGTCACACCAGTTCTATTCCTCTGTGAGATCTTCAGGCATCAATTGATCTATTAAGTAAATTCTATTATCTGTCAGAGTTTCATCTACTTAAATGTAAGATTCACTCCATGAGAACAAAAGCTGGACCACATCTGTTTTGTTCTCTTTATTCCAAGCATAAAGCAGAGTGCCTGACATCGGATAGGTATGAATTTTAAAACTATGTTGATGGACGGTTGGATGGATGCATGGACAGATTGAATGAATGATGGATCTGATGGATGGGATGAATTGGAGATGGATGTTTGGTTTGATGAATGGATGGATGGGATCAATGGATGATGGATTCATTGGATGGATGGAGTGGGGGATGAGTTGTTACTGACTTGGTGGTCCTGTAGTTCATTTGGGTACTCCATTGAAGTGATGAACCCAGGTTTCATGCCCACACATCCCAAACATCAGGCTTCTGTACTGACAGTGGTTTTTTTTTTCAGTCATAAGAGGAACCAGATAATGAGCTGACTTTGGTTTCTCTCTATTCCTTATAAAACCCCTTCAGTTGCCAACCAAACATCACCACATCAACAAAGACATATAACCCACTCCCTGTGGCCCCTTCCCTACCAGGGTCTTCCAGCATGGTGGGATCAGTCTTCCAAGCCATCTGCATTTTCATTAGGACATGAGAAATGTGCTTGTGCCTCAGGTTTCTGGCATAGAACAACTACATTTCAGTGAGTCCAGCCACTGTGAAACTGCTGGCACCTAGTCCCCTCAGATGCCCAGCAGGAAACCCTCCTCCTTTGAGCCCACAGGCCTGTGCCTTTTGGACCTGCCAGTTTGCTTTTTTCCTTAGAATGAGGAAAGTTTATAAGGGATCCTAGCAAAAGCAAAGACAGTAAGCTTTGGGGTCATTTTATTACAGGCATAATCACATTAGATAAGGCTCCTATGGGGCTTTTTAAAAAGTGGAAATCTACATAGGACTCCCATCACCATACCGGCACATTTCTAGGAGTCTGGGCACATACCCGTTGAGGGAGCCCACATTATCAGGCCCTGTAAGGCCATACCCAAGACACACTTGGTTGTAGTTCTTATCAGCAGGAGTTTATTGAGAGTTTATTTACCTAGAGTGTGCTAGGTACCATGAATTCCTGCATAACAGGAACGTACAATTCGGTTGAAGAGAAAAGATGATGCCATTAGAGAAGAACATGAGGCAAAATATACTCAGACGCAGAAGGTGAACTCCATGCCCTCTAGTCCAAAAGGGTAGGAGTGTCTTTCTCTGCCTTTAGGTAGTCATCCCGCAAAGTTCCCAAAGTTAATCTGGTATAAAAAGGGAAAGTTAAAAAATGTAAAATATAATGTCATATAGAGAATCATGACAAATATGTGTTAGAAACTTAATAAAATGAACCAGAACCCCCTAAAAAAATAGACACTCCAGGAACAGTCTCCAATTTCAACTATCTGATAATTTGGGAGTAAACAACGGAAGATCTCTAAACAGAAAAACAGATGCAGCAAAGTCTGTGCACCAGACGTAAGTGAGCCCCATCTTCATTAGAGATCTATTTACTCTTTCTGCCCAGTTCTCACAAGTGTAATATTCCTGATTACTACAAAAATCAGACAACAGAAAAGATTTAAAGCAGAAAGAATGCTGCCATAAGTGGAAACTGAATTTAGAAAAATAAAAGAGGCAGCTGAAAGCAAACAACTACATAAAAAGGTTTTAGAATGTCAGGTGCACGAATGCAAAGGCAGAAGAATTTGTGACAACTTTAAAGTTGACATAAATTCAACCAGTTTTACATTTTCATGACAATACACTTCAAACATTACCTGATTCTGAAGTGGTATTCTAAATGTAACTATATGCTAGCTTGGAACCTAGAGTAATTGCTCTTAGATATAATGTGTAAATAATGGTTTTGTTTTTAGGTCAGCCCCTAAAAGTTAATGTCCCCGAAGAGTTAACCCCTAGCAGTTAATGCCCTCCATAATACACCTGCAATATTTATCATACCAGATAAATATACCAGAAAACATAGTAAACATAGTAAACATACCAGAAAAACAATTTTAGACCCAGTTAAGAAAGCCATGCAGCAATACTAATGAAATAGGTCCACAGCCTGCAACGCTCCCTAAACCACTGATCTGGTCCAGAGCCCAGACCCATCTGGTGGAGGCTGAGGCTCCCTTTGCCAGATTTCCCACCCAGACCCCTGGAATCCAGGGAGAAGTCGGGACTGGAGCAAACGCTGGTGTGAAAGGGTGGAGGAGGCTAGCACTGGCCTCTGAAGAACAGAGATCTAGTTTGCCACCAAGAAGGATTTAGAGCATTCTCCTTAAGTTGCCATATCCGATCACAGGGCATCTGTTCTTCACTAGAACCCCGAGGGCAGGGCCACACCCCTGCTTCCCCAGCACCTGCCAACTGGGACGGGGTAAACAACAAATGTACTGTGGGCAAATGAAGCTGAGTGGACGATGGTATCCTTTCCTAGAAGAGGGCAGCCACGAGAGTGGGGTGCTGGCCCTGGTTTACCACTGGTCTCTGGCTCCCCACAGCTTGCCCCCAGGTTGTCCCAGCTATGGGGCTGCAGGCAAGAGCCAGACAGGGATCAGCAGCTGACAGCCAGCAGGACCCCAGCAGCAGCCATGCAGCAGTAATTTCTTGGGAAGCAACAGCTGATAAAGAAGGGAAAGCAGGAGTGGGAGACCTCCTGCCATGAGGAGAAGTGTCCAGGATACTCAGTGTCAACTTGTGGTGGCAGAAGACAGATGTTAACTGGCAGCCAGAGGTGAACTCATTTAGGTCAGGAAGCTGCTAAGACAAACCCTCCGACTAGAAAGTCTCTCAATCCATAGAGAAAAGATTGGTCCGTGTTTAGGCTCCTATAAGAGACAAAACCATATTTAATGCACTTTAGGAAACATGCCACCAAAATGAGTTTAAACTTTAAAAGAATACATTATTTCTCAAATGCACTGACATGCTGGATAAGTGAGGTATTATTATTTCTTCCAGGTTTAAAGTTATTTTAACATCTGATTAGAATTTTTAAAGAAATATGAGACTCAGCATTAGCACAAGTCTTCCAGTCCAGTCTGATGCTAGAATCTATTTATGCAGGATTTTTAAAATGCCTCTTAATTTTCAGGTTCATAAACAATGAAAATGATCTTTGGCTACACCCACTACAGGAAAACAGCTGTAATAACCAAAGTAAAGGACCCTGTAATAAATAGAACCAAAACTGATACACCTGAAACTAGGTTGTGCTTTTTAGATTTAGTTCATTGTTAAATAGCCTGAGCAGGAGAAAGTAGATAAACCAACAGCAATAAGGAGGAGGTGGTATGTTTCAAAATGGTCCACTTGATCATCCAGATGGACTATGTGACTGCCAGTGCTTGGCTGGAGTTCCACCCGAGGCCACAGTTCCAGGAAGTTTGGTCAGTGTGAGCCACCAATTATTCCTCAACAGATCAAAACACAGTAAAAAAAACCCCAGCAGACTCCATTAAAAAAATGCAATAAAGGTTAAAATCCTTAACATACAAAGCTCCCCAAACATGAAAAACAAAAACAACTCAATTCTTAAAATAACAAAAGATATGAGTAGACAGTTCATAGAAGAATTAGAAGTGGTTGATAAAGATTTTAAAGATTCCTTAGGATTAGGGACCTGAAAATCAGATAACAAGACAGCAAGCATTGCCATGTGTAAGATCAGCAAAAGTGTAAAATATTGCTAATATCTATTACTTTTGTGGAGACTGTTGGGCATTGTTTCTCTAAGCATGACCTGAAGACAATTTTCATCAGAATCATTTAGTGGGTTTACTTGAAAGGCAATCAGCAAAACTTGGAAACAACCCAGATGTCCTTCAATGGCTGAGCTGACAAAGTGTGGCAAGTTCACACCAGGGAATACTACTCAGCAATGAAAAGGAACAGTCATCAGTACAGGCAACAAGTTGGATGAATCTTAATGGCATTATTCTGAGTGAAAGAAGCCAATTTCAAAGGTTATATGCCCAGTGATTCCAGACTTACAAAGAAAAAGATCAATAGCAACAGAGAAAAGACTTGTTTCACCAGGGGTTTGGGGTAGGGTGAGCTTGCTATAGTCATCACCTGTGCCTGATAGGTGATGGAACCTTCTATGTGATGGTTGTGGTGGTTACACAGATCTGCTATCTGAGTTAAAACTCACAGAACTATACACTCCATCTCCCTAAAAGTCAGACTTACTGTGTGAAAATTAAAAGAAAAACAACACATGTACAGGGCCCTCCTCAGACTTTGGGCAAGTGGGGTCAAGCCAATGGCCTTTCCCAACAAGCTCTCAGTGATTCTAATGGATGGTATGTTTTGAGTATATTGCTTCTCATGATTATTCATAGGTGTGTAAGCTTGTACCACGTTCTGGATGATAATCAGAAATGTCTATGAAACTGTAGAATGTACATATGCTTTTACTTAGCAATCCACTTTAAGGGATTTATTGTACGGATATACTCATAGGAGTTTGCAAGATCATGTACAGACATAGCCACAGCAATAATGCAGTAGTGAAAATTGGGAGCAAGTTAAATTTCCATCAACAGCAAACAGTGAAATAAATTATGCTGCAGCCATGTTGTGCATTAATAAGCATGCAGTGGAGAAAGAGATTATGCCGAAAATTTTATATATATTTACGTTCTAATGCATCTGTGAAGAACTCTTCAGTGAACCGGATGCAGCTCCTAAAACAGCTTTACCTGCTCCCATGCGGCCCACAAAGAAAATGGGAATGAGTTGCCTCCACTTAAACAAATGGGGAACTCTCACACAGAGCTCGTTATCTGATTCCTCCGGAGGAATCAGAGGCCTGGCACCAGTCCTCTGATTGATGTCCAAGAATAACAGTAAAAAAACATTAAATGTGTTTGGATTTGTATCCCTTTGTGTGAGGCCGGTGATTGTGGGAAGCAGGCAGATTCGAGTTCAGGGACCCTGTAGTTTCAAGGCCCTTGTAAATTTCAAAAAAAAAAAAAAAAAAAAAAAAAGCTCCAGTCCAACTCAGCCATTCAAAAGTACCCTTAGATAAACCTGAGCTCTGACTGGTTATGCCCTATGCAAATTAAGCATTGTACTTTCAGCCAATCAGGAGTGTGTTATGATAGAATTAGTTCAGCTGTTTATTAGGTCTGCTGGGTGGGACTTGCTCCTTTCAAGAAGTTATATAAACTCCTAGACTGTCGTTTTTAGCTGCATCCTCTCTTGGAGCCCCTCATGATTAGAAACCTTTTCACTTCTCATTAAAATCTTTGCTGGTTACTTTGTACTCTTGTCTGCTGACTTTATTCCTCACTGCCTCTGAGACACAATCCTGGAGAAAAAAGCATCTCAGCTGGTACCATGTGAGACTTTCAACCCAATGTCATTTCACAGAGGCACACACATACAAAAACAAACACAAAATTTGAAGCCCAGTCCCCCCCCCCCCACCTCTTTGGGAGGCTTGTTAGAAAGTCAAACCTCAAGGTCTCTTGTGCCTGACTGCACCTGTCCATCGCAGAAGAGAGCAAGGCGGTGTGCTTGCACCGAGCTGTCTCTTTGAGAGCATGGCTCTGGTCTTCCTCCTGAACTGACCTCCATCCCCTCCATTGGCCTGTCTAAGGCCATTCAGGCTTCTGGCCCTCCTCTAAAGCCTTTGGTGAGCCCTGTAGCACCTGGGTGGTCTCCAGTGCCTGGCTGCCAGTACTGCACCATGAACTTGCAGAGTGCAGGCTCCTCTCTCCACACCTCTGTCCACCTGCATGCAGCACAGGCTGACTGGAGGAGGCATTCACCTGAATCTGGCTGAAGTAGCCTGCTTGCAGGTGCACCGCATGCTGGGTGCAGCCCTGGCCACTGAGGACTCCCCCAGTTGGAGGGGAGTGACAGCCGCTGCTAAGATGGTCTCTGGGCCTGGCCCATGAAGCACAGCTTCTAGCCAACCAGTACCAGCCCACCCTAATGCGTGCACCCCTCCCTCCCTCCTCCAGATAAGGGGTCCTGGATATCCATCTGTCCACTCATTCGGCCAGAGAAGGAAACAGAATTAATGTCCATGTTCTAAGATGCTTATTTCCCCCGCCACATAAAACATCTCTGTGATCTACAAAAGTCTGCAGCAGAAAGTGCCTGGGAGAGCAAGGCAGGCCGGGCAGGGCTCCTCACTGCCACCTGGGGGACAGACCACCCCTCACAGCCTTCCTCCGGCCCCTCCTCCCATTCTTCCCCCACCACCCCCAGCTCTCCTCCCTACTTGCCCCAGCACTCCAACTGCCCTCAAGGCACCTTCTGAAATCTGATGTCCCCTTATTGGCTTTCAACTCAGTGTCTAGACACAAAATTCACTGTCTTTCCACTCAAACAGCAGTCATACCATCTCTAGGGTTCCTGGCCCAGACCTTTGGCATAATCCTCAACTCGAACACCTCCAGGAGATGCGATCAGCCGCTAAATCACACTGTTGACAAGAGGGTTCCTTCTAGCAGCTCCGAGATTTGCTCTTTCCTCTCTCATCTCTGGATGACAGCACTGGAGCTCCATGTTCCCCTTTCCACGTATCTTTTCTGACTAGCAGTGTCTACTGATACAACAGGGTGCAGATGTTGCCTCCAGAATTTTTCATTATTCTGGAATCCTCTGGGTTCACCTAGATTACACTTCATTAAATCCCTGCTTTGTCCTTTCCTCCTGCCTGGGGGTTTCTTAGGGTGGGGGTCCCTTCCCACCCTCCTTGCAGCCCAGCTACTGGCACCAGGTGGGGGCTGGCAAATAATGGCTACAATTTCAGGGTCCTGGGTCTCCTGAGACACACAATCTGTAGGATAGGAAGCCCCGCTCCAAGCTTGTATCCAACTGGGCAAGTTACTGTCAAATTACTCTTTCTGAAGCACGTCAAGAATCTATATCAGAAATGTTCCCTTACTGAGTAGAGCAAGTCTGCATTCTTCAGCTTGGCACTCATGCCTCTTTTCTGATTGTTTGTGTTTTTGCCCATCTGTACCAACCTCCTGGTGTCCCCAGTATGGAGTCAGACTGTTGATATGAGAGAGGTGTTGCTACAGGTTGAGTTTATTTTCCTCGGTTCTTGTTCCTGCTGAAACAAAGAACTGAAAGGCAAAGACACAGTAGCAAAGCAGAGCGAAAGTTTTATTTGAATCCACTCCAAGGGAGGAGTGGGCCAGAATCAAGGTAGACAAAAGCATGGAACCTTTAGGGGAGGATCTGTTCACCTGGTCCTAGCCTGGAAGGTGTCTTTTTGATTGACAGGATGAGGTTATTTGACTGACAGCTCTAGTTATACACCCATTCCTCTTGGTGCACACATCTTTTCCCAAAATGCACACAGAAAAGGGGCAGGGAGCAAAACTGCAATTTTATTTGAATGAGATCATGATGAGGTGTGGTTTGGGCAGTTCTTAGTTCTGTCCGATTGTGCCTGCATTGGGACCTGGTTGGGACGGGTTTCGCCGGATCCTGATAGGCAAGGAAGTTGTCTCCTTGCAAAAAGCCTTTATTGTCTTCACGTGGGACCACCAACTGCGCAGTTTTTCCTTGAAAGTTCTCTTCCCCTTCCCTAGCTGCTCATGTCTGTCTTTCTACCTGTAAATCCGGGGAAAGGAAATCCCGGGGCAAAATACCTCTAAAGACCGAAATCAGTTAAAAGGAGAAACAAAGTTTAAAACCCTTGTATTCCTTACAAACTGCAGTCCAGCGCTGTCTCTCTCTCCCCTAATCCAGAATAAGCAAGCAGGCAAGCCCCTCCCTTTAAACTCTCAGGTTCAGACACGCCCTCGGTTGCCCAGGTAATTACCCATTGACATGGGGGTGAACTTCTCTCCACCCTTGAGGATATGCAGATGCACCAAAGCCAGGCGAGATACTCTGGAAATGTTACAGTTTTACCCACACCACCTAACAGTGTGTTTGTTACGCTCAGCAGTGACTGCCACCATCACAGCAACTTTCTGAGCAGAATGGTCTCCAGTGGTGCCTGGAGAAGGTTGCCATTTGCCAGACACCATTTCTGGGGACCACATGGCCACCGTTGTCCGGGAGTTTGCAAGAGGACTGTGGGAGCTCCTTCATCAATCAGCTTTCTTGCCCTTTCCCTCCTTGGATGCTGTTGTCTTTACACGGTATGTGGTTATCGGCTGGGGCCAATTATGCCCCCAGAGGACATGCAGCAATGTCTGGAGATTTTTTAGTTGTCACAACTGGGGGTGGGTGCTGCTGGCATCTAGTGGGTGGAGGCTGGACATACTGTTTCACGTCCTGCAGTGCCTAGGGCAGCCCCCAGCAAAGAACTTTCTGGCACCAAATATCGCCAGGTCTGCTGAGATGCTCTGGTCTGCAGGGCCCTCCCCATGAGGAGGCGGTCCTGAGACTCTTCTCCGTATCCCACCTCCTCACAGAAGGGTCACCAGCAGCTTTTTTTTCTTTAAATCCTGCCCTGTTTAGCACTTCCCCTCTTAAACGGATGTGAGCAAATCTTGCATTTGTTTTATCCCATATACTCAGTTAGGTTATAAGAGCATTGAGAACAGTGGTATTTATTTGTCAATAGGTATGAGTACAAGATAAGTGTGAATAGTTGTTGACTCACTTAGCTCCCTGAGGCACAAATGAAAAATAAAATGCTTACGTTTACCGGCTCCTCTTGAGAATTTCAGGATTTGGAAACCGAGGAAACTTGTTTAAGTATAAAAGGGAAGTTGTAGAATTTCCATGGAATTTAAACTCTTCTTATTCTGAGGAATATACCTGGAAATGGAACTCAAGTATCAGCTGTACTCACACCGTCCTTTGAAATTTAAATAAAATTTGTTTCAGTCCCTCAGCAGTAGGAGCATTAGGTCTGTTGCTCTTCGGGAAGTTCCGTGTTCAGCATATCCACTTCTGCCTCCGGAAGGCTGCCCTGTGGACACTCTCCACGCCTTCCATCTGCCGGCTGCCCCCCCTGTCTAGCCTGTGCAGGCCCTGCCTTGGCTGCAGCTCCTCCTTCCCAATGTCCTCTGAACCTCCCCCATCAGGACCTCTGTGTGTTGAGAAGTCTTTACAGGTTAGAGCCAGGAGCTGAAAATAGTCTCAGCCCTTTATTTTTTTGATGGCTTTATTTTTAAAAGTTCTTCAGCAACCTGAGGCCAGGAATTTTTCAGAGACACCTTTTGCTCTAGACTTCAGCCTCCTGTTAGTAGCACTGCAACTTCTCTGAATTCCTTCTTTTTTCTCAATTCCTTCCCAGCTCCCATGCTCAAAGTCTTCTGAGCCATTGCAGAGCAGCCCATGGTTCCTGCAGCTCACCTTCCCTACCCCAAGCAGGCTAGGTTGTTCTTACCCTAAACAGAGAGTGTTTTCCCTAAGACAAACTCCTGGGTCTTCTGTTTATGCCGCTCCACAAAGACAGAGTTCTGAGTTCTGATGAACAGAATGTCGGCCGTGAAGGGAAATGCTGTGAGCAGAGACCAGGAGCAGCGCTCTGCTGAAGGCAGTGAGGGAAGCTGCTGCTCTGGCGCTCATGCCTGGGTGTGCATCAGCCAAGTTATTTTCTTTCTAAGGAAACCTTGCAGGGCTGGGGGCACCATTAAAGGCACCCACGCGGCAGGGCTGGTCCTCAGGCAGTTGTGAGCCCCTCCAAGACTGTGGCCGGCAGCACCCGTGGCAGTGGGCTAGCACACGTGCTGCCTGGGGAGGCCAGTAAATGTCTGCTTTGGCCCTAAAGAAGTACAAATAAACACAAAGTTTGGGTAATGCTCTCTTCTGTTTACATATATGTGAACAGTGCTATAAAGTTAATAATTCTTTGTAAATCAGACAAGCTCAATACAATTTTTTTTCTTAAAGGGGATGAAATTTACCCCTAATCTCACTGTGAAAAATAATCTCTGTGAATATTGTAGTGTCTTTGCTGCCCTGAAGAAAGCTTTTAGGAAATAAGGGGCTTTTCATCTCCAGGGAAATGCTGGGGTCAGTTTTACAGCTGAGAGAGACCCCTCTTACCTTCTTAGCTGGACGTCAGAAACCCCGTCCCCACCTGCCCTGGGACGTGCGGTGACGGCCTTTGAATTAATGTGTATATTCCTTGGGAGGCCCAGAGACTTTCCGAGTCCTCCTGCCTCTTAAAATTAATAGACACGTTCAAGAAATACTGAGTGCCAACTCTTGCCACCAGACACTCTTCCTGCGGTGAAGATTCATCACAGAACAAGACGGATGGAAACCTTTGCTCATGGCGCTCTTCCTTGCCAGAGGAGGTAACAGGAAAGGGAGCAACAAGAAAGCTCTGGAGAAGGAGGCCCTCTCTGGGCCTCAGTCCCCTGTCCCCTACCCTCCCACACCTGCCCTGGGCAAATTAACTGAGAGCTGGACCAGAAATTAAACACCTTCGGAGCTTGGGAAAATCACTTGAACTGTGATTTCTATTTCAGATGGGAACGTTTCTTAAAGGTTCCCCCCCTTTTTAAAAAAAATCTTTCCAAATTCCAATGAGCTCTGCATTTTCCTTCCTGATAGGTCCAAGTGTTTTCACATATAAAAGCAATGTTTAAAATGATTTGTTGTGGTGTAAAAATACTGCTCTGAGAAATTATCTAGTGACCAACCCATCTGCTCGGAAGAACGCTCCTCCCTGACGGGCAGGACTCTTCCTGCTGACAGCGTGTGGGGACATGTCACTGGCGTGTTCTTATCAGCCGCCACCGCAGCACGACGTCCGGACACTGGGTGCCTGGGGTGGGCAGAAGAGACCACTGGGCGGGAGCCAATTTTCAGAAAAGGGAAGCGGGAAGCAGGGAGGAAGCTTCCGGGTCATCCCTCAAGTGGGTCCCTAAATCTGAGCGGGGTGCTCCAGTCCTTGACAGATGAAATGGTTTGTTTGCAGTTCCCAGACTCTTTTCATGACCTGCGGTAATCCTTGCGGTTACTCTGTGAAATAGAGAGCGTGGTCCCTATTTCACACTGAAATACAGTCAAAGAGGGAGGGTAACTGCTCAAGGTCTCACACCCAGGGCGGTCAGATAATGCCCCTAGTACCACCTCAGGAGGGGGCGACCTCCCTTTCCTGCATACTCTCCCTGGTGGGACTTAAAATCCCTATAATGTACTTAAAAGTACAGGCGTGCTAGAAGAGTCACATAGCAGTTTTGTGTTTTGTTATCAAATAACAGTGAAATTATTCAAGGTAGGTAGTGGAAACCAGAGGCCAACTGGGATCCTGCTCGCCTACTGAGCACGCCTTCCTTTGGCTGGGTTAACTGCCTCTCCATGAGTAGCAGGAGCCCATCGATAGCTCCACACGGCCTCCATCAGGGCAGCCTTGGTGGGACGGGGCCACAGTCTCTCCTTTCTGCCAACCAAGGTCCTCCCACCCTTCTTCCAGGGCAGAAGCGCTTTCAGTCTCCTAACCTGTAAAGTGGGATGAGTAGCTTCCCCTCTCTCGGTGGTGTTTTCATTTGAGTTTTGACAATTGAGCCTCTGCTCTCTTTAGCTCTGTTCTCCTCTATGTGTTCTTGTTTGAAATATGAATCAACAGCTCTTAGAAAAATGCAGGTTTGGGTGTGTGAGGTAGGGGGGCAGGGGCTGGTCACTGGTTTAGAACTTTGCAGAAAGGTTGGAGGCATCACAGCAATTGTCAGCAGAGACGTGTGAGAAGCTCAACCGCAGTGCTGTCCTTGGAGGGCAGGGCTGGGTGAGGGCAAGGTGATGCCCACAGTGGCTCGTCAGGGTGTGGTGACGAGATGTGCTCGCACCGACTGCCAAGGGGAGACCAGAAGCACAGGGAAAAAAGACAAGAGGGGGGGAATTTCTCTGTCTCTGTGGAAGGGGAAATCACAAAATTGACCACTGTAAACAGCCACATCCATACCAATTTTCAAATACTGTTGAGATTAGTAAAAAGAGAAAGGGAAGGAGACCATATAGATCATGAAACCACCCCATAAATAATGAAAGTATCAGTTGCTCCCTAGGAGTATCTGTTTCTAACTGACTTTGAAGGAGGCAGCAGGTAGAAGCAGGTACAAGCAAAACAGCCGGGCCACGGCTACTTTCTGCAAATGGTGACTGCAGACCACAGGACATTTCTACATGGACACGTCTGAAGGGCCGCGTGCCAGCTGAGGCCGCCCTGCCCTAGAGATTTGGGTAATGGTTCTGCCTCTTTATTTTATCTTCTGGGGGAAGCCCTTGGCCCCTCATGGACGGGGCCTCATCTGGCAGGTGCCAGTCCCCCCCCCCCACCAGCACTCTGAGCTCACACCTCCCATGGGCCTCACTTTCCGCAGCTGTCCTGGTTCCTTCCTCCACACGGATTCCAATGTGGAACTTATCCCTTTTGTGTGAATCCCCAAACCCTTGTCCAGCAGGTGAGGTGTGTTGCAAATATTGCTGCTCAGGATGAGAGGGACTGTCGGTAGAGGTGCTCAGATGCCAGCCTGCACACCCTCCTTTCTTTCCCACCAGCCTGCCCCCAGGGCCCGTGCCCTCAGGCGACCTGTGCAGATGAGACTCAGCCTCCCCACCTTCCCCTCTGCCTCAGCTCTGCTCACTGGGCCACCCCTCAGCCCGCTCCTCAGCCTAGGCCTGCCCTTTGCTCTTCAAAAACTTTGAAATGCTACGCTAAAATCAATGCTATTATTCTTCAGCAACACGGAAAGATTTGCAGGTCCTCTGAAAATGTCAGTTTTCCTTTTTCTCTCCTCCACCAATCTCTTTAAGTGCAGGGAAAAGTCTAGAGATATTTCCCAGTGATGATATCCACTGTACACCCCCTCCCTCAAATAGAAAACAAGCATTAGTTTTGAATAAAACCTTTTTTTGTTTCTCCAGTAAGCAGAAACACATACGATTTGATAACACAGTGATTTGCTATTACCTGTCCCTGGAGTTACCCCCTGCTGAGCCCTGACGTGAAGGCCTTGCCTTGTTCCGCCTCCCCAGCCCCAGCGCCTTCCTCCGCCCAGGCGGCATCCTCTCCTCCATCTCTTCTTCTTCTTTTTCTTTTTTTACATTTTAAATACCAAGATTTCTACACAAACCACTAACTATTATATCTGTTAAGAGAATATTTATAAAGCTAAATTTATTTAGTGGAATTTGGATTTCTGTGTGAAGATGTCATATCATTCCAGGCTTGGGTCCTGGAGAAGGGAAGACAGATGTTTCCTTTACCATTTCACTCTTCTTGCTGCTCCCCTGCCCACTCCCAACCCTCAATGACAGCAGTTGCAGACTTGAGGAGAGGCATTCATCAAAGTGATAAGATCCGTGACTCCGTGAGCTCTTCCCCATCTTCTTTACCCATCCTGCCAACTCCCAGGTGATCGCCTCCCTCTGTGACACCCACCTGGCCTCCTGTGCTGGCCCTGCTGTTTATTTCCTTTGTACTCTTTGTCTGATTATGTCACACATCTTTGTCTTCTTTCTTCATTTTCAAATGGACTGTTTAAAGCTTCACGAATTTTAAGCTTTGAGGTCACCTACAAATACACACCCCAACAGTGACGTGCACTTAAGTTAATGACACCACCAGGCAACTGTCAGTTTCCTCACTTGCAAAATGGAAATGAAAACAGTGTCTTCCTCATAAGTGATGCTGTGAGGATTAAATGAGATTATATTCCCAAGAGCCAAGCACCATATTGACACATGAGGAGGTGTCACTAAATGTCAGCTTTTATCAAGCTGTGGGTGATAATCAAGACAGAAGGCATGGCTTGGGCCAAGAAAATGAAGACTTGATCAAATCAATGAAATAACTGGCCAAGCCAGGAGAAAAGCATCAGCCAAGCAATGACTAGATGACTGTAGATCAAAAAGAAGCCTGGTTGTTAGCTTGACTTTCCAGCCTTTCAGGCTATGGAAGTGTATTTCATAGACCACACGGTTTCCTGGGAGATGGTTCCAGCCCGTAGGAGGAGCGCAGTGAGTTCCCTCCACCGCAGTAAGAACAGAAGTGATGTCAGTGCTCAGGCCACTGAATGCCTGGAATGGAAGGGGAATTCTCCCACAGGTCACTGTAATTCCCCAAACTGGAAACTTGACCAAGTGGCTAGAAGGCTCAGAAGGGACCCCTGCCTGTCAATCCATGGTGACTAGGTTGGGTTTCGGGCAGGTATTACTATGAGCTTCTGCTGTGGCTCAGGCTGGCATGTGGCTCCTGTCCTGACTCAGGGAACCACTCACGACCTTCTGACTCACCAGCCCCTTCCCGTAGCTTCTCTGTACCAGTCCCCCTCCCCCAAAGGCTCACAAATGATAAAACTCAGAACCAACAGTTATTACACATGCACTAATGCCAATTACTGTGTTATTCTATATCACAACAGCCTACAAGGTGCACACATCTGCTAGCCCTTTTTAACAAAGGCAAGGGTCAGTTTCAGGCTGCAAGCTTTGGGTAAATTGCCCAAGATCACATTTTGTTGATTTCAAAATACAAACCCAAGCACCATGGCTCCAAAGTCCACATTCCTAGCTACTGGACATTGGAAACTGTGTAATGAGATCTCAGTACACAAAATTTAGGGGTAGGATCAACAACATTATAGCTAACATATTAAATAAGTGCCTATATGATTTGAAAGGTAGTAAAATGTCTGTTTATATAAAACAAGCAAGCAACTTCTAAAATAGCATCCATATTTCCTGAAATTCTGATATTGCTCATTTCTTTAGACCAACACCATAAGACTACGCAAATGGTATCTGCTAGGGAAAGAAACAACATCTACTAAGTACGCACTGTATCTAAAGTCACCACCACAGCTCTTGGGTGATTCTGCAGCACACTGAAGTATGAGAACCTCTGCTCTAGGGGATGTCCCCATTCTCCCTGCTTCAACCATCACCTTCTGTAGTTGACCCAAAACTCTCTCTGTTCTTGTTCCTGAGCTCAACACTCTCTCTTCCTGTAATCTGACAATATCTCCACAATATCTGACTATATCTGGCACTCAGCAGCCTTGAAATCAAATTTAAAAAAGATCCAAACCAGATCCTCTCTGATTTCTCCATTCATCAAGGTCAGCACCATCTCTCCACCACCCAGACTGGAAAGCCCAGTCGCCCTGGGGCCTCCCTTCACTTTGAGAGAGACAGTTTATTCCTGTAGATTCTGCCTCAGAGCGCCTCTGGAAGCAGCTTTCCTCTGCTTCCCAATCATGTGGTTTTATCCTGTTCAAAAGCTCATTCCAACACTTTTGATCCCCACCTGCCCACCAGCACCAGGATGGGGCTGATGGCCTGGGCAGTAGCTCCTGTCTGGTCGGCCTCCTCACACTCTGCAGCTCTGTTCACACCAAGGCTATGAATGTGTGAAGGCTCTTCACCCCTCAAATGCTGTATCACTGAAGGCCATCCACAGGGGGCCCTAACTCACCCTCACACGACCTTCTCCAACTCCCAGATGAGCACCAATCCCTGAAACAGCTCCTGTAGCTCTTTCTCTCCATGTGAACATGCCTTAGTTTTTATTAAGACTCTCCCAAAGGCGCACTTTCACCAAGGCCTTTGCTGGAAGCTCTTGAGTAACTTTGACCCAGACAGAACAACAGACTCGAGGAGTCTGAGGCCTCCACTCAGCAGCGGGGTGGTCATAAGGTAGCTGACTCCGCACAGTGGGATTAAAATGAAGTGATAGGTAATGATGGGGGATGATGGGAATAGACTGACCTGGGGGCCAGAAAGACGGGTATTTGCATTTCAGCTCTGCTATTGCTGGCTACTCAGCCATAGTCAGAGTCTCTGGACTGGAACTTGATCTTCTCATCTGCAAAAATGGGAACCATAAATAATATCTCTTTTGGAGGACTTTTGTGAGGATGCATATGAACAAATGTGAAGTGCCTACTACATGACCCTCAACAATGGCATTTATTATTGTGTATTTTATAGCACTTCCCACCTTACAAGGTGTCAGACACATTTACTGTGATCCTCTCCTTCAGCCCTTTGAACCTCTCTTAAAATATTTGCCTTTTTTTGCCATGTTTTCTACTTATTTTAAGACTGTCCTCTTAAATCCCTTGACAAAACTTCAAGATTCCCAGCCCAGGAAGCTTTCTTATTAGCCTTTGTATCTATTGTAGAAGCTAGCATGGTGCCTGGCACACAGACAAACTCAGAAAATGTTGGATTAAGTTAAATTTTTGGATAAAACAGAAGCCCCAGGCAAGCTTGGAGGGCATAGTGCAGTAGGGACCCCCAGGACCCTTAAGGGTTGGCCTGAGGACAGCTAACACCCAGGGGACACAGAGCAATCCAGGGTAAGGGTTTTCCAAATTGACCAACTTGACAGCTTGCTGGCTGGAGATGTGGCAGTGCAGGTGGTATGTGGGGAGCAGGACCTGCAGACACTCAGGCGGGGTTCCCATTCGGGTTCTGCCCCTAACTCCCTGAACCTCAGTTCACTCATCCATCCATAAGGCCAAATACGAATAATAGTACCAACCCCAGAGTGTTCTTGAGATTAATTCTGTGCCAAGCACCTGGCATAAAGACTTTCATCTTTGACAATGATGACTAAGTGATTTAAGAGAAGATGGCTAAAGGGTGGAGTCAGCCTCATCTCCAATCCCATGGAAACCCCACCCCATGACACCATCTTTTTGGTTAAAGGAAACCCCCAGCGCAGTCCCTGCCCTCCCAGGGGCTCTTAATGCAGATGCCAACTACTGAAAGTGAGGCTCTAACCATGTGTCATGACCACCTGCTTACAGGTACCCTAGGAGGGAAGTGTCCTGGGTGCAGGGGATACAGACTGCTGTCCACACTATCTACACCCTCCAGTGAACTGAGAAGCCCAGCAGTGGTCACTTTATCCCTGAGGTAACACTGTCAGGAGCCTCCAGCCCAGACTGGCTGATTCCAAGCCTCAGCTCTCTCCTCGAGGTCACATCTCAAAGAGGAAAAGGACATAGTTCTTGTTCTTTGGAAGTTTGCGGTCTAATCCCAGTTTTCAGAGAAGAAATGATTTTGTTTGATTGATGTGATCAGAAGAAAGACACATCATGTATCCCTAATGACCAAATATTAAACCAAAGCCCTCAGGCTCCCTACCAAGTCCTGTTGGAGAAACATGCCCCCTGCCTTTTGAATTGCCCTTCTCAGCAGAGGAACAGAGCAAAGATCTGACTCAACTCTCCCCCTACAGCTATTTTCCGGGTATGTGCACTTTGGAGAAGGAGGAGAAACAGGTGGAAAAGGACACAGCTCTCTTAAGGCCTGAACTGATGTTACAAAAAGCAGAGCAACTCCAGCCAAGCGGCAGCAGGGAGACACAGAAATCTGTCCTGCCAATGGGTAGGTGATGCTCCGTGGCATAGGAAACTGATTTCTTGAAAGGGAAAGGCCCCTTCCAGCCCCAGTGTGCATACTGGGGGGTGCTGCAGCACCTCACTGCTCTGAGGGGCTGGGCAGGAGCCAGAGAGGCCACGGACTCCTCAGGGGGACAGGAAGGCTGTGCCTTGGTGCTGCACCGTGGACATGCGGGAGAGCTAGTGGGCTGTCAGCATTTCCACGTATGGCTTCCAAGACACGGGCTTTCAGCATCTCAAGTGCTTAGATCCCCACTGTGGTGCCCAGTTACTTCCTGACGGGGGAGTAACCTGGAAGAGCACATCAGGCTAAAAGAAATAGGGACCCCTAATCACATACAAGACTATTAGACCAGAAGCGACCTGGAAGATTTAGTCAAGTCAGCCCAGGCCCCTCCTTTTACGGCAAAGACACAGGCCCAGAGAATTGAAGGAACATGCCCAGGATCACACAGCCAGTGGATGGCAGGAACCACATTTTCTTAGCAGGATTTCCACACTCTTTCCACTACATCAAATTACAGAAAAATACATGACAGCACTGGGGGGAAATGGGGAGATTCATTCATGGACTCCCAAAGCAGCCATGCACATATGGCTGATCTAAAGCTATAGGAGCTCCCAGCTCTCCCTGAAATTCTGAGCCCATCCTTTCCCAGCCTGGGGAGAGATTAATGTGTTGACATCTTTGAGGAGAAGAACCATGGGTTATTCACTTAAAAAAATTTTTTTTATTAAGGTATTATTTATATACACTCTTATGAAGGTTTCACATGAAAAAACAATGTGGTTACTACATTTACCCATATTATCAAGTCCCCACCAATACCCCAATGCAGTCACTGTCCATCAGTGTAGTAAGATGCCACTATGTGCCTTCTCTGTGCTACACTGTTCTTCCCGTGATCCCCCACACCATGTGTACTAAACATAATACCCCTCAATCTGCTTCTCCCTTCCTCCCCACCCACCCTCCCACACCCCTCAACTTTGGTAACCACTAGTTCCATCTTGGAGTCTCTGAGTCTGCTGCTATTTTGTTCCTTCAGTTTTGCTTTGTTATTATACTCCACAAATGAGGGAAATCATTTGGCACTTGTCTTTCTCTGCCTGGCTTATTTCATTGAGCAAAATGTCCTCCAGCTCCATCCATGTTGTTGCAAATGGTAAGATTTGTTTCTTAAGGCTGAATAGTATTCCATTGTGTATATGTACCACCTCTTCTTTACCCATTCATCTACTGACGGACACTTGGGTTGCCTCCATATCTTGGCTATTTTAAATAATGCTGCTATAAACATAGGGGTGCATGTATCTTTTTGAATCTGAGAAGTTGTATTCTTTGGGTAAATTCCAAGGAGTGGGATTCCTGGGTCAAATGAAATGGTATTTCTATTTTTAATTTTTGAGGAACCTCCATATTGCTTTCCACAATGGCTGAACTAGCTTACGTTCCCACCAGCAGTGTAGAAGGGTTCCCCTTCCTCCGCATCCTTACCAGCATTTGTTGTTCATAGTCTTTTCCATGCTGGGCATCCTAACTGGTGTGAGGTGACATCTCATTGTGGTTTTAATTTGCATTTCCCTGATGATTAGTGATGTGGAGCATCTTTTCATGTGCCTGTTGGCCATCTGAATTTCTTCTTTGGAGAAGTGTCCCTTCATATCCTCTGCCCATTTGTTAACTGGGTTATTTGCTTTTTGGGTGTTGAGGCATGTAAGTTCTTTATGTATTTTGGGTGTTAACCATGGGTTATTCACTTCTGATGCCCCTGCCACCTCCCACTTCTCTCCTGTCCAGCCCAGTACCTTCAGGGAGTGAGGAGTGGGTGCCAGTGGGCATGGGACCCTCTGCTGGGGCCCAGTATCATGAGTTTGCAAATGTAAAATAAAAGAATGAATGAATGAATCTCCTGTATTTTCTTTTTACAATTTAAATTAACATCCTTCCAAATTCATAAAAACGGGGGTGTTTTTAAAACACAAACAGCAGAAAAAAAGTATTCCACATCTGTTAATTTCTATAATGATACACAACTTTTTTCAGATTTTCAAACGGCATTTTATGTCCTTAAATTTTATTTTATACATTTGTTCATATATACACTGTATTTTTGTTACATTTATTCCTAAGTGTTTTTCCCAATTAGAAAAAAATTCAAACCTACAGAAAAAAGGAACACCTCATTTACCCTTCATCCTGGACTGATCAGTTGTTCACATTTTGCCATATTTGCACACCCTCTCTCTCTTTCTCTTACAAAGCATTTGAAAGTAAGTTTCTGAAACTGGATCACTCCACCCCTAACAAATTCTGCATGTACTAAAAGCAAGGACGTTTTCCTATGTAATCACAATGCCATTATCACACCCAAGAAACTTCATACAGATGACATATAAATTTTTTAATTTAATTTAATTCAGAGCGGAATATGTTGAGAAGACATTGAATGTTCACAGCTTAGTTCCAGTTACTGGAGAAATTTAACCTCTCCATCCTGGTTGACTTAATTAGCAATGTCAACCTGGTTGATACTGATTTGCATTAGAGCCAGTCTGGGTTCTGCCCCAGCCTCCAGCACCTCACCTCACCTCAGGGCAAATACTGAGCTTTTCACACCCTGGGCACCGGGTCTGTGAAGAGACAGGCTCAGATAAGGCTGCAGCCTTTCTCCTGCAGAGGCTGGCTTCCAGGCTCTTCAGCTAAAGTCATGAATATTATAATACTAGACTGGCTTTGGAGAGATCTGGGAACTGGAGGAAAGCAAGAAAAAGCATAACTTATAGCTGTCGTGTTTGAACTCAGACACACCGTAGAGCATCATGTAGATGTAGTTTCCACAGTAATGTTGTGTTCTTATTTGCTCTGCCTTCTGAGCTGGCATTTCTAATCGAGGGTGTTAGTAATGCTCTGGTTTCCTGTAAATGCCCCCCGGGCTCCACTTCATTAGTTGTGTGAAACTACAGTGGAGCCGTAAGGAGAGGCACAGTACCAGAAGAAGAGAAGAACAAGGGCATGAGAAAGCCACGTCTGAAAATGGCCACAGAAACCTGAAACCTGAAACAAGGTGGTCTTCTTGAAGAGAAAGAGACTAGCAACTTAAAAAAAAAACCTAACAAAGTTGCCAAAGACAGAAAGAAGTAACTTGCAACCTCTAGCCAGGGTCCTTAGAACACTTCTATCTTAGAGGTTCCTTAAAAAGGGAACAAGAGTACATTTACTGTAAATAATATCCTGCCTTTAAGAAGTGAGATGCTCAATCAAGGGATTAAGGAACATTTGAGGGAGGACTGCTTGGTCAGCAGATGGCTTTGCTGCCTGGTGCATCAGAGTCCTCAAGTTCAGTTATTTAAATGTGAAGAAAGGAAACCTATTCTTTTTCGAAACTGGTAAAAATTGTAGAGTGTAATTCCCAGAGCTGAAAGAACTCTGTTACCAAAGGAAGTGAAGACTGTGGTTCTGTACTTGCCAGATGACTAACAATAACAAGAGAAAATGAATGGATTTCACACACACATTGACAGATTGACAGGAAACTTCTACTTTGACTCCTTTCTTAATAATTGTTTTTATTTGTCCCACTAGTTTCCTCAAAAGAAAAAATCATGCAAGTGTGTTGTAAAGATTGACAGTAGGCATCTGTTTAGGTGGTAACTGTGGCAGACTATTTTGCAATGGCCAGAATGAAAACATCAGATGATGTGTGCAAGCTCAAGATGCATCAGTGCTTGTACTGCAGACCCACTTCTTAAAGTAGGTAAGGAAAGTTGAAAGAACTTTTAAACCTGATAGATCTATTGAGAATGGAAATCTAAACAGTTGTACCTACTGCAATGAAATGGACACTGGGGCTAGAGGAAGTGAGCATGTGTTTCTGAGATTCCCTTGTTCAGCCAACGAGTTGGTGCTCTTTTTCTTTGGTCTGACAGTGGAAAATGTCATAATGATGCATCCAATTATATGATTTGCTGCTGCTTTTTTTTTTTCTGGTGTTTATCTGAGATCACACCTTTGACTTTCCATGTATCTCTGTAGTGCAGAGAGTGGAAATTCTGAGAGGTCTTACCTGGGGAGTCCCCTCCATCCTACCCTCTCACATCCAAGGGCAAAACGATGCCTGCTGATGAATGAGCTTGGCTCTAAAGAGACTATATCCTGTGCATTTTCTGATAAATGTGGAGGTATAATTTATCTTTCATGAGAGATTGCACAAAAGTGGTTTAGTAGGAAGCACATTAGAATTAAGGTGCTGATGGTATTCATGCTTGTAGCTCAATTCCTAATTTATAGTTGTCAGAATTGAGGCAGTTGGAGTTTGCAACAGTGACAATAACAAAAGTCCTCCCCACTTCCCCATCAATTTTCTGATGAGTTTTGAGAAGAAGGATTTGACTCTGACCAGCCCTTCAGACCTTTACTTTGTGTGGCCCTTGCACAGCTTGGACACAAGATCCAGTCACTAGATTCATGATCCCACTGCAAAAATAGACCTTTTTGTTATGTTCCTTTAGGTAGATGATATTTCTTCTGGAAGTAATTTGGAAAAAAGTCTTCCAGCCAATGTGGTCATTATTAGGCTCACTTGTAATTTACCTCTTGTGATCTTACATTGTTTTGTCACTATGTCCTGTCTCCACAACTAATGTTTCACTTTCCCAGGGATGGGTGCCAAGCTTCCCAGCATGACTACCTGTATGTCGTGTGCAGGAATTCCACGTAATCCCTATTTTGATGCTAATTATGGCCACTCCCAACTACCGCCACCTGCTGCATTTCTTGGAATATTTAGGCATATGAAGTAGAAAATCATTCAATAGAAAAAAAGCTCTAGGTCACTTTTAAGCCCCTCCCGTCTCCTTCAGAATTCTCTGAACCAGTTGAAAATGAGCACGTTTTCTGAGAAACACAAGCTCAGCTTCACCCTGTTACATATACAATGAAAAGAGAAGTTTTTTTAGAACTACACCTGAGGCAACCGTGACAACCAGAGCCCTGAAGACAGAACTGCTCCAGGTCCAGGAGACGCCCTGTCACCCCAGATGCAGACCCTGACTGCTTCCTGCTCCCTGGCTAACCTGGAGGCCACTGGTGTGTCAGCCAGGCACAGGGTGCCTGCGGAAAATGCCTTTCTTTTTTTTGGCCCAGACTTGCCCACATCTCATTCTTGGAATTGCCCGAAAGTGGTTTTGCTCTGGATGCCTGCACTGACATAAAGACAAAAGAAAGATTTGTTCTAGGAAGGGTGGAGGAGGCCTCAGAGAGCAAGTACTGCTTGTGGAGTTCACAGAGACTCATCATGGAATCCATTCATCTCATCTGGATTAAGGGAAAGCTACGATTTTTGCACAGTGATTCAGCAGACCTTGCTTAATGAGGGCATGAACTACTTCCTCTCCTGTGTGTCCTGATCACGGCCAAGCCTCAGCAACACCCGTGCCCCCATGAATTTCTTTCTGGCAGCTGGTAGTACCTTGGGGGCTATAAAGTCTGGCTGCTCAGGTCATATTGAGGACCAATTGCATTTGAACCTTTGGAGTCGAAGCCCAGGCCCCTTTCTTTCTAAAAAGCTTGATGTATAATTCTAACACATAGCCAGAGACAAGAACCAGTGGCTGAATCAGCAGCAGTTGTCCCAGCCCTCCTTCCAGCGATTGGCTTTGGATTGTGAATGTGTTGAAACACAAGGACAGGTCCACTGGAAGCTTCTGGGAAAGGGTTCATCACTTCTAAGGAGTGTCTTGCCTGGATGTGACTGACACTTGGTAGAGCTGCTGCCCAGAAGCCACTAGACATCAGACCCTGACATGGTGTCTGGAGTTGGCCTGACTCTGGGCTGCTTCAGGTGGGTAATCATTCGTTGCCTTATTGTTAAGTCTATAAAAGTATGGTTTGCAGTTATTTAGAGAGACAAATATTCTAAACAATTCCTCTAGCCCTAGGGAACAAGCCTGGGAATCAGGTTCCTAGTTCAGGCACCCACTTTCTGTCAAACACCTGATCTCATTTTCTCTGTCCCCCCACCTGCAGTGTGGGAGAATGGTGGCCCAACCACACCCAGGTTCTCCGAGGCTGTGAATCCCCCTGATGCAGTCTGGATGGGAGGGGCTCAGGGGGAGGTGCTGGGAGTCAGGCTCTGAAGACTACCTCTCTGGGAACCCAAGGTGCCTTCTTCTGTGTGCAGCCCACCAGCCGACCACCTCGGGTGGGGAGCCCACCGTGCATCAGGCACCAACCAGATGCTGTGGGAACATATGCCAGTAAACCTTTATAACAGCCCTTGAGGTATGAGATTTCCACCCCAGTTTTGTAAGAGGAAGGCGAGGCCCAGAGAGGACCCACCGTGGTGAGGAGGGTTGGATCTCCCTAGTCCAGCATGGTGGAGGGCACATACCAGCAGCCCTCAGAATGCCTGCCCATGTGGGGCAGAGAGACACTGCCTACCTGGGCATCAGGCAAGCAGAAGACCTCATCTCTGCTTTGCAAGTTTCTATCTGAGTGACCTCAGCAAAACGGTCTCTGCTTTGAGCTGGAGTTTGTGTGTGGGGCGTCTCTCATATATAAAATGAAGCTCAGAAAATCTACCCCCCATATACCATGAGGCAGCCACTAACTGATGGCCTGGCCTGCCACTGTGCTCAGCAGATGCCGGCTGTGTTCTGCTCACCCTCTACAGTCTCACCCAAAGAGCCCCAGCTATTTACTCAGCAAACTGGGGGGCTACGGCAGTTACTGAAACACAGCAATGCCATCACAGCAGGCACAGGCGTTGGAACAGAGGGGTCCCCCAAGAAGTGGTAGTGGAGAAAAGGTGTGGAGCCAGCTGGGACCAAAGTCCTGGAACAGATAAAAAAGAAACCTAAGCAGGTAAGAGCCTGTAAGTTGACCCTCACTTGGCCTCTGCTAAGGAAGAGGGGCCATCGTGGCCTGTTTTGGGGGAAATAGCTCCTCCGGGCTGCAGTAGCACTTTAGGGCCCGATGTGGCCTGACTGGCCAATCACTTAAATATCTGGAGTTTTTATAAAAATTCTTGGTTCTGTGGAGGGACAGCAGGGCAAAATAGAGCGAATTCCAGAACTCCCTCCTACCTTCCATCTTGAGTCTGAATATCTCAACAGGGCCCTGCACGAAAGGATGCAGAGCAGCACCGGCTGACGCACCAGGGCTCCGCCTCTCGCCTGTCACGTGAAGCCCAATGCCGGCCTCACATCCCCAGGAGGTGGCAAAGTGACCTCTGCCGGCTGGAACTGCCACCAGCTGCCCTCTTGCTGGCAGGTGGTAGATGGTGTCAAGGGGCGAAAAAAGAGTCTGTTCTCCAAGGAATGTGACCTGGACATTTCCCAGGTTATGATTTCCACTTCCTCCCAGGGACGGGAGGGTGGGATTCCCTTGGGCTTCATAATGGTGCTCGTTCCCAGGGCCTCGAGGCTTTCCTCGATCGGAACTGTGGGGGGCCTGGACAGGAAAATGTGTCATTCTGAGACCTCCAGCTGGGAGACCCTTGGGAAACCTCCAGGACCTGAGTGTGGCACATAGGCCATTCCTCTAAGAAATACTTGCACACGTTCTTACCGACAGTGCACTGGACAGTATTAAAACTAAAACATGAACATTATTTAATGAATGCCTATCCCGTGCCAGGTGCCGGGTGAGGTTCTTAACCTACTTTAGGGCTGATTTTCACACCAACTCCATGAAGTAGGTAGTAGTATATTCATTTTAGAGATTAAGCGGACTTAAAATCAGAAAGACGTGGAAAGTGGCAGAAGCAAGCTTCACATGGGGGCAGTCTGAAAACATGCACCTAATCCCGCCCACCTCCTCTCTGACTTCTCACCGCCATCTCCTGCCTCCTGCTCTAGCTCTCTTGTCTTGGGCAGAAAACCAGCCCCTCCCAGTCCCAGCTTTGTATCTTTACCCCGGCTATCTGAGCATTTGCACCTTATTACCAGGGGTCACTCTTGCCTCTCCTGAAAGAGTAACCAGTCCTGGTCAGGCCAGAGTGACCTCTCTGCCCCATGTCCCCTGATCTCAATCACCCTGCACATTAAAAGGACCCCTCCCTTCTCTGCTTCTCTTCCTCGCCCGGTAGTTTCATGTCGCATGATTCGGTTAGCACACTGGCTGTCACCCAGCCATCAGCCATCCACCCCAGCAGAGGCGGCCTCCACCCTCCCTGCGCCTCACTTGGCAAAGCCCAGAATCGAGCTATAGCCTCTCCTGCCGGCATTAACTCTGACCCTGCGTCTCCTGCTTCTGTTGAAAGGCAACGAGTCACAGCACTAAGAGCAAAAAGGCTCTGCTGTCACAGCAAGACATTGTCACACGAGTGGCCATTTAGCCACTGCCACGTTGCTGTCAAATGGGAGTCCATTCTCCCAGCAGGGTCACTAGGAGAGATAACAAGCAAACAGAACACACCTGCTCTCTTCCATTAATGAAGCCAAAAGATGGTAGTTATTATTACATTTGCCCGTGATTATTTCCAGTGAAAGATGGGATTTAGCAGCAGCAGAGCATTTGCATGCTGGCCATGGTTCCATGTCCTGTGGGAGGGGTCACAGTGACAACAAGACGCTGTCTCAGGGGCCACAGGAGGGGTAAATGCGCTTCTCCCGGTTTTTGCCCAGATCTCTTCACTCCCAACCCTCAGCTCCTTCTGACCAAAGGTTGGCACTTTCCAGGAAGAGCAGTCAGTCTGTGGACTCAGTGCAGAGAAGCCCTTTCATGCTCTGGGCTGGAGGCCCCGCAGCAGGACCTCTGTGGACTGGCCTGGCCAGGCAGCGCCTCCCAAGTGGGGGGTCACCTTCCGCATATTCGGTGCAGTGACTCCTGATGACACTGTTTAAGCTGGCCACGCTTCACAGGTGAGCACAGCCCCCCGAGCTCTCATCTGATGTCCCCCTAGGCTCCCGCGCCCCAGCCTCCTGCACCGCTATCAAACTGCTATGTGTCGGGAGGGCTCTCATGACCCCTCATGCTCACAGGTTCACTGGACTGACCCGCAGGGCTCAGGAAAAGGCTGTGCACATGATTACAGCTCCATCATAAAGGGCGTAAGTCCAGACCAGACAGAGGACATGGAGCTTGTGCGCCCTCTCCTCAGGTCCCCAGCTGGCATGTGGTCACCAGCTAAGAAGAAACACTTAGCCATGGGGTCCAGAGATGTTAGAGATTTTACTGGAGGCTCATTCCATAGGCAAAATTGATCAAATCACAGGCCATGAGGTTGACGCACCTCTGGGCCCTCCCTCCCCAGAGGCTGGGCTGACCTCACATGGCCCAGAGTCCAACACATTAAGGACACGGTTGGTCTTTCCAGCATGGCCAGATTCATGCTGCAGCACCTGCGGCCCACCAGGAACCACTTCATTGCATAAGTCGTCAGGGCCCACCGTGAGGAACAAAGCTACTCCTGTCTCTGGGAAAATTCCAGGGATTTGGAAGCTCCTCCCAGGAACTTGAACAAAGGCCAGTCAGATTCTTTATTAAGTTAGAAGGAGTCTGCGTATCTACGTGCCTAAGTGTTCACACACACACGCATGGACTCATCCCCTGTCATCCAAAGGATGAATCATCTCTCCTTAGAATGCCACACAAAGTCCTTTATTATGTGGCTTCATCCTACCTTCCCAGCACTCCCCCCTGCTGCATGGAACTCTGCACTTGTCCCTAGACACCAAGGTCTTCTGTAGCTTCCCTCCTCGCCTGAAATGAGCCTTAGTGGCCAGCACTTATGGTGGCCCTCCTCAGGGGCACATTGCCTCGCTCCCTGGAGCAGGGCTGAGTGATCGGTCTTTGGCGTAGCCAAAGCTCTTTGATTATATTTCTATAATCATAATTAATATGATTACTTTTATAAATGTAGTAGTTTTACCCACTTGACTTTTAAACCTGAGTCTACACTGAATTGCTTTTTTAGCTACAAGTAACAGAAAAACCTGGCTTAAACCACAGGACATGTCTAGTTTGTTTCAGAAGTCCAGAGATAGCTGGGCCCAGTGTGTTTCAACCACTCATCCATGCTGTTGAGTCCTTTCCATCCCTCTCCTCTGCCATCTTTGGAGACTTGGCCTGTCTACCATGTGTTCATTCTTTCATGGGGAAAGGTGGTAGCTGCCACAGTCTTGGGCACTGTGTGCTTTCACAACAGTCCCAGGCAGGAGGGGAGTGGGAGGAAGGGGAATTTCTTCTCCTGCACCTCGCCCCTCTCAGGAAGGAAAATATTCTTGAGTGGCCCCCAGCTGACCTCCTCGTACCTCTCACTGGCCAGCACTGGATCTTACTGGCCAGCACAAATTCTCCCTAGATGACCTCCTGTCAAAGGGTCATATTTTGAGCAGATTGTGAGACATTCCCTAGAGCTGAGCAAGACTGGAGTCCCCCTAGGAAGAAGCATAACAGGAGTGCTGGGAGGCGTTGACGTGGAGCAGATGTATAATGTGTCCTCGAACCAGGGGCGAGGGTGTGAGGGAAGAGAAGAGGGCAGCTGGGAGCGAGGCAGGAGAAGGGAAGCGGGCAGGCCATGGCAGGAGGGGGGGAGGGAAACAAGACAGAAAGATTGAAACCAAAGATGCAAGTTGTCTCCTGTAGATATTTTTTAAATGGAATGTAATTTACAGCAAATTACTTACATTCATCATGACTTACTACGGCTAACTAGTTTTCAAGCTTTTTTGTCAGAAAAAAAAAAATCTGTTTTTTTTTTTCATCCTGTGGGTCAATATAAAACAAAGATAACCCATTTTCCACCCAGAGGTGACCTGCATCATGCCCTTTTTGGCTTATTCCTGATTTGCGCTTGGGAAAAATACTCCTCATGTTTCTAGAGAGCAGCATGTTCTCTGGAGATTGACAGGGGGATGGAAAAGCATTAAATAGTAAACTTCTGTGCTAACAGTTTTTTCAAAGGAGTGATTTCTCCAAAGCCCTCAGGGTGTTATGTCCTTGTCAAGTGCTCCTTAGACTCAGTGCTGGTGACATCTCAGCAGCCACCTCCAGAGAACCCAGACTCCCGGGCTTACCTTCTGTGAGACTTGTGTTGGAAGGACGGCAAGTCAGGAGATGTACGCCCGGATAGAGGTTGTGCCAGAAACCAAGGGGGCTGAGGTGCAGGGTTGCACCCCTCCCACTAAAGTCTAAAAGTAGATAGGGCTTTGGTCAGCCAGGGGCAGGCGGGGAGGTGTGTACCTATTCTCACTTCCCTGATGCCGGGTGTATCCAAGCCAGTTTCAATGGTTTTGACAATGAAACTCACCTGGGTGTGTGTGGTTTGGCTTCATTCTTCAGATTTAGATGTTCCCCAAGGTCAAATTGAAACCCTCAAACTAGTATCTTAGAAGAGGCTGACGCTTACAATGTGTAATGTATAACATAATGTGTGTTTCAAATTCATTTGAATTTGACTTCCCTCAGGCCAACAGGACCCATAGCCCTAGCCAGTGACCCCTTGACCAACCAGTGACCCCCTGGAGCCATGAGCTGAGAAGCTGACTCTGGGTTCAGTGCTGACTCAGAATGAAGGGCACCCTAAACCCCGAAACACACTCCATTCATTTCAGTCCCTGTCCCTTGAACCTATTTCCAATGTACAGAAATAAATCCTTCAAAATTATACCCAAATGAAATCATTATAAATAAATATATGTAGACATATATATAAATAATGTACCCACATACACACATATGTGTGAACACAAATGTTTGTGTGTGTGTATAGTTCTGAACTTGCTCTTTCACTTAATGTCTGACTTGCATAACTTTCCTTATCAGCATATTTAGATCTGTCTCATTCTGTTTAATAGCTGCAAAATATTCCATGGCATGTATATACTTCATCTGGTTTCCTATTCATTGACGTTAGAGTTACTCCACTCCACCGCCCCAGTTTTTGCTTTACAAATAATGCTTCTATATATATCCTTAGACATGGATACCTATAGATGATAGATAGAGAGATACATACATGCATACTTATTAGGGTATATTGCATGGAAAAGGATATATGCATTTTAAACTTTGACAGGAATTGTAAACATTTATTCTTTCACCAGTACTGCGGGAGACTGCAATACTAGATTTTATCAAGCTTTATTTGGTGCCAGTGTTATACAGATGGCTGCTTATACTGCACTGTTATTTTAATTTGCATTTCTTTAATTGTGACTGAGAAATCTGTCCCATGTTTGGTGACTGTTTGCATTTTCATTGCCATTAACTGACTGTTGATGGTCTTATTTTTAATAGAATTATTTACATTTTCTTACTGATATGAGGGATCTCTTTGTACAGTAAGGGTAAGGAAGTGTATAGTCTATCATTTATTGTGAACATTTCTCTAGTATGATGTTGATCTTTTGGCTTTGTGTACTTTTTATGTAACAGTTTAAATTTTTTTGCAGAAAAATTAATATTTTTTTTCATTACCTCTGACCTTACTGACCATCTCCTTCATGAAGTTTATTTTTGAAATCAGCCATCTGTTCTTAGAACTTAAATTTATAGCTAACTTTCATCTATAGCACTGCTTTGAAAAGATGGTGGTTGTTAATGCATAAACCCAGTGGACCCTGGACGATATTCCTATGAAGCACTTGGCAGGTCAGTTGGACTTTCATCCTGAGAATGTTTTTTCCAAGAGTGACAAATTCAGATGCCATCAGCTGTTCATCCTTCCCATCGTATTGGGGTGGGCAAGGGTGACTGCTGGAGGAAGCTGAAAGCCAGGTAAATGATTACGTGAGCATTCGTGGGAGTAGCTGTCAAATTTTCTAATTTTTTTTGTTGTGAAAGATCTCTGGGTTGTTACAGTCCTAATTGAATCTACAGTTTACCTTATTCAACTACAGTGTCACTTCTTTTTTATTTAATTACGATAACATCCTTTTTGCTGAAATACTTTGAAAGGAATGTTGTTGAGGCCGTAAAAAACTTCTGCAAAAAAGTTTTAAAGATATTTGGTGGTGGGGGGGGAGTATAATTAGGGGAATGTAATTATTATGTAATGAGAAAAAAAATGTTAGCCATACTCGATTTGTTTCAATATGAGAGAATCAAAAATATCTGACCTGGGTCCTAAAAACCCCATCACTTGTTTTGAAGAACTGAAAGGTATCAGGAATGCTTTTAGCTGAAAGCATCAGAAAACATGAGCAACAACAACTTAAGCAACAGGGTATTTGTGTATTTGCCAGGTCTGCCATAACAAAGCACCGCAGACGGGTGATGACTTAAACAGCAGAATTTTATTTCCTCACAACTCTGGAGGCTGGGAATCTGAGACTAAAGTGTCAGCAGGGTTGGTTTTCTCTGTGGCATCTCTTCTGGGCTTGCAGGTGGCCGTCTCTTGCTACCTTTTCATGTGGATTTTCCTGCTCTGGAGCATCCCTGGTGTCTCTGTGTCCAGATTTCCTTTTATAAGGATGCCAGCTGCATTCGATTAGGACCCACTCTAACCACCTCATTTTAACTTCATCACCTCTTTAAAGGCCTTACCTCCAAAAATGGTTATAGTCTGAGGTACTGGAAGTTAGGACTTCAACATATAAATTTTGTGGGGATATGATTCAGCCCATAACAATATTTAATTATTAAACAACGTGAAGTATAGAAGTAGGTAGTCCAAGGGCTGGGACAGTAGCTCACCAATGTGCGAATCAGCATTTCTGTGTTCTTCATTGTCTTTCCCTCATGGCTACAAGATGGCTCCTGCAGCCCTGGGCATTGCATCTGCAATCAAAGGAAGAAGAAATCAGGAAAGGTGGTGCCAGTGTTTTCCTTTTCTTTTAGATGGCAGGAAGTATCATGGGAGCTTCCTAGCAGACTTCCTTTTTTACTTCACCGGCCAGGACTCTGCCACATGGCCATTCCCAGGTACAAGGGAGGCTGAACATGCCCAATACTTACGTCTCTAACAGAGGCAGGAAGTGATGGGAGCTGGGTTAGCCAGCAGTGTCAGCCACAGGGATTCTTCTCTGTTCTCTGGGCCCTGCTTCCCTGTGTTTTTGTATGTGTATAATTTGTGGTTCTGCTGCCTTCTGAGAATGGTTCATATCATGTTAAAGGTTACTGTGGTGAGAACATTTACCATACATCAAAATGGGAAATTCCTCTTCAATCACTGACACCAATGCTACATGACTTTTTTTTATGTAATGAACATGTATTAATTTTATATTTTAAAAGAACAATGATGTGGAAAAAATCGCATAATAAAAATGCAGAAATTTAACTATTTTTGGGTGAACAGAAAAGATTCCTGAGTTTATTCATTGTGAAACCAATGTGGGAGGGTGATAACATGAGAAATACATTATACAGAAGACTTAAGCTGGGAAGGAACCTTGAAGGTCGCCTGGCCTAACATGTATTTTCTACCTACAAGAAAACAAAGGCCCAGAGACCCCATCATGATCATTCAGCAATTAGTGGACAAGTCCCAGTGAAAGCCCAGTTCCCCCTTCCTGTTCCTACCCTGCCACATCCTTCTCTTATATAAACTAGTCCATTGTTTAAACATGTTGAGAACGTGCAGCCTATAGCTGGAAGATGTCCAGCTCCCTTCAAGGAGGGACCTTCCATTAAGGTGGATCCCTGTGAACTTTCTGGAGGGCCTATGACACTCCTTCTAGTCGCACCTGTACCAGGTACTTGGGGCCTCCCTTCTGCTTGGTCTATTCCATGTCCCAGAGCAGCAATGCCACAACAGTAATAAAGGCTGCCATTCACCTAGCACCCACTCTATGCCAGGTGCTGGACGCCATTGCTTTTAATCCTCACAACACCTCTGCAAAGGAGAACCATTAGCCTCATTTTATGATAAGGATACTGTTAAGGGTTGCACTATGTTCCCCAAAAAGGCATATTTGAAATTCTACCTCAGAATGTGAGCTTATTTGGAACTATGGCCATTATGTCACAGTAAGATGAGGTCTTGGTGGAGTAGGGTGGGCCCCTAATCCAATATGGCTGGTGTCCTTGTAAGAAGAGCTTCTTCACAGGGAGAAGATGGCCTTGTGGTGACAAGAGGCAGAGGTTGGAGACAGTGCTCCAATCCAAGCCGAGGAATGCCAAGAATTGCTGGCAATCACCAGAAGCCAGGGAAGAGAGAGCATAGACTTGCCAACACCTTGATTTTGAACCCTGACTTCCAGAATGGTGAGGTAATGAGTTTCTATTGTTTTAACCTACGTCTGTGGTGATTTTTTATGGCAGCCCTAGGATGCAAAGCTCATTAGGTAGCAAATGTGCCCAAGTCCCCTCAGCCGAGATTCAAACTGAGGTCTTCCTGGTTCCAAAATGTCATGCTTCTTCCCTGCTCTGCGCTGCCCCCCTAAGCCCAAATGAGGGGTGGCAGTGGCCTGAGGCACATGCCCCCCGCTGCTGTTCTGGCAGGACACAGTGGAAGGGGGAGGAGGCCGGCGCCGCTCAAGGAGGGTGGGCTTCCTTTCCCAGCTTGGCGCCTGAGCAGGTGGGCCGGCTCAGCACACCGACCCGCACAGCCCCACGGAAAGATTGATCCTAGAAATGCAAGTCAAGTCGGAAAAGGCTTAATAATTGTAAGGGTAGAAGAACAGCTCAGGTGAAGAGCTTTGCAAACCTCATCTGGCTTATGTTATCCCCGTGTGTGAGGCAGACGGGACAGTGTTTCCCTGTCCCCAGGGGATCCCCGTCCCTTGCCACTGTCTCTCCTAAAAGGAACCTGAGACTCACAGAAGGTGTCTTTCTTAAAGACATACAGCAAAGCAGTGGGGTCTGAGTTTGAACCCTGTGAACTGACTCTGCACAGGTACAGCCCTAAGAGGCCATCACAGGAGCACAGACAGCTTCAAAGGTGCATGGTGTGGCCCCTCCTTTGAGGGCCCCAGACCATCTCCTCAGCAGCTCGGGGGGGGCTGCATTTGCTCTCCCAGACTCTTGGCCAGGAATCTTTATTAACAGGATGACCAAAATAACATGGATGATTTGGCAAATGGGAGGGTTGCCTGGGGGAACCTAGACTGTAGGGGAGACAGACAGGTGGAGACAGAGGGAAGCCAGGGAGGCAGGGGTGAGGTGGTGCCCTCACATGGCCAGTACACGTGTGTCCAGAAACAACTAGTCCATAAAGCCCCGCACTTCAAAGTACCTAGTGTTTGCTGCTTGGTACTGATCACCCCAGACTCCTCTCTTGTCCCCCCCCCTTCCTGTTCCTCTAAGGCTTAAAGTCCCAGCATGATACTGCCTGCACCAAAGGGTGGCGGGTAGGTAGGCAGTTACCACAGAGGGGCTGGGGGTGGGGGTGCCAGCCTCATGGGTGGCACTGCACCTACGTCATCAACGTGGCAGTTAAGTCGTTCCCAAATCAGAAAGGCACGAGAGCTTATGGGGAAGACAATCTCCTTCTCATGTTCTCTCTCCTTTCCCACAGTGAACCCAAAGAAGCCTGAAGAGAATCTTATCTCCGGGTTATCTTCCCAAACCCTGATTAGTGAACATAAGTGAATGTTTTCCCATTCACAAAAGGAAGCAGAAAAGAAAGGAAAGGAAGATTTTGGAGACTTCCTCTTGGGAGTTAATTGCCCTCCACCTGTTGTGATCTCTCTCTCCAGTCCTCATTTTCCACTTTTTCAGACATCACAGAGCAGAAAAGAAACTTATCTCACACAGACTCACCCAGGACAAGGCCCCCACCCACACACTGAAGCTGTAGGGGGCTGTGGTTAATCGTTTCACAGAGAGAGAAACTTCTCTCGGCAAAGGGGGGAGAGGAGAGCTAGAATACTCGGCTCGCCTGAGATTGATGAAATAGAATTAGAGAATCGGGGTCCATCAGTCCAAGGTAGAAAGAGAAATGTTGAAAAAACAAAAACAGCCACGTGGAAAAACCCCCCAACCTATGTCTTTCAACCCCCAGCCCTCTCTCCATGCTTCTGGAAACCTCCGTCTCTGGGGCATTTTACCTGGAATGGTGATGGAAAAAGAGAGGGCTATAAGAAGACTTGTTGCAATCAAGTAGGACGTTTGTATTTCTGACCTCAGACCTGTGGGGCAATAATGGAACTTTCTTTCTATAACTGGAATCAATTTCTCTTTGTATTCATTTCACCTGTTGGCAGAAACTTGTTTTCATCCAAATCAGGTGCTTACCCCCTCCCACCCTAGGACCGTGCTCAGGTGTGAAAGCCATCCTTGCTGTCTACAGCCCTGCCCTCTGACCCCTCTGAGGTGTACAGGAAATCCCTCCACTGCTGGCTGCTGGTGCCCTGCTGGGCACCCAGAAACCCCGTGAGCTGCCCTGGGCCATCTTCTCAGACATACCATTTCTATTTTTGCTTTCTTGGTAATTCCCTTTCACCCTGTGGCTGTTCCCCTGCCCCCCATTGCCACTGCACTGAGAGACACTTGAGGCTCCAAGAGAGAAGTTATTCACATCAGAAAAGGCAGTGAAAACTCACTCTTAAATCCTGTGATTTAAGGAGGTGACAAAGGAGAAGGTGAGTTCTGAAGTTGCCAGCAGCCTACTTGATTTTTCATCTTCTTTCATATTTCTACAGGTCTCCAAGGGATCAACAGAACAAAAGTGAAATGCCATTTTTTGCCCATAATATTGATAAATACACACACACACACACACACACACACACACACCCATCTCTGAGTCCTGGACATATTGCAGGACAGTGGACGTCCTCACTCGCTAACGGTAAGAATATAAATTGTATATAGTCCTTGTGGCAAGTACGTTGGCAACAGGCATCACAAATCTTGCACATTTTGAACACCCATCAAATCTACTTGTAAAGGTTTTAATTCTATGTTTAAAAAGACTGGTACACACAAAATGTATGTACATCGTAGTTATTAAAATACTGTTCAAATAGTGAATAATTGGAAAAGCTCTAAATACCCCAAATTAGGGGACTTCCCTACAATGGAGGAACCATGTAGCCATTAAATTTGTTGTAAAAGAATATTTAACCACATAAAAAGTCAGTGATGTATTACAAAATACATAATAAAAATAATATTTATAGCATTGCTTTTGTAAAAACTAATATTTATATCATGTAATACGAATAGAAAAAAAAAGGCTAAAAAAACCCCACTAAGCACTGAAATGTTAATACTGCCCTAGATTAAAGGCAATTTAAACATTTTCCTTTTTCTAAAATATTTATAATATATTTTCTATATCTATATTATTTATAACCAGAATTTAAAAAAAAATTCACTGGATGGCCCGTGAAACTTGCAATAATTGTGAATGTTTTGTTCTTTCCATCAAAATGTTCCCTCCAGCAGGAAGCCCAATAGAAGACAGCACAGCACCCAGCCCTGAGGGCTTTTCAGAAGCTTGATCAATGAGCTTCACAGAAATGGAAACCATTTGTGTTTCACACACCTGTTCTAAACTGAAGGCTAAAGATAACAGCTCCTGCTGAATCTGAAATGAATTCCCAAAGAACAAAAACGTCCCCCCAAAACAAACAAAACCCCATCATCTACTACACACCATTTTCAGTGAATAGTAAACTCACTTTCGCCTTGATTGTCCAATCCCTCCCCATCATTCTTTCTGTGAAATGAATCACTAGATTCATGAACACATAAACCAGACAGATTCTACTAATCATTGGCAGCACTAGAATCCAAGAATATAGAAATTGTACAAAGCTGAGATCAAACCTGTGAAGGTAGTGTTTAAACCGACAAGCGAGAGAATGGTAGAGCAAAAGGCACTGCACATACAGAAAGGTAGCATGTAAAATATGTACACTGTAAAGGATTTTGAAGAAAAAGTCATAGCTGGAAAAAAGTCAGGCTGAGGCAAAGCTAGTTCTTGGCTGTGAGGTATCAGCTGCTGGTTATTTCTTAGTAAAGTCTCTTAGCAAAGGAGGAGGGGACTCTGACTATGTATCATTATATTATTATTAACTACATTGAATTTTGGAAGAATGTACCTCACAGAAATGAAAAGCCACTTGATGTTGAAAAAGTGGAAACAATAATACATTTATTTAACCTGAGGAGATGCTTCAATTTGGGGTTTGAATTTTTATATTTTGATCTGTTGATCTTAAAATCTTAATCAAATCAAAATGTACATATGTCTATTCTTCTTTTAAATTAATTGTCCTTTAGTCAGATATAGAAGCTATATGTATAAACTCTGCAGTTATTACTGTGAGTTGTGGTGAAGATGACACCAGAATTCCAGCTGTGTTAATTCTTCTAGGACTGGTTTTCATCTCCTCCTTTTTGCAGACATAGCAAAAGATTTATTCCATAACTACCCAGAGAGGTCACCACCTTACGTGGTTTGCAGGTCTAGTGTCTGCAGACCTAGTTGTAGGTCCAGAGCCATCTGACAGCAGCGCATCTGCAGGTGAATCTTTGACTGCTCTGGACCTGGAGCTGATGGCAACTGGAATTTCCATGATACCGACAATACCATGTGTTGATCCCTCCTTTAGAGTCGACTCTTGACCAAGGTCACAGCCTGGCATTCCAGGGGCCAGGCGGAAGCAAAGCTAGTTCTTGTCTGTGACGTTATCAGCTGCAGGTTACTTCTTAGAACCCCATCTTACTTTCCATAGTTAAATAACTTATCCCAGAGTTCCCTCCATTTTCATTTCAACTGGAATATGTCTCTTCCACCTTCTGGCATTGGAAAACACTGCCATGTCTCACAGACTGAATCATAGTCTCTATTTTCAAGGGCAACCCATGTGCTAGGGAATTTCATTGCCTTTGTTAAGTTAGTGGAAGGAAAACTAATACGTGCTTTATTTTCTTTTAGGTATGCACAAATTTCACTGATACTCTGAGGGCAGCTTTCTGAATTGGATTGATTGAGAGGGTCCTCCTTGGAAGAGGATATGGATGGGGGTTTGGTAAACGGGGCAAATGTCAAATTCATTTAAATATTTTAACATTTATCTTTATCTTTCACACTTTTCTACTTAGAATCATATAATATTAAAGGTGGATTGATCCAAGCCCTTATTTTATAATAAGAAAACTGAGGCTCAGAGAGATGAAGTGGCCGATACTGCAAGGCTGAACAACCAGTGATTGTCGGAGCAAAGGTCAGAATCTCTCTTCTCATTTCTGGTTGGGGATGTCTCACCTCCACCACACTCCCTTCGGTCACATCTCAGAACAGTGTCACAGCTTCCTCCCTCTGGACACATGTGCACCCTACATGCCTAGGCTCTGGAGGGTCTTGACTGATCACCCCTGCCCAAGAGGAAGTGAGGTGACAGTGAGCAGACCTGTTCAGCACAGGGCTTTGGAGTACCAGGGAGTCTTGGTGGGGACAGCGAACCTAGGCACCTGCAGCCTCACTGTCATTGTCACAGCATCCTGCTCACTGCACATATTCACTGGTTTGGACAATAATGTGAACAATGGCTTATAACTATTCATCATTTTAAAAGCCATCGGTTGAATTGCCCCAGTCAATCCCACAGTTCCATTTTTTCCTATTTCTCTGTGGCTTTTGACCAGGAGTTAAAAAAAAGAATATTAGAGACAGAACAGCTATTCTGATGCTTGGAACAAGTTCCAAGAACTGTGTTTTCCAGAGGAGGGAACTGGGAGGGGTTGGTTGGCTTAAGCGAAGGTGAAGGAGCAGTCCTGGGGCCTGGCACTGGGTGCATAGCAAGAATAAAGGAGCACAGGCGGCCTCTGAGATGCAGCTAAAGACTATTGCCTTCGTGGGTCCTTTACATATAAAAAATTAATTATTTTATGGTTGTATTGATATAATAACAAAATCTAAGCTGGATTCATTATTATATACTCACTATTATTATATTTTGATTTTAAAAGAAACTAAAAGGAAGCATTTTCAAGGTCCCTAAAAGCAGTATAGGTTGGGCCTGGGTCCTGTGCCTCCCTTGTATGACAGAGCGGTTGTCATTCATCAGAATCACATGGACTGAGACAAACCCTGCCTCCGTTGCTTCCTTTTCATGGCATCTTAAGTTCCCCAAGCCCCTGTTTCCCTTCCTCTTAAATGTGTTAATCATCCACCTCTGCCCAGAGCTGCAGTAAGGATAGGGGAGATAATGTGCAGCAAAGAGGTGCCCCTGCCCATCTCCACTTCCCCCCTTCCCTGGCAGGGTGCTCCGTGGCATTCTGCCCTGCACCTCTCCCTCTGCAGGTGTGGACAGACCACTGGCTATTGCATAGCTATTCAAGCACCCAGTTTTCCAGAGGCCCGATCATTTTTCTCCCAGTGTATGAAACTCCCTCTGTTTTTGTTATAAGTAAACATCACTCAAACTTCCCTCGGATGATGTCCAGCCCCCTCCAAATGATTTCATGTTCTCCCAATTGTTGCACAAACGAAAGCTAACCTCCCGTCTAAGATAATTCACTTTGAGCATCTTTTTAAAAAATTTACTAACAGTGTTACTCCAACCATGGGAGACATAGTATTACATATGCTCTTGGTTCTATTAATGGTGAAAATAACCAAGAATGAGGCATCCTGTGGCATTCTGGGGCCTGCCTTGCTCACTAGTCATTTGGCATGAACAATTGTGAAAGACTTTGAAGTGGGAAAAGAAAGTGGGTGGTTCTATATATATATCTCAAATGATAGTCGTCCATATGAATGGAATGGAATTGATCATGGTTCTACAGAAGAACAGTCTTAAGACTATTTGTATATTCATGTTATAATTTCTTATTCCCTTCCTATATATGTATTGGTTCCTGGAATTTTCCATTGAACTAGTTGTAACATTTTACTGGTTCCCTCATTTAACTAATGAGTAAAATAAAATCTTTAACATACATTCATTTTATATATGTATGAGAGTCTTATTTTACCCGTTAGCACATTTCATCACCAGAACACCCTTAACTCCCTCACATAGCCTTGTTAGCTTCTTATGTGGATCAAAGCCTAAAACCAGGCTTTCAAATCACAGGCCCATAATGAACCTAGATTATCTGACAGAAGGAAAAGATATCAAGTAAACTTGGTGATATAAAATAAATAGCTTCATTATGAGAAGTCTGGAAACCCAATCTCTTGGATACTGGTTTGAGATAATTATATATGCATACTCTCTTTCACAATTTGTGTGTGTGGTGTTTTAGGTTGAACCACATGAAATTTCTATCTTATATGTTAAAATGGCCAAATATCAGCAAATCCAAATCATTCAATCTAATGTGTGTGTGCATGTATATGTGTATATATATATATGTATGTATATGCATATAGAGTATGCATGTGTGTGTATATATACACATATACACTCACTGCACAAATTTATACAGAGTAAAACCCTAAGTGATAATGGAATTTTCTGGGCTAAATTCAAACTCAGCCGACAACCATGTTTCTCTCTGTTTCTGGGTTTCTTCAAGCTCTCATTTCTGAAAGTTTTTATGAAACATCAAGAGGAGAGAAGTGCAGTATTGTAGGAAACTTGAGCCAGGAATTAGACTTTTGGTTTGACTCTTGCTGTAAAATGTTAGTTAACATCACCTTAGAAAATTTTTCTTTGATGCTGAAGGACCCTGCAGTGTCTCTGGTACCATCTGACCTGTTTCTCCTGAGGATCCTGAGGGACTGGGAATTTAGTTTAAATAGGAGCTTGAACTTCTTTGTTTTACTTTTAGTTGGTTAGCTTCAGGGTTTGAAGGAAAAACAATCTCGATACAAACTTCTGTTTTTCTGATTGGCCTCTACCAAAGGTGAAGGAAGCAAACCTCACATCTGGCTGAGGTTCCACTTAGCAGGGCTCTGATGATTTCTGAGTCTCGCCTACATCTTATAGAACATGTCCCCACACACAAACCAGCGCTCTCTCATGCCTCTCATGTTGACTGTACCAGCCATGACAGTGATGGCTCTGTGGAAGAAAGGACGGCCCCTGTTCCTAGTCTCACCCATGCTCTTGGTTCCAGCTGCAGCAGAGACTTCTTGAGTCACCTTCAGATTCTCACCTTTTCTGCAATGTGTGTGACCTTCAAGCATAGGCCTTAGAATACCTCAGCCCATTAAGCTCTGTCTGACATAAGGGAGAAAGCATAATTACATCTTAGCATGGGACGTCGTTGGTGAAGTTTATTACTGTATACAGAGGAACTTGAATTTTCCAAACATTTGGAAAAAAGTGAAAAATGCTCCTCAGGGAGTGACTGTGGTGGAGACAAGGAGAGTCATAGGACATGTACAGATAAAGGCCAGGATAAGAGAGACACAAGAGAAACACGCATGCTTTTTTTATGTAACAGCTTTATTGAGATATCATTTATAGATTAAAAAATTCAACCTTTAAAAATATTAAATTCGGTGGCTTTTAATAAATTCAAAAAGTTTTGTAACTATCACTGTTATCTAATTTGGAACATTTTTATCATCCCTCAAAAAAACTCTCTTTTACTTATTATCATCTCTCACTGTTTCCCCTCCCCTCAGTCCCTGGCAACAACTAATATACCTTCTGTGTCTATGGATTTTCCTATTCTACACATTTTACAGACGTGATTCACACACATGTGGCCTTTCTTTTGTTTGACTTCTTTCACTTAACATGTTTTCAAAGTTCATCTGTGTGGTAGCATGTATCAGCACGTCATTCATTTGTATGGCTGAATAACATTCCATTTTATGGATAGACCACATTTTGTTTATCCGTTCATCAGTTGATGGGCATTTGAGTTGTTCCCACTCATTGGTTATTATAAAAAATGCTGCTACTATGAACACTCAAATACAAGTTTTTGTGTAGACGTATGTATATCTTTTCAATTCTCTTGAGTATTTACCTAGGAGTAAAATTTCTAAGTCATTGTAAGAACTCTATGTTTATATTGTGGAGGACTGCCACCTGACCTCTAACGTGGCCGCATCATTTTGTATTCCCATCAGTAAAGTAAGAGGGTTCCAATTTCTCATATAATTGCCAACATTTATTATTTTTCTCCTTGATGGGTGTGAAATATTATCTCATTGAGATTTTGATTTGATTTCCCTAATGGCTAATGATTTCAAACATAACTTACTGCCTGTTACGTATCTTATTCAGAGAAAAGTGTATCCAGATCCTTTGTCGTTTTTTTTAAAGTTTGGGTTATTTTTTCTTTATAATTGAGTTGCAAAAGTTCTATATTTATTCTGGATGTAAGTCCCTTATAAGACATATGATTTACAAATATTTCTCCCATTATATGGGTTTTCTCTTCACTTTCTCAATGGTGTCTTTTGCAGAACAAAAGTTTTAAAGTCTGGTCAAGTCCAATTTATCTATTTTTTCTTTTGTCACTTGTGTTTTGGTGTTGTATCTAGGAAGCTTTTGCCTAATTCAAAGATGTGAAGATTTACTCCTATGGTTTCTTCTGAGTGTTAGAGCTCTGGTAGTTACATGAAGGTTTATGACCCATATTGAGTTAATGGGTATATAGTGGAGTTCATCTTTGTGTATATAGGGAAGGAGTTCAACTTCATTCTTTTGTATGTGGATAACCAGCACCATTTGTTGAAAAGATAATTTTTTTCACCATTAAATTGTCTTGGCACTCTTGTCAAAACCTATTGACCACAAATGAGAAGGTTTATTTCTGGACTTTCAGTTCTTTTCCATTGATCTGTATGTCTATCCTTGTGCCAGTACCACACCATCTTGCTTTCTGTAGTTTTGTAGTAAGCTTTGAAATCAGGATACGTGAGTCTTCCAACTTTGTTCTGATTTTACAAGATTTTCTGGCTCTTCTGGGTCCCTTACATATCCATATGAGTTTTCTGCCAAAAAAAAAAAAAAGGCCAGTGAGAATTCTAATTGCATTGACTTTGTAGATCAATTTTGGGAGTATTCTATCTTAATAGTAAATATTAAGTATACCAATCTATGAACAGGGGATCTCTTTGCATTAATTTAGGTCTTTATTTTTTTCAATGATGTTTTGCAGTTTTCACTGTACAAGTCTTACGTTTCTTATATTTTAAATTAATCCCTAAGTATTTAATTCTTTTTGATACTATTATAAATGGAATTGTTTTCTCAGTTTTTGTTTTCAGATTGTTTACTGCTTGTGTATAGATCCAGTTAACTTTTGTATTCTGAAATCTTGATGAACTCATTTATTAGATCTAATAGTAACTTTTGTGGCTTGCTTAGGATTTCTACATATAATATCATGTCATCTGCAAACAGAGAGAGTTTTACTTCTTTCTTTCCAATCAGGATGCCTTACTTCTCTTTCTTGTCTTATTGTCCAGGCTTGATCCTCCAGTGCAATGTTGAATAGAAGTGGTATGAATGGACATCCTTTTCTTGTTCTTGATTTTAGAGGGAAAACATTCAGTCTTTTACCATATAGTATAATGTTAGTTCTGAATTGTTTGTAGATAGTCTTCATCAAGTCAAAGAAGTTCCCTTCTATTCATAGTTTCTTGGCTGTTTTTATTATGAAAGGGTGTTGCATTTTTTACAGTCTTTTTTCTCCATCTATTGAGATGACCATGTATTTTGTTATTTATTCTATTATTATGATGTATCACATTGATTGCTTTTTTGATGTTAAATCAACCTTTTACTCCTTGGATAAGTTCCACTTGTATAATCCTTTTCATATGTTGCTAGAGTCAGTTTGTTAGCATTTTATTGAGGATTTTTGTGTCTATATTCATAAGGGATTATTGGTCTGTATTTCTCTTGCATTGTGTTTGTCAGGTTTTGCTATCAGTGGCTTTATAGAAGTTGGGAAGTGTTTCCTCCTTTTCTTTTTTTTTGGAGTTTGTGAGGGATTGGTGATAGCTGTGGGATTAAACATTGGTAGGATTCATTAGTGAGGCCAACAGTCAGTACTTTTCTTTGTAGGGAGTATTTTTATTGCTAATATAATATAGTTTTTTTCATTACTAATACAGTCTCTTCATTTGCTATATGTCTATTCAGGTTCTCTATTCTTTTGTCAATATTGATAGTTTGTTTCTGGTGCACAGATGTTAAAAGAGAAAGGTTACTTTGGAATTTCTTTCCCCGGCTCTTGTCACCCATTCTCCTTATTGTTTAGGCTCATCTCCCGACAGTGACTGTAGGAAAAATGAGAAAGACAGTATTACAGTATTTGCTTACAAATTGCAGACTTGTTTACATTTTGCAGATTTTGTTATCTCATTGTTTCTTTTCATACATCTGGTCTCCTTCTACTTACTGCTTCTCCTCATGAAAACAACTCAACTAAGAGAGATGTGAGAGAGTGGGGAGCAGGGAGACTGCCCCGTTGAGATCTGAGTCCATTTTTCTGGGCCACATGAATAAAAAGTAGACATAACAAATTTCAGTACTGGGCCTGGCCCATGAGCCCTTACAGTGAGTGACTGTTAGCAAAGGTGTGATGATTCATAACTTCAGCAGAATTGAGGACATGAAATTCTACATTTCCTTCCTCAGAATTGTTCAGAGAAAGAGAAATGCTATTGCTTCCACGAAAGTTAATCTCAAGTTTCTCTCCTTTCTTTCTGAATCACATCTCACATTTATTTATGGAGGACCACTTTCATGAAGAACTAAGTACAAAGATTATGATTTTCATATTAATTCCAGAAGAGATTGAGCAAAGAGCGCCATTCATCCTTGTGACAGAAGTCTCGATTCTCAATTCTGTTGATATTAGATGAGCAATTTTTTCCTCTTATATACTTTAAAAAACAAAAGCTAACTACCATCACCACCAATAAAAATACCCCTTTAACTTGGCATCAAACTGCACTGAGAAAAACCTATGTTAGCAAAGATACCATTTTCCTGGTATTGCCCCATCTTGGGATTTGAATTTTCCAGTGCCCATGGGGCACTACCTTTTGAGGGATTTAACAGCTTTTTCTGTAGGCCATTCCGTCCAACTCTACTTCAACCACCCCAGAACTGGGGTATTTTATTTACCAAGAAGTTTCTCTTTCTTATCTTTATTCCATCTAAATAACTGGTTGCACAAAAATTATCTAACAGTTGCCCCTGAAAGGTTTCAGTGCATCTGGCTTCATTCTGAATGCTCCTTGCCACACCACAGGACTGTTGATCATTAAAGGAAGTCCAGCAGTCTCTCCATGATCTGGATTCTGGCTTGTGATTTTACAGTTAATTATATACAAGCCTGGGGTAGTCATTTAAACTCACCTCTGTAATTTGTTTACATTCTCTTAATAGTTGTTTTTCTTTATCTTTATAAAAATAATACTTGCTTACTGATGTCTAAGTCTCTGAATGAGTCTTTCAGTTTCATCACCAGTCTTGCTTTGTGGGCATTCCAATGCATATATTAAATTTTTGCTTTATTTATTTGAAAACTTGTTACTTTGAAATAATTTCAGGCTTGCAGAAATAACACAAAGGATTCCTATATTTCCTTCATCAGGAGCCCCCAAATTGTAATGCATTGCATTTGTTTAATTTCTGTCAATGTTTTTAGCAAAGCAATGATCTCTAGGGTGGATTATGGAGCATAGATGCTCATTTCATCAAGTGGTGGGCAATCAACTACCACTAGAGCATAAAGCACTAACAGAAAGAGTTGTTGCTATTCAAAACCCATGTTCAAACTTCTCCATCAGTTGGCACTTGTTTTCCTTATTAGTTTTGTTTGCTTCTTGAACCCTATTTCAGAAAGTCTTAGAGACATACATTTCTGTCTATTTAAAAAAACACTGAAGGACCTGAAAAAACCTGTCCTCAATTATTTCCAGTTGAAACTAAAGCAAGTTTTAACATGTCAGTCTGATTATTGTAAAGCCCACATTTATTGTACAGTGTCTTCTAGACAAGCAGGCCGGGCATTATTGTGTCTGATAACGTATTCTATAAAGTAAGGCTAACACTTAACCATCATGCATTGCTTAACTTTATATATTAAACTAATTAAACAGACTTTCATATTATATCTGACAACAGGCAAATTAATAACAAAACTCAAAAAAATTTGGAATATCATGAAATGTTTATTTTCCAGTTTGAGACATTACTTTGATGCCATGACTTGCTCTTGCCCTTTCTTTCTCTTCCATGGACCTTAGGGCACACAATTGGATTACTGATAACCCTTAGTCCATGACACACTTTCACATTTCGTCCATAGGTGGCTCTTTTATCAATCTACTCATTTATTTCTAATAATGTAAAGAACACTCATGACCTCATCAGCCATCACTGCCAATACCGAAGCCAATATTTTGGCAGTAATTGAATTTTATGTTCCTGAAAGCCATTTTATATCTCTGTCTCTCCCTACCCAACACTTAGGATGGTGACCACTGCCCTAAATCCTGTGTTCATCAACCCTTACCTTCTTCTGTACTGTAGATTTTTTAGTCTGTGTGTGCTGATTAGTAGGGTCATTTATTTTCTTTTTATGTCCTTTCTAGGTCCCACTCAGACATGCCTTTCACATCATTGGATTTAAGAGCACATTTTGCTCATCGGCACTGGGGTAATTAATTCTTCATTTATTCTTCTTACTGGCAAGGGCAGAGAAAAACCCCATCTCACTGGACAATGAAACCAAGAAGTCCCTCTGTGGATTGTCTTGGTTACCTCATGTTGGGTGTTTGGTGACGTCAGCTTTGGGCAGCTCCTCCCCCATGTGCTGAATGGTGTCTGTGGCTAGCCATGCCCAGTGATGACCGGCACCAGGAATTTCCTTTTCAGGAGCTTTTCCATATGTTGGCTGAATTATGAGCTCACCGTGAGGAAGTTTTAAAGAGGGGAGGCTTCCTTGGGGGCATTTGGCTGTGTTACCCACTGAGGTCACTGGGAGTTGGTTCAGCAGGAAGAGGGTGTCATGGGCAGTGGAAAGAAGACTGGCTTCAGAGCTCTGAGATGTGAATTACAGTTTCAGTTCTGCTGCTAACTCTCTGTGTGACCTTGGACAAATGGTGTTTACCTCTCTGGGCCTTAGCTTCCTCTTCTGTATTAGAAACACTTAACCCAAATTATTTCTAAGGGCCCTTTCTAATGAGGAACCTGGGAAAGAGTGGTTAAATAACCTGCTCCGGATCCCGCTGCCCTTCCTTCACTTGGTCAAGTGTGGAGTGAACATACATTCTCCTGGCTCCTGCGGGATGCCTGGGGGACGAGGATGAATAAAACACTTGCAAGACCTGGCTCAGGCACTCAGGGTCCTGCTACACTGTGAAGTACTCAGTAATGTATTCTCTAGTCTGTCTTACTAAGTGCAGCTGTGCTTAAGGGCAAGGATACCATCTTAGGACTCCTGACTGTAAGCAGCAGAAGCACACTGGGGGCTAACTCACTGCTCATTGTGGTGACACAGGCAGGTGGAGTGCTTCCTGAAAGAAATGAGCAGGGACACAAATGGGACTCAGTGAGAGACAAGGGATATTCAGTTGGGTGTGGAGGGGAGCATCTCTCTCCATCTTTACTGCCACTTCCCCTTGTAAGCCTGCTTCACTCTTCATCTTTGGAGTAGCTGCTACTTGGCAGAAAAGAGCTTTGGCAACCACACTATTTTATATGGAGGGAGACAAACTCTTTCTCTCTCAATCTCAATTCCGAATTCCTAGGAAGGTATTGTAATTGGACAATTTTGTGTCAGCCAGTCTCCCCCTACCCTCCATCCAATCTTCTGTGGCTAAGTGGAGTGGATTTGGGGAGGGTATGTCATACAAATACAGACTCTCACCCTTCCACTCCGGGAATGGGATTGGGGACACATGCCTAGGAAAGACATCCTGGCCTCCAGCCTGGCTGGAGGCCCATGACCAGTGCTGGCTGCTTATCTCTCAGTGCTGGGCAATAATCCAGACTGGGTAGGTACTCAGCGCATGCATTTTGAACAAATGCACAATGAATCTGATCAACTGAGAGTGGAATTATAGGAAAAGGCTCACCAAGCAAACCCCACTTTGAGCTTTAAAAAGAAACCAAAAGAATATTAGTCCAAGAGAACGAGCTGCACAATTTTGAAATAGAAGGTCAGAGAAGGCAGTGAAACATGCCACTAGGTACTGTGCATTTACACCATGGAATAGACAGTAAAGCTGAACATGGCTCCTAGAACAAATGTGGTTTCTTATAAGGCATCAGAGAATAAAGAAGTGATAATAGAATGACTTCTTTTTTGAGATTTCAATGACTGAGAGGTCTTTCTTAGAGCTTCTCTCATTTCTTTAACTATACAAGACCCTGACCAAGAGCAGCCAAGGTGGGCAGGGAGAGCCCTTTGCAGTTTGCTTTCTACTAGGCATGACTTTAAAGTTCAAAGAAGTTTCTAATGGCTAATTGTGGACATTAGCACTGAAACAAGCCCAACCTAGCCTCTCATCCATTGCCCTAACTTTACAAGGAGACTCAACTATCCACTGTCAGCTAAAGGCAAAGGGATCCCTAGCTCAGGGTTCTGGAGAATCAGTCTTTGGTTGCCATTATATCATCCATGCTCAACAACTAAAGACTGTCCTGTCCCTCAGAGCTGAAGAGGAGAACTAAGAGCAAAGGCATAAATTAGGCCACAGACAGTTTAATTATTACTGAGGTAGAGAACAGAAGCCTGGCTGTGATGGGAATATGTTCACAGATGAGCTTTGTGTTTGTCTACCAAGTTATTTGCTCCATATTACCTAAATTAGTGCCCCTGTGCTGGTAGTTTGACCTGATTTGTGCTTGAGTACTAGCATTCTCCAAGCCGTGGCTAACAAGTGCCATGTCAAAGCCAGGATGCGCAGGTCTGGGTCCTGTTGGTCTTGGTGCGGGTGCCTGAAGGAGGGTCTTTTCAGCTGGTATTGATACTCTTAGCCAGCTGGGCAGTGTACAAACACACAGGGGTGGGAAAGCTGTAGTATTTTATGTTAACGTATATTTATTTTATATATATTTGCATTAAAATATATGCTATATATTCATTTACTAATAAATGTTAATACATATGACATATACAAATGTTAATACAAATGTTAATACATATGAAATATATAATATGACATTTAAAAATATATTAGAATTATATATATATATATATATTATTGTGCCAAGGGTATCCTTCCCCTAGATTTCAACTATTTCATGTCTCACAGGGCCTTTTTAAGGAAAGGTATATTGGGCACTTTTATCAAAAAACATTTTTAATGAATAATTTAAAATTTTAACTTAGATTAAAATCAGTATAAGAAATTCTTCAGCATAAGAATCCCACTTACATTACTGAAGGACAACATACCCATTTATAAAGTCAATATGCTTTTCTCTAAAACATTAAATGTGTTCTAGGAAAAAAATAGTTCCTGGAGAAGTGGTTTCCTTTTGAAAATTCATTTCTTCGTGCTCTGACTGTTCTTGGTTGACTAATCATGAGAAATCTCCCACTGATGAGGCAATTCTCAGATGCTGTCACCATGGGGCAAAGAAAACATCGAATTTCTCTTTAAGAGGAAGCAGCACCTGGAAGAGACAATCATTTCCCTGGAAGAATAACATCTCTTGATAAATGGAATTTTTAAGCTTAAAAATTAATTTTTCAATACTTAAAATTTGAAATTATTGCTAGAATTGATAAAGGGGGCACAATTTAAGGATTATACTTGTAAGTGCCAATATGGAAAGAAAATTTTGTGATGGAACTGAGTGTTAATGGTGTAATTTGATTTTTTTTACTTAAAAAAATTTGTCTGTGGGCTTGGATATTTGATATTTAGGATACTCCTCAGACAGCAGAAGGTGTGGGTTGTCTTGTCTTTGAGAAGTGGTCTAGAATATGTATCTCAGTCTAGTGGAGGTGATATGAGGGTCTACATGTAAAAGGTGCACCATCCTGTGCATTACCATGTGTAAATAATACTTCATTGAAAAGGGGAGCAAGAGTGAGCTAGCCCGCCAGCTAGTGAGCAGTGCAGAGAGCTTTTCCCCACAGCTCCCGCAGGCTTCACGGTGTCCAGCTCTCGCTCCTGGTTTTCACCCAGCCAGGTCCTTGGCTCACAGCTCTGACAAGCTACCCGGAGGTAAGAGGTAATGGTCTGCGCTGCTCCTCACGTACAAGGGGACTGTGTATTTTTTTTTTTTTTGGGGTGCCTTCCACATTCAGTGACATTCCATGTGTAATGCTCTTGGTGGCTCTCACAGCTCCTTCTCCTCCCAATAGAGCTTGGAAGGAGCAACTGCTGCCATGTCATACCTGCCTGCTTCCTCAGAACAAGGTACCAACGCAAGCCCAGTCCCTCTTCTCCTCCATGCTGTGAGTCCTGCTGAGACACGCCTCCCATGAGGGGGGCTTCTGACATTGTCCGTGAATGGGTGGGGAAGCCCACACATGCCTACAAATACAAGCCATCCCTTTATTAATATTTATCACTTCTTCTGTCGTATTTTAGTTGGTTCAAACCTCAGGTGGGAATGAAAGCTGCCAATGAACAGGATCCTGCAAAGACCCCAACACTGCCTCCAGACAAGAATACATAAAAGTTCCTGGCTTCTCTGGAATGAAACCTGGCATGCCTAACTCAAGCCTCATTAAAACCTTGCAGAGTTATTATGCAAAAGTACTCACTGATCTTTATTTGTCAACTTTTAAATGTCTTTAATTTTTGAGAAAAATCAAATCCATTATAGTTTTTGGAGTTTATGACTTTATCACAGCCCTCTCCTGGAATGGCTTTATGAATTAGTTGACAAATAGATACAGAAATGAGATATGGATCAACATGTTAACTTTACTACTGAAGTTGGATTAAAAATCTTGGCTTGGGGAGATTCTCAAGACGGCGGCATGAGTAGAATGGTGGAAATCTCCTCCCAAAACCATATATATTTTGAAAAAATAGCAAATACCACTATTCCTAAAAGAGAGACCAGAAGATACAGTACAACAGCCAGGCTATATCTACATCTGCGACAACTCAGCATCTCACAAAAAGGGTAAGATACAAAGCCGTGACCTGGCAGGACCCAAGCACATCCCCCACCTGAGCTCAGTGGTGGGAGGAAAAGAATCAGAGTGGGGAGGGAGTGGAAGCACAGGACTGCTAATAACCAGCCCTAGTGATCTGCACCGGGAGCACAGACACACATTACATGGTATACTTGATATTAGAGAAATGGAAAAGTAAAATCCGAGACTAAGACTGCAAATAGGTCCTCACAGCCTGCTGCCCTGGAACAAGAAAAGCAGGCACTTTAAAAGTCTTAAAGGGACAAGGGTTTAACAGGTAGACAAAATCATCCTGGCACACTCAGCCCATGCGGCTGGGAACTTTAAGGAACTTCAGGTGCCCTAATTCCCTGGGTGGCAGTGCAGCTCTGAAGCCCCTGCTGTTCATTTCCCTGCAAGGAAACCAGCTAACCGGCGATTGTCAGAGAGCAGCCTGGGAGCAGCCCCGCCCACAGCAACCACACAGTCTTCTTCCAGCATGCAGCTAACCGGGCCAGACCCAGAGGCTGCCCCCTGTGCGCAGCTGTCCAGCACAGGCAGTGGAGAGACTGTGCAGAGCCTGGAAGGCACAAAGGGACTTTATTCTTGTGGCGAACATGCACTTGCTTGCCTGCAACTCCCGCCAGTGCCCTAGGCCATCCCAAGCGTTGCCCCACACATGGCAGCTCAAGGGATCAACCCAGAGGATGCCACCTGCACCCAGTTGACCGGCACAGGCAGAGGAAACCAGCACAAAGTCTGGAAGGCACATAGGGGCTCTGCTCTTGTGGCGAACATGCGCTGATTGCCTATAACCCCTGCCAGTGCCCTAGACCATCCCGATGGCCACCCTGCCCACAGAAGCTCAGGGGAATAACCTAAAGGCTGCCCCCTGCACCTAGTTGACTGGCACAGGCAGAGAAAGCTGGTGCAGAGTTCTGGAAGCCACATAGGGGCTCTGTTACTGGGGCAAACACATGCTGCTCACCTGCAACCACTGCTAGTGTCCTAGGCCATCCCGAGGGCCGCCCCACCCACAGCAGCTAAGGGGGTCAACCCAGAGGCTACCCCCTGTGTGCAGTTGCTTGGCACAGGCAGCAAAGACTGTCAAAGAGTCCGTAAAGCAAGAAGAGGCACCATACTCACAGGAGAACACACACTGATTGCCCATGACCCCCGCCAGTGCCCTAGGCCATCCCAAGGGCTGCCCCACCCACAGAAGTTCAGGGGATTAACCCAACGGCTGCTCCCAGGCAGCACAGGCAGCAGAGATGGGAAAGGCAACCAGCAAGCAGGAAGGGACTTAGTCCTCCCAGCTGACACATGTGCCACTAGCCCCAAAACATATAATTAAAGTGGCAAAGATCAAAGACAAGTATAGAGTATGAAAAGCAGCCAGAGAGAGAAAAAAGATCACCTATAAAGGAAAACCCATCAGGCTACCATCAGACTTCTCAACAGAAACCTTACAGGCCAAAAGAGAATGGCACGATATATTTAATGCAAAGAAACAGAAGGGCCTTTAACCAAGTATACTGTATCCAGCAAGATTATCATTTAAATATGAAGGAGGGATTAAACAATTCCCAGATAAGCTAAAGTTGAGGGAATTTACCTCCCACAAACCACCTCTACAGTGTATTTTAAAGGGACTGCTCTAGATGGAAGTACTCCTAAAGCTAAATAGATGTCACTGGAGAAAATAAAATGACAGCAAAGAAAGTAGACCAACCAAACATTAACTAAAGGCAAAATAAAATCAGCTACCCATAAAATCAGTCAAGGGAAACACAAAAGAGTACAAAATAAAACACCTAACATATAACATATCAAGAGTGTAATTGTACATTAATGATACAAAAAAAAATCTTGGCTTGGGCCCAAGATCCAAATGGCCTTCAGCTTGATTTACCACCCACTCGCAGGCAGGACAGCTGTAGTCCTGCCCCAGCAGGGGTGGCACCTGGCTCCTTGGTCTTACCCTAGGTGGAGAGAGGACAGGTACACCCTGTGACCAAGCTGTTTAAAACAATGAGAGCAGGGACATTGGGAGAGCCCCCTGCAGAGAGGTGGGAGAGCACAAATCCATGCCTTTTGTACTTTGACACTAACCAGTAATGGGAGCACAAGCAGCTATCCTTGTAAGGAGTTAGAGAAGAGACGAAGAGAAGGAAAAGTACTTCCCAGTACTTCTTAGGGGTTAGAAGTTCCCTTTCCCTAAGTCAAGCAGGAGCAGGTGGGGACAGAGAGATGTTTCCATTTGACTGACAATTACTGGGGGGCCCCAAGCCCTAAGCTTTGCTAATTGACCTTTATCCATAGGGCACCAAAATTTGAGGGCTCAGAAAAGTTTTAAATAATCTGCAAGGACTGTGCACGCATTAAATCCCACCTCTGCAACAAATGCTCCGCCACCAGCCTACCAGAAGAGGTCATAGCCCAGCTCCAGCCTCAGGCCAGTCTGGGCACCAGCAGAGACAGAGGGACTGGAGGCCCCCAGTCCCTCTGTGGTCATGGAAAGTGTCCCTCCCTTCCTCTCCTCATCCCTTTTCCTGCTGCATACCTGATGCCATTTTTGATTTGAAGGATTTTTCACATCGCTGGTCTCTAACATCAAAATTGGTTGTTAAGATGCTGAAGGCAGAAGAGTTCACTCAAAGTGTTAGAATTCTTTCAGCATATGCTGCGCTAAACCAAACAGTTTACATTCTAGGAGGAGATAGCAGTGAACAAGTAATTATTCCCAGGAGATAATGCTGCTCTTGTGTATCTGCCTTTTACACACTGTCCTTTAAGCAGTGCACCAATGAGGCATGCTGCAGTTACTTTGAGGATACTCACTGGGACACTTTTTCAAGGGTAAATTATTGTTAGAAAGCATGAGTGAGAAATCACAGACACAACATGTGTACACACAACTAATTTGTTGACCATTCATGCTAAATGAATGAGAGGAAGTATATTATAACCACAAAATGATTCCTTTCTTAATTGTGAACAATAAAGCTTGAACTCTCATCTCTGCTTTGTTTTTGCCAGGTAGCCAAGAAGCAATAGTGACAGTTTTTTTGGCCTTTTTTAAAAAAATCCAGACAACTTTAAGAGGAAAACATTTCAAACGTATTCTTTCTCCATCACTTTGCGGGACTGTGTCCAGTAACAATGGCTTCTGGAGCCCACATCCTCTGGCTGCCTAGGAGACCCTCTGCCTTCCTCCCAACCACTTACTCATTTTGTAATCAAAAGAAAAGGTGCTTTTATCAGGCTGCAGCCTATTATGTGTACGGCTGGCAGACTTGGCATGGGCAACCCCATCAGTCCGACCTTGCTGCAGCCCAAGTGCGGGATGGTTGTCTGCTGGCTACAGGGCTCCAGCCGGCACATACTCTACTCGGACAAGGAACAGTCTTCCATGGCTGTCCAGGGGTGGTTGTCAGGACGTGCCTCCTTCTACATGATCAGAGTCGCCTCCATGTGGCTTCAAGCCCTGGATGTGTTCCCAGGCATATGGGCCCTTCAGCTGTTCAAACACAGCAGAGGTTGCAAACTCCTGTCGGGGATTTCATTCCTTCTGCACAAGGCTTTAATTTTTAGGATCATTGCTAATGTGTGAAAGTTGGAAGATTTCGTGTCATCCAGATTCCTAGTTACTTTTTATGAACCAGAGGATTAGGTCTTCACTTTTCCAAGTCAGCCATAGTCTGGCTGGCCCTGGAAAAGCTGTCTCTTCTGGACACATTTCACCCTTCGGCCTGCTGCATATGTAGTACCTGCACCCACACGGTTTCTCTTAAATCTCTCTTCTCGGCTGCCCTCAGCCATTTCTCCCGCATCATGGCTTCCAGGCTCCTCCCAAGTGTGAGCCCTCCTGTGCAGCCACATTGAGATGGAAACACAGGGCTGCAGATGTGGTTGGGGGTCACAGGCTCTCCTGACTGACAGCATTCCTTCTCCCCATGTGAACGTCACTCTTGTGTTGTTCTCATTATTGACTTGCTAGGAGCTTTTGGTCAACTAACATCCTCCCGTTTTTATTTATGTCAATGTTGTTACTTGAGTCCTCCATTCGTACCTTTAATTTAAATGCAGAACTTTTCTTATACTTCTATTTCATCTTGCTGGTTAATGGCTCTAATTGCAGCCTGTCAGAGAATATTTATAATTCTTCCCTTTGTCATCTAATGTATCCTGAGCATTCTGTCTTCTCCACTAGTTCTGGCCAGAACTTCTAGTGCAACATCGAATAGCAAGAGTGAGGATGGGCATCCTTATCTCTGCTTTTAGAGGAAAGCTTTCAGTCTTGCACAACTGAGTCTGATGTTAGCTGTGGGCTTTTCATAAACGCCCTTTATCAAGCTTGGGAATTCTCTTCTATTCCCAGTTTCTGAGGTTTTTCTTTAATTGTTCTTCTTGTTTTACCAGGAAAGGGTATTTGGGATCAAATGGTTTTTCTACATCAATCTAGATGATCATATGTATTTTTTCCTTCTTCCTTCTTTTAATGTAATTATTCTATTACATTGATCGATCTTATTTTGAATCACTTTTGCATTCCTGGCATAAATCCCACTTGGTCATTGTATATTATCCTCTTAATAAGTCATTGGATTCCATTGCTAATATTTGGTTAAGGATTTTTGCATCTAAATTCATAAAAGATACTGGTTTTTAATTTTCTTTTCTTGTAGTGTCTTCTTCTGACTTTAGTATCAGGGTAACACTGGCCCCATAGAATGGCTTAGGAAGTATTCTTTCTTCTGTTTTTTGGCAAGAACTCATGAAGGATTCGTTGTTAATTCTTCTTTACATGTTTGGTAGAATTCACTAGTGAAACTGTCTCCTATTGGACATTTGTTGGGAGGTTTTGATTACTGTTCAATCTCCTTACTTGCTATAGATTGTTGAGATTTTCTGTTTCTTCTTGAGTTAGCTTAGGTAATTTGTGTGTTTCTAGAAATTTGTCCATTTCGTCTATGTTATCTAATTTGTTGGTTACAATTGTTCATAATATTCTGTTCTAAGCTTATTTCTGCAAAACTGATACTGATTGCTCCTCTTTCATTTCTGATTTTAGTTATTTGTATCTTCTCTCTTTCTTCTTTGTCAGTATAGCTAAAGTTTTATCAATTTTGTTGATTTTTTTAAAGACTAACTTTTAATTTTGTTCTCTATTTTTCTATCCTTGATTTCATTTATTTCCCCTCTACTCTTTATTATTTTCTTCCTTCTTTTAATTTTGTAGAAGATTTGGTTTTCACTTATTTTTACAGTTCTCCCAGGTGTAAAGTTAGGTTATTGATGTGAAATCTTCCCTCTTTTTTAATGTAGCTGTTTAGAGATGCAAGTTCCCCTTGAGAAGTGTTCTTGTTGCATCCCATGAGTTTTGGTAGGTGGTGGTTTCATGTTATTTACCTCTAAATATTTTCTAATTTCTCCTGTGATTTCTTCTTTGACTCACTGGTTGTTTAAGAGCATGTTATTTAATATCCACATATTGCTGACATGGTCACTTTTACTTTTGTGTTTCATTTTTAGCTTATCCCATTGAGATTGGAGAAGATAGTTTTTACTGTTTTAATCTTCTAAAATTTATTGAGATTTACTCTGTGGTCTAGTAAATGGTTTATCATCAGGAATAATCTATGTGTGCTTGAGAAGAATGTGTGTTCTGCTGTTGTTGGGTGGCATGTCCTATATATGTCTGTCAGATTTATGTTGTTTGGTAGTGTTGTTTGAGTCCTCTATTTCTTTTTTTTTGATTACAGTATCGTTGATATACAATCTTATGAAGGTTTCACATTAGCAACATTGTAATTACAACATTCATTCATATTATAAAGCTCCTTCCCCACCCCATTGTAGTCACTGTCCATCACCATAGTAAGATGCTAGAGTCACTACTTGTCTTCTCTATGCTATACTGCCTTCCCTGTGAGCCCCCTACAGTATGTGTGCTAATCCTAATGCCCCCTAATCCCCTTCTCCCTCCCTCCCCACCTCCTTCTGTTTGGTAACCACCAGTCTCTTCTTGGAGTCTGTGAGTCTGCTGCTGTTTTTTTCCTTCATATTATAAAGCTCCTTTATAATATGTTATACTCCACAAATGAGTGAAATCATTTGGTACTTGTCTCTCTCCTCCTGGCTTATTTCACTGAGCATAATATCCTCTAGCTCCATTCATGTTGTTGCAAATGGTAGGATTTGTTTTCTTCTTATGGCTGAATAGTATTCCATTGTGTATATGTACCACATCTTCTTTATCCATTCAGCTACTGATGGACACTTAGGTTGCTTCCATTTCTTGGCTATTGTAAATAGTGCTGTGATAAACATAGGAGTGCATATGTCTTTTTCAAACTGGGCTCCTGCATTCTTAGGGTAAATTCCTAGGAATGGAATTCCTGGGTCAAATCGTATGTCTATTTTGAATTTTTTGAGGAACCTCCATACTGCTTTCCACAATGGTTGAACTAATTTACATTCCCACCAACAGTGCAGGAAGATTCCCCTTTTAGAGTCCTCTATTTCTTATTGATATTCTTCCTCTATGTTTTACCCATCACTGAAAATGGTATATTAAGTCATCAACTATTATTGGAAAACTATTCTTCCTTCAATTTTGTCAATGTTTGCTTCATATGTTTTGGCCCTGCTGTTTTATGCACATTTATTTATAATCGTTAGGTTTTTTTCTGCATTGATCTCTACACTCTTGTCAACATAATGTTATCAAACTTTTCAACTCTGCCAATGTGCTTGGTTCATTTGACTGTTTCTTATTATGAGTGCAATTGAGCATCCTTTTTACATGCTTATAGACCTTTTTTCTTCTCTATAAACTCTGCTCATATCCTTAGCTCATTTTTTTGCTATTTAAAAATTTTATATATGCATATGTGTGTGTATTTGTATGTATATAATCATGATATATTGGGGTAATTAGTCCTTTGTTTCAGTGTGATTTATAAATATTCATTCACCAATGTGTCATTGTTTCTTTGACTATTTATGGTGGCTTTTCCTATGCAGAAATCTTTGATTTTCATGTACCTAAATTTATCAATATTTCCTGAGTTTATATAATAGTTAGCCAAGGATTCTTCCCTCAAAGGCTGTTTTAAAAACTCCTTTTTACTGTAGTTTCTTTTAATACTTTCTGGTTTCATTTTTTTTTAACGAAGCTTATTATTAAATAAATTTCATGGGAACTGTATGCTGGCACAAAGTGTGAGCTAAGGATCCATGCTTACTAACCTTTCCAGGTGGCCTTCCAGTTATCCCGAACAATGTATTGGTTAGTCTGTCTGTTCAGCTAGCCTTGATGTGACCTAACTTGAATAATTTGACTTTCTGATCAGACAGATTTCCAATCACCGGAGTATTACTTAATGAAAGCCCCCCTGAGAATATATCTTTGTCACATATTTTGGTACTGAACTTGTCCATAGAAAAGGCTTCTAGAAGTTCCTATGGTAGATAATTTCTCATCAGTCGATATTCCTTTCTGTTCCCTTCCGACCTGTTCCAATTTAATAAATGGGCTTTCTGTAATCCAGACTCCATCTGTGACCCATTTCAGGACTGTATCTTTATTTGTACAGTAGGCCACTGCCTTTAAAACCTGTTGGTTGCCCTCAGTTCCCTCATAACTGAGGAATATAGCTCCATTATAATCTGCTGCAAGAATGCCCCAAAGTCAACCATATATGGCTGAGCTGTGTCTCTGAATATTACTTTCTCAGACTTCCTATTGTGAAGTTCCCAGAGAAAGTATTTGCAAATCACATATCTGAAAAAGGACTTTTATCTGAAATATATAAAGAATTCTCACAGCCTAGTAATAAGACAACAAATAGACCTATTCTAATGGTCAATTTATATAGACATTTCAATAAAGATTATACAGGTGGCAGGAAAAGGTTGAACACATGTCATTAGGGGATGAGATGCTACTTTGCATTTATAAGAATGTCCAAAATTATAGAGACTGACCAAACTAGATGCTTATGAGAATGTGGAACAACTGGAGCTCTCAAACCATGGGAGTGTAAGTTAAACATATTCAAACATACACCTATTTTATACGATTCAGCCATGATCATACCAAGACTTGTATATAAATATTCATGACAGCTGTATGTGTAATAGCCATAAACTAAAAACAACCTAAATGTCTATCAATATGTAAATGGATAAACAAGTGTGTTATGTCCATTCAATTGAATACTACTCAATAGTTTTAAAAAAGGAATCAATTATTGATATATGCAACAATTTGGATGAGTCTCAAAATAATTATGCAGAGTGAAAGCAGACAGACAAAAACATATAAAAACAACATGGTTCCATTCATATAAAATTCTAGAAAATGCAAACTAATTTTTAGTAACAGAAAGTAGGTCAGTGGTGGCCTGGGGATGGAAGGTAGGAGGAGATGGACAGGAATTACAAGAAGGATCATGAAGATTTTGAGGGTCATGGATAAATTTATTCATTCTCTTGATTGTGGCAATGGCTTCATAGGCATATATATACATGTATCACCACAAATTGTACACTTCAAAGATGTGCAATCTATTGGATTTCAGTTTTGCCTATTTCAATAAAGTTGTGAGAATAGGTATGTAAGTAGAGAATTGGTGTTTGAGTTTGTATGCAATAGGGGAGTCACCAGGAGGTTTTGGGAAAAAGATGACACTCATTGTGCTACATGTAAAATTATCATTGAATCCGTGAAACTGATATTCCTAGAAAAAAATCCAAAATATTACCCCCTAGAATGAATTATATACTACTATGTTAGAGTTGGAGACATCAGAGTGAATTCACATTTGGCTTAGTCCAGACACAGACGAGTGGATACAGAAATAATTAGAGATGTGCATGGGTTAAAATGTGCACATGCATGTCCTAGCTCTGTGTATCAAGAGGGCCTAGAAGCAGGGGGACCTCAGTGGCAGTGAGCACACCTAGCACCCAGATCTGTATTTCTAACAATACCCTTCTCCAATGAAAGGAGCTAGTGTTCCTTGGAGAATGGACGATTCTAGGCCTGGAACAGGGAAAACACAGGGTGAGTCTGGGGAATCTAGTAGTGCCAGCAAGAAAGGACATACTTCAGAAAGAAAGTGATTAGAATATGGCAAAGGGACACAGGGGCCAACCTGAAACAGCTCCCAGTGGCCAAATTTGGAATAATTTGAGCAACAAAATAAATAATACAGTATTGGATTATAACCCAAAGTGTAAGATAAATTCCCATGAGTCTGTACTGATATAAATAAGCAAGTGAATGAATGAATGAAAGGAATAGACAAGTTGTACATATAGGGGAATCCCAAATAATTCATGTAGATGTTTTCCCTTCTGGAAGGTAGAGTTTACTCCTTCATCCCTGCCACAGCCTTCTGAGTATGGGCTTTGCTTGATGACTTGCATCCAAAGGGAAGAGTGTAGACAGAGGAGGAGTCACTTGACAGGAGGAACACCTGGAAGACACCACTTCAGTCAGGCGTTCAAGGCTGTCATCACTGACGCATCATGTTGATTCCAGGTCCCCTAATAGGATGTGTGAGAAGAGAACTTCACCTCTGTGGTCTTCCCCCTAAAAGTCCATAACCACAGTCTAACCATGAGTGAGTGTCAGACAAACCCAAACTGAGGAACATTTATACAGAACACCTGACCAATACTCCTCGAAACTGTCAAGGTTATCAAAAACAAAGGAAGTCTGAAAAACAGTCAGAGACTAGAGGAGATGACTAAATGTAACGGTGATACCCTTGATGGGATCCTGGAACAGAAAAAAGACATCAGTGAAAAATTAGTTAAATCTAGATAATGTTGGAGTTCAGTTGATAGTAATGTGCCAATGTTGATGTCGTAGCTTTAACAAACATACTGTGGTTGTGCATGATGTTAACACTGGAGGAAAGACAGGGCAACTCTGTCATATCTTTGTTCTTTTCTATAAATTTAAATCTATTCTAAAATACAATGTTTATTTAAAAATTATTATTTACCTTATTCTGGTCTTTAGGCAGGCTTATACAACACGCCCCCCTCCCACAAGAAAATTAAAAGCTGTATGAACAGGATCAACATTAGTTTATCTCAAAATGATTTCTCATGAAAAAAGTAGAGAAAGACCTCTTCTTCAATATAACACTTGGCTCTGGATGTTACCAACCTATATTCTCAAAGTTTTAGAGTTTAAACCTGGGGCCTTGTTGTTCCCAACCTGATAAATGAAATTCCAGAAAGGGAATCACTAGCAGCACCCCAGTGAATTTGTTGGAGACCCCAAACTGCAGGTTACACTGATGGCTTCTTCCCATTGAAGAGAGAAGCCTTAAAAGGAAGGTACCAGTAGGTTTATCCAAGGAAGGGGTGCGGGAATGCTCCGCTGTCAGAAGTGACAGTTGAGGGCACATCTCTTTGAAGTTCCCATTTATCTTTTCGTAAGTCTCTCTGAAATATCATTGTCTTCCCATTCCCTCCAGCCGAGTTAGATCCCCTACTCTGCTTTCAAAACACTCTAAATATTCCATGATTATGGTTGTGATTATCTGGTTAATATTTCTTTCCCCAATCAGACTTTAAAACTCCACGAGGGCCACAACCCCAACTGCACCTTCCCCTGCTCTCCTCAATCCGCTCTGACCTAGAGCCTTGCACTCAATATTTTGTACTAGTTTCTGCCCTATCCTTCCCACAATTTAGTGACTTAAAACAATGCATATTTACTAGCTTACAGTTCTGTAAGTCTAAAGTCTTGCATGGGTTTCCCTGGGCTGAAATCAAGGTGCCAAAAGGCTGCATTCTTTTCTGGAGGTTGCAGGGGAAAAATCTTGTTTTTTCTCATTTGTTTTTTGGCAGTTGAAGGATCTAGGTTTGAGTTTTCTTGCTGGCTGTAAACTGAAGGCTATTCCCAGCTTCTAGAGGCTGCTAGATTCCTGGGCCCGTATTCCCCGTCCTCCGTCTTTAAAGAAATGGCAGGTCAAGTCCTTCTCCCATTGCATTTATGACTTTCCAACCCACCCTTTTTCTTACATCTTCCACTTCTAAGGGTGACTGGGCCAGGATAATCTCCGCATCTCAAGTTTAACCTTGATCATCTGGAAAGTCCCTTTTGCCCTATAAGGTATCATATTCACAGATACCACGGCTTAGGATCTGGACACCTTTGTGGGGATGGGACCATTATTCTGCCTGCTACACATTTGTTGAATGAATGTTGAACAAGAGTCAGAAACTATAGAGTGAGAAGTTCTTTTTTTAATACACTGTGGGAACCTTTTACATTTTGTAACTTTTTTTCATTTTTCATTTGTTATATCCTTTCAGTTTCCAGTAATGATTTGTTTTATTGCAGTTGGCAGTGACACCATTAAAAACAAAAGAAAGTGTTCTGTTATAGGAAATCAAATGAGAAAAGCACTTACTTAACACTAAGATGTCCCAGGAACTCAGCTAAGTGCTTCCCATGTACTTCATCTAATTCTCACAAACTCTAGGAAATTAATGCAAGTATTATGTCCTCATTTCACAGAAGAGGAAGCTCAGTTTTAAAGATTTAATGAATCTCCCAGGTTCACACAGCTATTCACTAGTGGAAGAGCTAGTATTCAAATCAGTTCTGACAAAAATCCGGAGCAGAAGTATCTACCCGAGGAGCAACCCTGTTGGCAGGGAACATTATTTGGGAAATCCCAGCATTAGTCCTTAGCTGAATTTCAGAGCTCATAATCTCAAGGGATGAAATATGGAATGCGTGGTGTTTAACTGCCCATGGAGGTAAGAGTCCTCCATGGCCTGAGCAAAAAACAATAAAACAACAGGGTGAGTTTGGTCAAGAGAAGGTGAGCCTGGGCAGGGATCCAGGAACCAACTTCTGTGCCTCTCTTGAATTTCAGCTACTTATGAAATCTATTTTTATCATCATTAAGTCTTCTCAGCTTTTTTTCCCAAAAGCATTATTGAGATATAATCCATCTACCATAATATTCATCCCTAATTCAGTAGTTTGTAGTATATTCACAGAATTGTGCAAACTTCACCGCAATCTAATTGTGGAATATTTTCATTACCTAAAAAGAAGCCCAGTCACTTCCCACTCCCATCTCGCACTTCCCAGCCTGAGGCAATACCAACTTACTTCTGATCTGTATAGATTTGCCTATTCTAGACATTTCATGTGAATTGAATCATACAATATTTGTCCTTTTGTATCTGACTTATTTCACTTAGTAGAATGTCTTCAAGGTTCACCTGTGTTGTAATGTGTATCAGAATTTCATTTCACTTTAAAATTAACATTCCATTGCGTGATTTACCACATTTTGTTTACCCATTCATCTCTTAATGGGCATTTGGGTTTCCACCTTTTGGCTATTATGAGTAATGTTACTATGAACATGGTGGCAATGTTCAATATCTGTTCAAGTCCCTCATTTCGATTCTTATGTGAAGTTGCTGGATTATACGGTAATTTCATGTTTAATTTCTTGAGAAACGGCCATCTTGTTTTCCAGTGTCTGCACCATTTTACATTCCCACCAGTGCCCAAGGGTTCCAAGCTCGCTACATCCTCATTAACACTTGTTGTTTTCAGTTTTGTTTTGTTAAATAATAGTCATCCTAGTGCTGTGACATGGAATCTCATTGTGATTTTGATGTGCAGTTCCTTAATGATTAGTGATATTGAGCTTCACCTACTCATTTACCATTTATATATCTTCTTTGAAGAAATGTCTATGCAAGACCTTTGCCCATTTTTGAACTGGCTTGTTTTTTTGTTATTGTCATTTTAAGAATTCTTCATATACTCTGGATATTAATCCCTTATTAGATGTGTGATTTGCAAATATTTTCTCCTATTCTGTGGGTTACCTTTTTACTGTGTTGATAGTGTTTTTGGTACAAAAGTTTTAAAGTTCAATGGAGTCCAATTTGTTTATTCTTCCTTTTGTTGCCTGTGATTTTGGTGTCATATCCAAGAGATCTTTGCCAAGTCCAATGTTCTGAAACTTTCCCCATGATGTTTTCCTCTAATAGTCTTATAGCTCTAGCTTTTATGTTTAGGTCTTTGATCTGTTTTGAGTTAATTTTGTATATGGTGGGAAGTAAGGGTTTAAATGCATTCTTTCCTATGTGGATGTCTAGTTTTCCAGGCACTGTTTGTTGAAAACTTATTCTTTCCCCTTGAATGGTTTGGGTATCCCTGTCCATAACCACTTGACATATATGTGTGGTTATTTCTGAGCTCTCTGTTGTAGCTATTGGTCTATATGTCTGTCTTTATGCCATGCTGTTTTCATGGCATATGCTTTATGCCTGCTGTTTTGATTTCTGTAAATTTGTAGCAGATTTTTAAATCAAGAAGTGAGTGTCCCAAACATATTCTTTTTTGGGATTGTTTTAGGGGGGTATTCAGAGTCCCTTAAATGTCCATATGAATTTTGGGATAGATACCTCTATTTCTGCAAAAGAAACACTGTTGAGTTTTTGATAGGAATTATATTGACTCTATAGATTGATTTGGGCAGGATTAACACCTTAAAAATATCACAGTTGAGCATGGGATGCATTTCTATTTATTTGTCTCTTCTTTAATGTCCTTCAACAATGCTTTATAGTTATCAGTATAGGCCTTTCAACTCTTTGTGTAATTGCTAAATGTTTTATTCTTGTCAATGCTATTATAAATGAAATTGTTTTCTTAATTTCCTTTGCAGATTGTTCACTGTAAGTATATAAAATGTAAATGATTTCTGTGTATTGATTTTGTATTCTCCAACTTTGCTGAAATTGTATATTAGTTCTAACAGTTTTTTTCTTCTCTTTCTCTCTCTGAAATCTCTATGGTTTTTCTATGTATAAAATTATGTCATTTGTGTTTAGATATAATTTTGCTTCTTTCTTTCTTTCCAATTTGAATAACTTCTATTTCTTTCTCCTTCCTAATTGCTTTATGTTATGAACTGAATGCTCTCCCAATTCATATACTGAAACCTTAATCCTCAAAGTGATGGTATTTGGAAGTGGGACCTTTGGGAGGTAATTTGGTCATAAGGGTTGAACCCTCATGAATGGAATTAGTGCCCTTATAAGAGAAGATACAAGATAGATGTCTCTCTGCAATGTGAGGGTTTGGCAAAGAGGAGGCTCTCTGCAAACCAGAAAGAGAGCTCTCTCCAGGAAACAAATTGTCTGGCACCTTGATCTTAGATTTCCCAGACTCCAGAATTGTGAGAAATAAGTGTCTGTTGTCAAGTGTCTGTGGGGTTCTTTTATAGCAGCCTAAACTAAGACAGGCTAGAACTTCCAATAAGCAGTTGAAAAATAGCAATGGTATAAATAAATATTTTGGTCTTGTTCCTGATTTTAGAGGAAAACCATTCAGTCTTTTTGCCACTGAGTATGGTGTTAGCTGTGAGTTTTTCATAGATGGCTGTTACTGTGTTGAGTAGTTTCTTTCTATTCCTAGTTTGTTGAATGTTTCTGTTCATGTAAAGACACTGAATTTTGTCAAATGTTTTTTCTGCCCCAATCAAGATGATTGTGTAATTTTCCCCCCTTCATTCCGTTAATGTGGTATATTGCACTATTGATTTTCATACATCAAGCATCTCTGCACTGCAGGAATAAATTCCACTTGGTCATGGTGTACATTCCTTCTAATATGCTGCTGAATTTTGTTTGGTAGTATTTTCTTAAAGATTTTTTCATCAATTTTCATAAGGGTTATTCTTCTGTATTTTCTTTTCTCTTAGTGTTCTTGTCTGGCTTTCGTATCAGGGAAATGCTGGCCTCTTAAAATGATGTAAGAAATGTTCACTACCCTTCAGTTTTTTAGTTTTTTGAAGGATTAGTGTTATTTCTTCTTTGTATTTAGTAGAATGTTACCAGTGAAACTATCTGGTACTGGGTTTTATTTTGTTGGGATGTTTTTGATTAGTGATTCAATTCCTCACTAGTTAGAAGTCTATTCATATTTTCTATTTCTTCCTGATTCAGTCTTGGTAGGTTGTATCTCCAGGATTTTGTCATTTAATCTATTCTGTCCACTCTGTTGGCATGCAGTTGTTAATGGTGTCTTCTTATAATCCTTTATATTTCTGCAGAATTGTTAGTAATATCCCCACTTACATTTCTGATTTTAGTAATGAATCCTCCCTCTTTTTGTCTTAGTCCATCTAGCTAAAGCTTATCAATTTTGTTGATCTTTTTGAGGAATGAACTTCTGGCCTCAGGGATTTTCTTTATTTTTTTTCTATTCTCTGTTTTATTTATCTCCATTCTAATCTTTATTTTTTCCCTTCTTTTTCCAGCCTGGGGACTAGTTTGTTCTTTTTCTGTTTCCTTGAAGTATAAATTTAGATTGTTGATTTGAGATCTTCTTTTTCCATGTGAGCATTTACAGTTACAAACTTTCCTCTTTGCAGTGCTTTCACTGCATCCTATAAATTTTGGTATGTTGTACTTTCATTTTCATTCATTTCTACATGTTCTCCAATTTCTTTTGTGATTTCTTCCTTGATCCATTGGTTGTTTAAGAGTGTACTGTTTAATTACCACATTTTTGTGAAATTATTTTCTGTTTTCCTTCTGTATTGATTTCTAACTTCAATTTGTTATGCTTAGAAATGATCATTTGTATGATACTAATCTTTTAAAATCTATTGAGACTTTTTATGGCCTAGCATATGGCCTAACTTAGAGACTGTCCCAAGTACACTTGAGAAAAATGTGTGTTCTGTTGTTGGGTGAAGGGTTCTGTATTTGTGTGTTAGATCTAGGTGGTTTATTGTGTTGTTCAAGTCCTTTGTTTCCTACTTATCTTCTGTCTGGCTGTCTATATTACTGTGGGTGTGGTACTTAAATCTTCAACTATTATTGTAGAACTATATATATCTCCCTTTAATTCTGTCAGTTTATGATTCATATATATTTTGAAGGTCTGTTATTAGGTTTGTAAATGTTTATAGTTGTTATATCATTTTGCTGTGTTGAAACTTTTATTAATATATAATATCCTCTTTTGTCTCTTTGGACTTTTTTATTTAAGTCTGTTTTTTATGCTAGTATATCCTCTCAGCTCTCTTGGTTATGATTTACATTGAATATCTTTTTCCTTCTTTTTTGACATAAAGTTGTTATGCCACTTTTAATAACTTAATGATGTTAATATGGGATGCATATCTATATGTTAAGGGAAGAGAAGAAAAAATAAGCTATTTCTCTATCATTTTTAGAATATTTGTAAGAATTTTCCAAGATTAGTATTTGAACTGTGAAAAATTTTCTGTTTAACTTTTATAAAAATCATGCACATTAGAAAAGACATATTAGCTAGATACATTGGGATATAAAAATACAAGCTCACATTAGAATAGGTATAGAATTTCAGAAAAAAAAATATTGTTAAGAAGTAAAACTTAGTCCCATTTCTCATCTTTACCCTGACTTGAACAATGATGGTGCTTTAAAAAATCTTCCCCTGTGACATTTACATTTCTGCCTTATGTCAAAGCCACTTGTCATACATGACTTCTATGACAGTAGCTTCTCCATCAATGACAGTATCTTCCGGGTGTGGACCATTTCCAATGGGGCTTTACAATGTACACTGGCCACAGCAGGCACTAAATTAATTATAATGTTATATGGAAATTTTGAAAATAGTTATATTGTTCTGGTTTTATGATTTAAATTGTGAATGGACAGTAATATATACATATGGGCAAAAAGTCAAACAGCATACCAGTAGTAATCAGTGAAAAAAAATCCATCAAAAATCCCTTTTTCTCAGCCATTTCTACATGCCTTGGAAGAAGCAACTGTCACTGCAAGAATAGAGATATTTTCTGTTTTCCTTCTCTATTGATTTCTAACTTCAATTTGTTATGCTTAGAAATGATAATTTGTATGATACTAATCTTTTAAAATCTATTGAGACTTTTTATGGCCTAGCATATGGCCTAACTTAGAGACTGTCCCAAGTACACTTGAGAAAAATGTATGTTCTGTTGTTGGGTGAACAAAATTATGGTTAAATTTTAAAGTGTAATTTATGAAAGTTCATCATTTTAAGTAAGTTTTCAATGGCATTCTGTTACAGGAGAGAAAGAAAGAATAGCCTAAAGGAAGACTTGGATCTTAAAAAAAGTTTTAAGAATAAACAAAAACATTCTAAAGCAGCCGTATTTTAAAGCCATGTTGGTACAGCAGGTTACTGTGAAGACACATTCATATGGCTGAGAGTTGAACCGTGAAATCCATAACTTTTTTATTTGTGCAATCCCATACTGAAAGGATGTAAACTTAATAGTCACATTCATCTTCCCATTAGCTGGAATTATTTCTGAAGTTTGCTCAATAGTAAATGCCTAATGAGACTAAATAAAAGCAGTATGAAACTCAAAATCTACAGGGCAGCTGCATTGCAAAGGAATAACTTATTTTTTTGCTTTCAACAATTAGAACATTTGATAGATTTATAAATGAGGGGAAGTCCAGCACATTCATGATGGGATGGGCATGGATGGAAATAAGTAAAGTGAACACAGATGCAATCATATAGTTACTGCCACTCATCTGGAGAAAATGTAAGGTGACTATTAGGGACAAGCCAGGGACAAGGTGTGTTCCCTTTTCACATAGTTGATCTGAAAGTATTTGGTTTGTGGGGTTAAAATGTGAACATTTATGTCTTCATTGGAAATGCTGGTCAGATACAGAATCTGTTTGTGTTGCTTTTGTGGTCCATAACCTCCAAAATACAATATGCCAGGTTTTGTCTGTATGACCTTATTATATAGGAGTTTTGCATAAATCTTTGATTCTAGGAGGTGATTAGGTACTCCTGTTGTTTTCTTGGGCTCTTCTACTAGGCTCTTCAACAGGAGGGGTGATACATTATTGAATGGTCCTTTGACATTCTTTGGTTCTTTGCTGGGGATTTTCACTGCTGTCATTTTATCACGAAAAATGGAGTCTTTTTTTTAGAGCCAAAGGCCATTTCTTCTCCTCCAACCCTGGGCAGAATGACTTGTGGCTGGACACCCACCCAGGCTTCAGCCGGCTTCAGCAACTTGGTAGGTAAGGGGACCATCCCAGCCCAGGTCTGAGCCTCTCACACTGTGGTCGTTTCCCCACAGAACATCTTTTTTTCCATCCTCTCACTCTAAATCCTTTTGTGTCTTTGACTCTAAAGTGAATCTCTTGTAGACAACGTATAGTTGGGTCATTTAAAAAATAACCGTCTAATAAAAAAAAATAACCGTCTATCTCTGTCTTTTCATTAGCAAGTTTAACCCATTTACATTTAAACTATTTACTGTAAGTTGAAACTTGCTTCTGCCATTTTGCTGTTTTCTGTAGGGTTTATACCTTTTTTGTCTTTTATTTCCTGTGTTACTATATTATTTTGTGTTTAATTGAAACATTTTCATTTCTCTCTGACATTTCTCTCTGACACAACTATAGTGTGTTTTCTCTGTAGTTACCATGGGGATTACATTTAACTTCCTAAAGTTATAACACTTTAATTTTAATTTAAATCAGATTGACTTAAATAGCATACAAAATCTCTTCTCCTATACATCTCTGCCTCCACCCTCTTTCGGCTATTAATGTCACCAATTCCATATTTATACATTTTGTACCCCAAATAATGACTAGTAATTATTTTTCTATGTATCCGTCCTTTAAAACTTGTAACAAATAAAAAGTGGAGTTACAAGCAAAAATTACAATAATACTAGTTTTACAATTGCCCTTGTACTTATTTTTACTGGAGACCTTTATTCCTTCATATGGCTTTGAGTTCCTATCTGCCATTCTTTTATCTCAACCTGAAGGATTTCCTTTACTATTTCTTGCAGGGAGGTTTAATGCTAACAAACTCCCTCAGCTGCTTCTTATCTGGGAATGTCTTAATTTATTCCTTGTTTTTGAAGAGTTTTACCAAATATAGAATTCTTAGTGGATAGTTTTCTTTTTCAGCACTTTGAATATCTCAAATCCCTGTTTTCTGGCTGCCATGGTTTCTGGTTAGAAATATGCTGATAGTTTTATTGGAGGTCCCTTGTATGTAATTAACAACTTCTCTTACTACTTTTAAGATTCTCTTTGTCTTTCAACAGTTTGATTATAACTTGGCTCAGTGTGGATCTTTTTGAATTTATCCTGTTTGGAGTTCACTGGGATTCTTGGATTTGTTGATTTATATCTTGCTTCAAATTTCAGAAAATTTTAGCCATTATTTCTTCAAATACATTTCTGTTTTTATGCCAATACTATATGTTTTAATTACTATAGTTTTGCAATTTAGTTTGAAATCAGGATGTTTGATGCCTCCAGCTTTGTTCTTCTTAAAATTGCTTTGGCTCTTCAGGGTCTTTTGTGGTTCCAAATTCTAAGATTGTTTGTTCTATTTCTGTGAAAAATGCCAGTGAAATTTTGACTGGTATTGCATTAAATCTGTAGATTGCTTTGGGTAGTATGGACATTTTAACATATCAATTCTTCCAATCAATGAGCATGGAATATCTTTCCATTTATTTGTATCTTCTTCCATTTCTTTCATCAGTGTCTTATAGTTTCCAGTGTACATGTTTTTCACCAACTTGGTTAAATTTATTCTTAGATATTTTATTTTTTTTGATGCAATTGTTTTCTTAATTAATCTTTCTGGTAGTTCATTGTTAGTGTATAGAAATGCAACTGGTTTTTGTATGTTGATTTTGTATACTGCAACTTTACTGAATTTAATAGTTCTAACGGTTTTTTTGGGGGAGTCTTTAGGATTTTCTATATATATGATACCAAGACATATGCAAATACAGTTTTACTTCTTCCTTTTTGATTTGGATGCCTTTTATTTATTTTTCTTATCTGACCACTCCAGCTAGGACTTCCAATACCATATTGAATAAAAGTGGCAAGAGTAGGCATCCTTGTCTTTTCCTTGATTTTAAAGGAAAAACTTTCAGCTTTTCTCCACTGAGTATGATGTTAGCTGTGAGCTTTATTATGTGGGTTTTATGGTCTTTATTATGTTGAGGTATTATGTATTTTAATTGTTGTAGGGTCTCTGTGTTGTAAGAGATCAGCCCTTATGTGTAAACTTAAGTTCTCAGGTCTTTTCTGAACCTGCAACTTTCTCTGAGCAAGTGTGATGACTTTTTAAATTTCCACATAAAGCAGTTACTTTTGACTGCCCAATCCTTAAATGTCAGCCAAACCTTTCCCTGAAAGCTGCAAGCCTTCTAATAGACTTCATAGTTTCAAAATAGTTACATCAGACAGAATCTGCCAGTAAAACTGTTGTCTAGGTGGAGGGACAGATGGCTGCAGCTTCCTACTCTACCATCTTCCCTGAGGTCTCCCTGTATTCCATTTTGGAAGAGCTTGTCATGAAAAGCATTTATATATTTATATAATTTATATGACTAGTTAAAGAAAAATGCCATGTTTTATAAAAATCTGCTTTATAAAATTAATTACATAAAAAGTGAGAGCACTAAAATCAGAATTCAGTTCTCATTCAACAAAACATCCCAGTGGGGACAGGGTGTCATACGTTGTACAAATTTACGTCAGTGAATGCATTGTGCTGATGCGCCACAGCCAGCTTACCAATCGAGCCTGCTCCATATCCACTCTCTAAAATCCCACATACGAGTAAATGGCAAGAGTAAAGTTTATCATTTCTCAAGAATTAGTTTAAAACTTTACTCATACACTTCATATATTTTGGTAATCACTAGACAATCCTGCATTAACATACTAATTTGAGTCCTCATCAAATGACTTCTATGAGATGGGAACATCAATTTAATTTAGTGAATGTATTCCAGTATCATTTTGAAAAACTGTCACTACATTGTGTTGGCCATTATCATAACCGAATAAAATCATAACACAGCTATGTAGTCAGAATTTTAATTTTTAAGTATCCTTCATCCATATTTACTTATTTAACATAATAAACATCTCTTTTGGTTAAAGGTCTATCTCATAATTGCCATTTCTCGGAGAATAGTCACCAATACTCACGGTCAAAATTCCAGGGTTAGGCCTTGTCTGCACTAAATGTCCTTGACCTCCCATATTTAATCTACCCAGGGATGGGCATCTGACCTAACCTGGTCCAATCAAATTGCTTTTCCCAGGGTTTAAATCTAGAAGAATGCAGAGATGAGTAGTTGTTGGACAGTCACACTATTACAGTGTTTGGGGAGAAACTTCACAAATTTGTGCTGCTCAGGTCTTTGGAGATGTGCTAGATATTTCTCTTCTGACTTTTAGTTGTTTTATTTTTCCTTCAATACTGTGAGATAGCCCACTGTTCACTACCTGCCAGAAAACGGCCCTTTGTTGTACTCTGCTTTAAAACCCCAGATATTTTCCATGATGGTCTCATGAGATGACTTGTGATTGCTCTAAGACCTTCCAGACAATATAGTTTATCTTTGCCAGACACTCTATTTTTTATCCATTCTTGCAACAGGAGTGGCCAGTTCTGACCAACAATATATAAGAGAAGTTTTGCAGGAGGGATTCTGGAATGGCTCTGCTTCTTTCTGGTCCCGAAGGCCGGCACTGTGCCTGGAACTGCAGCAGCAGCAGCAAGATAAGGAGTAGAAAGAGAAAAGGGACCAGATGCTTGCTGGGCCACCCAAATCTGAGCTCACTGACTCTGGACTTCATTGCACCACAGAAAAATAAATCCCCATTTCTTTAAGTTGCCTATTAGTTAGGGTTTTTATTTACAGTTGCAAACATTCTTATCTAATGCTCTCTGGTAGGCTGAATAATGGTCCCTCAAAGATGCCCACATCCTAATCCCTGATACCTGTGAATATGTTGTCTTACATGGAGAAAAGGACTTTTCAAATGTTGTTAAGATTAAAGACTTTAGGATGGAGGGATTATCCTGGTCCAATCGAAACATGTGAGTCCTTAAAAAAATGGAAGACAATTAGAAGAGAAGAGTTGGTCAGAGAGATGTGGTGTGCAAAGGATTCAAGCTGCCAATGCTTTGAAGATGGTAGAAGGAAAACCTCTAGAAGCTGGAAATGGCCCTCAGTTCACAGCCAGCAAGAAAACATACACAGCCTTCCTACCATGGCAGGGACTGAATTGTGCCAACAAATCCATGAGGAGGAAATAGATTGTCCCCTAAAACCTCCAGAAAAGAATGCAGCCTGCCAACACCCTGATTTTAGCCCAGTAAAACCCATGTCAGACACTAACCTATAGAAATGTAAGCTAATAAAGTTGTGCTGCTTTAAGATACAGAGTTTGTGGTAATTTGTTTAAAAAGCTTAATTTGTTGTCATGGTAATTCATGGTAATTTGTTAAAGCAGCAATAGGAAACTAATACGTACATGTAGTATCATACCAATAAATTTATCTCCCCTAGAACTTAAAAGAACCTCCAGTAATTCACAAATTCAGTTTTGTAGAATCAAACCCATTTATTCTCTGAATTAAAAGGGAAATATGCTTTCCGCAAACCTCTGGATCTGTGCCTAGCTGTGCCCAGCACTCTTAGCCTGGTCAGTCCATGCTCTAAGAAGTCAAGGACACTCCAGATTGCTATCTGCTGTTCTTCAGAATCAGATCTGGAATTGTGGTTCTGTTTGTTGCTTACTCCACCAACTTAGATGAACTCAGCTAAGTGAAAGACAAATATTTAGTAGACATTCTTCATTTAGCAGAATTGGAATCAAAGTAGACTACTAGAAATGCCAATTGATGAAGTAAAAAACAAAAAACTCTAATCTCTAATTCTATTAATTAGTTCAACATATGGGAACGTTGTTAACAGTAAAAGTTAAAAATAATTTTGTTATTTAAAAATAGTCAGAATTCCATGTCAGGTTGTTCTGTGATTATCTCTAATGAAATGCAGCATTATGAGTAGTTATGCATAAAACAGAGGACGTTCACATTAGAATACTGCTTAAGTGACAGTGTTCTGAAGACAGTGCACATGCTGCCTGGGTACAGATATTACTCTTGATTATACACATGATTATGGGGAGTTACAGTCTTAACTTCAGTTTTTAATTAGTTAACATGGGAGTATAACACCTGCATCACAGAACCATAAGTATTAAATAAGTTAATATATTTAAAACACTTAGAAGAGTTCTAGCACATAGTAAGTACTTAATAAATGTTATATTTATTATAACTCAATGAACATATTATGAAGAAAAATATTAAGTGAATATTTCAAGAATCTTCAATGAGCTTCACCATTCTGAATTGGCAAGACTATTTCATTTTACATTTGGACATCATTAAGGAATAATGTTGCTTTCTTATTGGTTAGGATGCTTTTAGCTTCAAGTGATGTAAAACTCATGTCCTAAATGTCCTTAAACTATAAGGAAACATATTATTTATCCAACAATTCCAGTTCCACTGCCTTTCCTTCTAAATTTTACAACCAGTTTATTGATTTCTACAAAGAATCCTTCAGAGATTGTAAGTGGGATCATATTGAATCTATAGACAGACCAATATGGGGGAAATTTGATATTTTAGCAATATTAAGATTTTTCATTCATGAACATGGTATATGTTTCTATTTGTTTAGATATTCTTTGATTTCTCTCATCAGTGCTTCGTTCATTTTAAACATGCAAACCTTGCAAATATTGCATCAGACTTACATCTAAGTATTCCACATTTATTGGTACTATTGGAAAAGTAACATTTAAAAAAATTTTAATTTCCACTTTTTCATTGCCATTTTATTTTTTAAAAACTGGTATTTTTACATTGATCTTGTATCTGTGATCTTGTTAAATTCATTTACTAGTTCTAGCAATTTGTTGTGTATTACTAAAGATTTTCTATGTAGGTAATCATTCATCGACAGAGACAGTTGTATTTCTTCCTTTTCAGTCTGCGCTCTTTCTCCCACGCTCTTTGGTGCATTGGCTTGGGTCTCTAGCACACCAAGTAGGAGTGGTAAACATAGACATCTTTACCTTGTTGCTGCTCTTAAAGAGAAGACATGTGTTTTTCACTATTAGGGTTGATGTGAGCAGCTGGTTTTTATAGATGCCCATCTTCAGGTTGAGAAAATTCCTTTGTAATCCTGATTTTCTGAGAGTTTTACCAAGAATGGATACTCAGTTTTGTCAAATATTTTATTTTGGATCTATCTAGATGGTCATTTTGTTCTTTAGTCTATTAATATGGTAAATTTCATGGTTTGAGTTTCTAATACTGAACCAACATTGTGCTAATAAACCTCACTTGGCTGTGATTTGTTTTACTTTTCATAGATTAGTGGATTTGGTTTGCCAGGATTTTTTCATTTGCCAGAATATTTTGTTCAGGATTTTTACAGCTACATTCATGAGTAAATTAGCCTGTTGTTTTCTTTTCTTGTATTGTCTTTGGTTTTGGTGCCAAGGCAATGCTGGCTTCACAGAATGGGTTACGTGCTCTCTCTCTATTTTCCGGAAGACTGTAAGCCTGCTATTACTTCTTTGGTACATGTTTGGGATATCTGCCTGTGAAGTAATCTGAGCCTGGCACTATTTTGTAAGATTTTAAAGTTTATTGTGTGGTGATAAAATATACATAAAATAAAACTTACCATTTTAACTACATTTAAAGGTACAATTCAGTGGCATTAAGTACACTCATAATATTGTGCAACTATTACCACTGCCATTCCATAACTTCTTATCATCTCCAAACACTAACTCCCCATACCTCATTCCCCCATAACGTCTATTCTATTCTCTGTCTTTAAGAATTTGCCTATTCTAGGTGCCTCATATCAGTGGAGTCATACAGTTTTTATTGGGAATCTTGAGATGTACCATGTGTGTTTATTCCACACCCACCACTTCCATCCTCTTTGGGTCATTCCTTTGTTTCACTTTTGTGACTCCCTCAGCTTTTCCTGCAAGACTCTGTCTTAATCATCTGTCACTGGTACCTTCCCATCCCCCAACACTTATTACAGTACTTTATACAAAACTCCATAACTGCTTGTTTAAAAATTATTGAAATAATATGCTTATAACTATGACCTAATCATGGTTGTATTTGCTTATCTCTCATACCAAATGTAAGAAGAAGAAGAATTATTTTTAGAGGAATCAACCTATTGTGATTTCTGCTGTAAGATACTTAACAAAAATTCGTATGTGATGTGGCTCTAACTTTTCTACTTAGATAGCCCAGAGGCATCTGAAATACGTGTGCAAAGAGCGTAGATCATTTTCCCACAAGCCTGTTCCTCTTGTGTTTCCAGGCTTTGAGGGTGGCGCCACCACACATGCAGTTTCCCAGGCTAGGAACCTGGGAGCGGCCCTGTGCTCCTCTCTCCTCTCCGCCTCCTACATCCAATTAGTCTTCAGGTCCTGTGAATTCTTTCTCCTCTCTTCCTTGACCAGCTCCCTTTTCTGCACCCCACTAGCCAATCTCTATTTAGGACTCTCACCATTTCTCACCTGTCTTCTGCATAGGCATTTTAGCTGATCTCCCCATCTTCAGTCTCGTCTCCTAGACTGACATTCCTCCCAATGCCCTCAAGATGCTCATTCTAAAATCCACATCCTTCAAAGACACCCTGTGGTCTCTGAGGAGTCCAAACCTCCTGACATGGCAAATGGCCATGCCTCTAATCTGGCCTTGCCTCCTTGCCAACCACGTCTGGCCTCTCCCCACTCTGTGCTCTGTACCCTCACCTCGGTAACCACCTCAGGTCCCCAAAGCTGCCACTGTCTCCCCTGACAACATGCCTCTGTGTCTAGCATACCTTCTTCCAGAGCCAGCCAGCTGATGATTGTACCCACAGGGATGCAACCAGGCCTGGAGGCTTTTGAGCAGGGCAAGCCTGAGTGTGAAAGCTGCCCTAGCCATTTATTCAAACCATGAACCTAATTTTATCTGTAAAAAGGGTTTTTCTTAAACTTGTTTTTAATCTAAATATACTTCATTATCTAGAAACAATAAATAAAAAGGGTCTGGTGGTAAAAAATGATAACAACACAAATAGCTTTTATTATGGGCCAGTAGGATTCTGAGTACTTTATTTATACTAATTCATTTTTTATTCTAGGTGTAGTTCAAGACTCACCTCCTCTGTGTAGCCTTTCTTGCTTTCTCAAGACTTGATTACATGTCTTTGCTGATCATTTTCTATTTGTCCCCCAGAGTCATTATTATCTTTCTCTGTCCTACAGCTGCCCTAGAAGATGACACCTGTACCTATGGAGCACATCGCTTGGCTCCTCTGCTGGCTGCCAGGTGGGTTTGGCATTTGGGTGAGGTCAGAGAGCTCTGGAGAGAGAGGCCAGGGCATCTCCTCCCCATGGTCTCCCAGATCAAGTCCTATTTCTGACAGAAGTTGCTTCCCTTTCTGTACTGGTTTGCTAGGGATGCTCCCATAACAAAATACCACAGTCTGGGACAGCAACATCCCTTATTTCTTTAAATGACAGAGTTTTTTCTCATAGGTCTGGAGGTTGGAAGTCCAAGATCAAGGTGTCAGCAGGGCTGGTTCCCCTGCGGCCTCTCCTGGGCTTGCAGATGCCACCTTCTCCCTGTGTCCTCACGGGGTCTTCCCTCTGTGTGGGTCTGAGTTCCTAATTTCACATAAAGACACCAGTCAGATTGGATTAGGGCTCACCCCCGTGACCTCACTTTAACTTAATCACCTCTTTAAAGGCCCTGTCTCCAAGTACAGTCACATTTTGAGGTCCTGGGGTTAACACTCCAACATATGAATTTTGGGGAACACAATTCATCCCTTAAACCCCCTGCCCATACAACTGTAGCTCCAATCGGGTGGCCCGCTGCCACAACTCCAGCTCTTCCTCTGCCCTACAGGCCAAGGGATGGCCAAGTTTCCCACTGTACTTGTCTCCCACTGCCTCAGCAGCTCCTTCGGGCTTTCTCAATCTCCATACACCTTTCAGGAAGTGATTCTGCATGTGGTTGCTGGACTGGCTCCAGCTTTTTGCTGAGACATGATGCAGGGCCTTCTCTGTGAGCAACCCTAGCCACCTTCTGTCTCCTGCCCCAACACTTAGCACCTAATATGGCAACTGTCTGACTCCTTGCCCATGTTCCTGATGGAGCTCCAAGTTCCCTGGGGGCAAAAATCATACCTTTTTATTTTTGCATCCTCAAGGCCTAGTCTGGTGTCTAGCATAGAGCAGGTGCTCAGTGCTGTAAAGTTTAATCGCTGACCATTCCCCCCTGCCCCACTTTCCCCCAGCACCTCTTTTCAGTCTTACTTTTTTATTCCCTAACGCATTGTCTCTAGATGATAGGAATAGCTGCCTAAGGGATCTCACTGCCCCTCATCGCCCTGACATCCAGCACAAAGGACAGATCACTCTCCCTGAAGTTCAGTTCTCAGAGAGATGAGGCAGGGAGGGCATCCACTCCCAGCCTGGACCTGCCTTTACTCTGTCATGCTCCCGCTAAGCCCGTCAGCAGCACGCACTTGCCAGCCAGAAGGCGCCTGGGCTGCCAGGCTCTGTGCTGCTGCTCACATTTCTCCACCCGCCTGAAGTAGCTGTTCCTCTTGCCTTTGGCTGGAATCTCATCCAGCCTTTTAGGGGTGAACCTCCAAAACATCACTATATCGTGGTACTGACCCACCAAAACAAAAGCAGCCTGTAGCAGGAGCAGGGTTCAGGTCCTGGAGGCTCTAAGATGTGTGGGGGTCAGCCTTCTTATTGCTGGGTAGTGGGAAGGTGGAATCCTGGCAGGGGCCTGGATACCAAGGAGGGTTCTGGGACTGCTTATCTGTGTGGCCCTAAGAAAACACCTGATGTTGCAGTGCTTCAGGTGCCAGGTGGCTTAGACTAGACTGATCATCTTCACAGGCCTGTCAAGTTCTACAATTCACTTTTCTTTATTATAGTCAAATTTGGATTACTGATTTAGCTCATTACCAATCAGCTATCTCTTAAGGCCAGCTTTCCTCAAGAAACGTAGGAAAAAAAGGTTTCCCTCCACAAAGCTGAGTATTTCCCAAGCCTGTGTATATACATATAATTGTGCTGCTTTTATTTATTTGCAGGTTCTCTAACATCCAAAGACTTCCCTTGAAAATGGTACTTGTGAGAATCCCATAAAGGGCAAGGTTAAAGGTAGGGATGTTAAGAGGTGAGAAGCTACTAAAAGCAGTTTTGTTTTGTAAGCAGGAGCCAGTCTGGTACTGCCTTTATCATGTCTGGCCAAAAGGCACCTGCATCATTCTCTATATTACAACACTTCTGGGAATGATGCTTTATGAAGCAAGAGTCCCAGAAGGTGGCACTCAGACAGGCCAATCTTATAATCCTGGCTCTAAATAACTGAAATTGTTGTGCTTGATACACATGAGTGTGTATGTTTGGAAACAACTTGCATAGCAGAAGTACAGAACCATAGGATGCTATTTCTATAGAAAAGCACCACCAGCTGAGGCAGCTCTGAGTTCTCTCTTCAAAGGTCCCAGAGTAGGCTCTTTACAGACACAGACTATACCTCATGGCATGGAAATTACTTATGCAAAAGTTCCTCTTTCCCATGGACTTATAAATAAATGCAAGTTAAATGAGGGGGCAGTGTTTTTATTTCTGCATCTTCACTTTCTGGCACAAAGTCTAAGGCATGGTAGGTTTTCATTAAATGTTGGCTGAATGAATAAAAAAGCCACCTTGATGCTTAGAGATGGGATGTGCACAAGGACATTGGGGCCATGTCACCTGAAGAGCAGTGACTGTGCAGAGGACAGCAGGCAGCTGGGTGTTCAGAAAAGAGACATTAACCAATGTGCTTGTGTACTCAAAACCCTCTACTTTATGAAAATCTAACCACTCTTACAAGAATGTCTATTTCCTTTGAAATAAATACTTTTTCAAGCATTGTAATCTTTTCACTTTAAAATTATAAGGAAAATCTAGTAGGTTCTCATGGTTCTTCTGAGATAGTTTCTAGGGAAAATACTCAAATGGAATCTACCCCAATTATTAAATTGTTTTGGGAAAGATCAAAATGTATCTTTCTCCAGGGAGAAATACTGACATTGATTTTTCTTCAGCCCACATCTCCCTTCTGGAAAGTATCAACTGCCTGCCACAACTTCTAGGGAGAGACCAGTCACTGCCCTGTACACCAGCAGCTGATCACTGCTTAGCCCTGCCCAGGAATGCCAGGCAGCTGGTCCTTTTCAACATTTCACACGTGGACCTATTGGTAAATAAAGAGGAAGGTGTTTAAATGCTAACTAAGTGTTTCTTCTAATTTAAAGCTCATGCGTGTTTTCCTGAAATACACCATCGCTCTAGGGTAAGCAGCTGTCCTGGATGTCCGGGACTAAAGGGCTTTCTAGGAGACAGGACTTTCAGGTTTAAACCCAGGGAAATGCTGGGTGAACCGGAATAAGTTGGTCACCCACATAATAGATGCTTTCTACCAAGTCAGAGAACCAAATTGTCCTCTCTTTTTATGTGATAAGTAAACATCTTACAAATAAGAAATTCTACAAAGTTAAAAAGAAGAGAAAGTGACTGATGCAAACTAACCATCTATTTCTCTAGGAGCAGCTAAAGAGGGCCAACAGATTATTGTCCTGACCCTGTGAAACGGTTACACTTAATAACTAGTAGAGAGCATAGTCTGTTTAAAGTAATTCTGCTGACCACTTGGTTAGACGTGGTACCTTGGCAAGCCCTGTGGTAGTCAGCTATATAATCCTGGCAATCAGAAGCAACCTTTAAACTGACTCTGAAGTTCTAGAGTTGCTATTATTCAAGAAAAGGAAAAAAACAAAAACAAAACCACACACACTTTTATAGCAAAAAAGAAGCTTCATTCCATAGCTTGAATAAATTAACTGCAAGGCAGAGAGGTTCCTGCCCCATTTGCTTGGTTGTTACAGCTGCGACAAAATAGGGAGGATTTTAAAAGTGAAAGCTCATCTTAAGTCGTAAATATTTTTAAAAGCATTGCAGTGAGCAAAGGAGCCCTCACATCACTCTGTCTTATCTATCAGTTGTCTGTCTTTCTACTCATCCATTGAACTTGCCCACATGTTGGGCTGCCCTACAAAACCTCAACAAGCAGGAGGGCGAACTGCCATTTAAAAGTCACAGAGCTTTCGTCTGTAAAGATAGAGATCTCATGTCACCTTCAAGATGAAAAGCTGCCTTTGGCCAGGAAAAGTACCATCAGGTACCTTTTAATTACAACAGAGGCAAAATAAGCACCCCCCTTGCATTTTGGAGCAGAATGGAGGAGAAATTGATGACATTACAAAGCCAAATAAAAATGTTTTTAGATCTTCTAGTCATATAGTGTACAAGTTGTGTGTCGCTGAATCGGGTCAGACTCTGCCTCCAAGTTTCTTACCCTTTTTAGAAGTTACTGAGTACATGAGAGTGAGAGAGAAATAGGCCTTCCCCTCCTGTGAATCAAGGGCACCTCATGCGGCAAACCCATCATCTCTGCAGCTGCGGTTCTGCACTGGGCACCTGTGCAGACCTGAAGGGGAAGCCCAGCATAGAGAGAACACCCTGGTCAGATGAAAATGGTAAAGCTGGCCTTTGACTGACATGCTGGAGCTCTAGGTGAGATGTCGGCTGAGTGGGCACGTGGTCTCCACAGACCAAAAGGGGTTCAGGGAGAAATCCAGGCTCCCTGGTCTGTTGTTGAGCCTGAGTAGTGCTTTATTTATGATGGTTTTCTCATAATGCACAGGGTTTTCTTGATGAATGACTAATCAAATTAATGATAAATATTAACAGATGTAAAACCCAACAGAGTGTTAAATAGTGACACCATTCTGTCATATGAAATGGATTTCCCCTCTCACAATAAGTGAAATTTCTCTTGGGACATTCCATTCTCTGAGGAAACCCCCGCTCCTGCCAGGCCCCCACCCAGACAAGATGTAATGCCTCAGATCCAGTTCAATTTCTGTTTCACAAAAAGGGTGAAAACAAACAAACAAACAAACAGAAGGAACCAATAGAGAGCTCTTGACTAGGGAAGAGCTCTAAAGGAACATTCAGCAGAGGGCGGCAGGATTTTGGAGGCCGCTGTCCTTGCCCTATCAGAGCCAGGGCTTCTTTGGCCGGCTTGCCCACGCCTTCACATGTGGGCTGTCCCTGGCCTCTGCAGAAATCTGATGCAGAAGTGAGCCCCCAGAGGGTGGCTGGCCATGCAAAACGATGAGCTCCTCTAACCCAGTTCGCTTGGAGAACCACCCCACCCTCTCCTAGATTGCAGGCCATGGGCCACCGAATAGGGTTTTAAGAAGCTTTGGAGACCATAAGCACAGTGCTACATAGAAAGCAGCTGGTCACAGCTCCTGGCTGTGTCTCTTTGTGCCCAGGTGAGTCAGGGTGAGAAAGAAAGGCCCAAGTTGTCTCTTGTACCAGTCCTGTCAGACACAGATTATAAAGACCACTATCCTACTGACTCTAAAAAGACATAAGTGGTTCACATATCAGCAGCTGTTTTGTGCTGGGATCATCAACTATGAAAACTTAAGGAACCTGTGTGTTGTCTCAGGCAGATCTTCCTTGCAGAGTTAAGGAAGTACATTGGTTAAGTCAACCATTCCTGATACGGAAAAATAACTGCAGCTAGCCTGCAAGATGGATATTCACAAACCAGGAATGGTTTCTTAACCAAAGCTCAAAGAACAACATGCTGTCAAGGGTGGAGCTATGGAAGTCCTGGACTCGGCCAACTCTGGCTGCAGCTGCAAACGAAGGGCCGAAGACCCACTCCCCCTACCTCTCTATTGCCCCAGTGTGCCCTGCATCCATTCCAAAAGCAAAGGACAATGGGACTTTGGTCACCCCCAGATCCCAGAGCCATCCCACACAGAAACTGCATTGCTCTCGAAAAGGAGAGAGAGGTAGCTGTGGTGCGGTGGAGTATCTGGCATGAATTATTTGTGAGCTTCACACCCAGACAAATGCAACAGACTCATGGCTGTGTTTTTTCTCCTTAATCAACAAACATCAGAATATTTCCCCACATACTAGGAATTATTTTAAGTTTTGGATGATACTACAATTGACAACAACTGGCCCCATCCTTGCAAAGCTTACACTTTTGAAAATTTGGTGTTTTGACAATACACAGACATATGTATTATGACTGTAGGCCAGCAACAGTGTCACCTTCCACCCAATTTCTAGGAACCAGGGCTCTGTCTTATTTCCCCCGTGCCTGAAGCTCTGCTCTATAACTCCATTCCTTCCCCACTGGCCTTGCGTGCTCTGCCAACCTTCCCAGGAATGCTACCTGCTGACAAAGTTCATTGACTCCCAACTGCATGCCTGCCAGCATATGTCCATTTACCTCCAGTCAGAAATTTCCAACCCTGTCTCTCTGCCCTGCTCACCTACCTGAATATCCATGCCTCCTGTCCTGCCCTGACTCCATCGTCTCCAGATGCCTGTACTCTGAGATCCAAGCTCCCCAAACTTCCCAAGCAGAAGGAGGATACCATGTTCATCATCTAGCTTGGAGGGCTGGAAATTGGTGGTCTTTTAAAGGCTGAAGTCACTAGGGGGCCCATCTCATGGTCATGCAGCTCTGCAGGGCCCCAAGTAGACCAGATCCTCTTTCTGGACAGTTCTGGAGAAACAGATGTTTTGTGCTTTTGCTTTGGTCATTCTAGACTCCACCCTTCTTCTTCTTTCCACAATTCATTAGGTTCTAGCTTTGTTTTACTTTCAGTCATGCTTTGGCTAGATGAGCTCACCATTTTAACTTCTTGTTCATAATTTATTCTTATTAACAGTGTAGCCTAAGATTTTGGCAAAGGACAAACAATATCTACTAGTATAGATTTAACTGGTTATCTAGTAGAAGAAAGAGGGAAAGAGTGGCAGAAAGAAAGAGAGAGATTTCTTCCCTGTAAGTTCTCATCCCTGTGGCTCCATTGTACAGATAATAGTAGCAGGAGGTACATTTTGCTTTCCAAGGGCTGGAGACATTCCTAGTTGTCAACTGAGGGGGGAGGCTACTGACAACTAGTTGTAGAAGGCAGGGATACCACTAAATACCCTCCCCCCACCCTCGCTCCCAATTATCCGACCTTTGGTGTCAGCAGTGCCAAGGGTGAGAAACTCTGGGTCACAGTATGTTCAAAAGGCCAAGGAAGATTACATAACTACTACTCACTTGGGCAGAAATTTATCTCAATTCTCTGAAATTATCAGTAACACTCTTAATGCTCTGGCTGACTCTGTGGTTGAGCTTCTGCTTGTGGGCTTTTACACACACTCCTACGTTAAAGTTCAAGGGCATTGCTCACTAATACACCACTAACCGCTTTGATAACTTAACCAAATGTGTATGGACTCAGCAGGACCACATGACCAGTAGACCGATCCTCATTATGCACACACAGAGGCTTTACTTGTTTGGGAGTTGTTGCCAAAATTTGTAGTGTTGGCTATGCTGAGAGACAGGAAAATGACAGAAAGGAAAGTGGAAGTAAGAATCTTACATGGGGCGAAATTCTACCAGGCCTATGACACCTTAAACATTTTATGAATGAAAGAATGAAAATGGATAGATTCTACTTTAGATGTTAAACATGCCTGTTTCCTCTAGGAGTTCTCTTCTTCCCATAATCAGGAGCTACAGGAAAGAAAAGAAGGAAGACAGGAAGGAGCGTGGAAATGGGCAGGTCACCTGTTCAGCATGATAGCTGAACCTGAAAATCTCTGAGTTGGGACTGGGAGGGTGAAGAGAAAGGAAACCAGCATTATTGCTACATTAGATTAGACTTTCCCTTTTCCTTTAGCCACAGAATTGCAAGATGTGACAAACTAATATTTGTTTAGTTATGATGGAGAGAGGTGGGGTTGGGTTCCAGAATAGAGTGGAGGGGGTGCAGGAAGACAGTTTCTTATGGACAACTCACATTCTCACCCTCCCCCCACAAAACACACACACATAGAACAAGTTCTAGAAACTTGACTCTTTTGACTTTTGGTTTCTTTTTTTCTCATTTAACCAAAAGGAAACATTTGAGGATTTGAAATGAGCTCTGGGCATGTGGATCTTCTAGGACCATAACGAATGTGGGCCAGAGTGCCAATTTTGCCTGTTGGGAGATAGGCATGGTAGGTTCCAAGCCTAGGAGAGATTGTTAAGCAGATGATCCGAGCTAGACAAGTTTATAAGAAGTGAGTAAGAGAAAGGAGATGTTCCAAATGGATGGCAGAAGAAAAATTGGGTATGGATCTGTCATTCATGGGCAAGTACCAACTTACGAACTGATTGTGTTCTTGAAGGCTCATTTGACTGCTAGAAGCAGTAACATACAAGTAGTGTGGAGGGAAAGAGGAGAAATAGCTCATTGCTGGATACCTTCAAAAAACTCACAGTTCAATGCTCTCATTTTAAGGAGGAAAAACTTGTTCAGAAATGTTGATCATCTTGCACAAAATCATTCTGAGATTTAGGAACAGAGTTGGTCTTGGGATTCCCCAGGCAGTCCACTGCTCATTCTGTGTTGTCTATAAGCAGGAAGGCAGCAAAAATAATGATTGGGAGGAGCAGAGAGGTAGGATGGGAGTAAATGGGAGGAGGGAGGAAGTGAAGATGGCAGGAAGAAACATTCCCAAAGGGGGAGGAAGGGTGCTGCCCAGTCTGGGTCCCATCGTGTCTACAGGAGACAATATGGGTGCACACTTAGCAAGGGCTCCGATGTGTGGGGTCCCGGTATCCACTGTTGACCAGAAGATGAGGAATACAAGGAGAGAAATGAATAAGATGGAACCTGCAAGTTCTTTTCAAACTGTCAGCATTCCTCAGAACCTCACTACTGTTTTCTCAGCCCCTTGGAATTCATTAATTTATTCAACAAATATTTACTGGACCCATATTTTGTGCCAGGTACTGTCCCAGTTCCATGTAGCTGCAGTAGTGAATGAGACAGACAAGGTCCTTTTCCTCTGGAGGTTGCTTTCTAGGAAGCAGATAAAATGTGGCAAGTAAATATGAAAAAATAAGACAGTGTGAAATAATAGTGACCGATCTACTTTAAATTGGGTGGTCTGGAAAAGCCTCTTTGAAAGGGTGACATTGGGCTGAGACCTCAAAGACAAGAACCAGCTTCACAAAGAGTTAAGGACTGACATCTCTGGGTAGAGAACACACCTATGACAAGTGCCTGATCCGGTGTGGCAGGTTCAGAGGGTCACAGAAAGCCAGACTGGCTGCAACTTGGTGAGCAGGGAGGAACAGATGAAATGAAATGAGGTCATCAGGGTGACCTGGCCGTGAGATTAACGCATATGTTCATTTAACAAACATTCACTAAGCGCCTACTACATGCAGGGCACTGTTGAGGATATAAACAGGAAACGGAGAAACCCCTGGCTCAGGGATTCTGAACCCAGGGAAGGAGTCAAAAGTTGGGTAAGGTGATGGAATATTCAACTTCACAGTTGTGCTACAGGTTAGAAGGCGTCCTCTGCAAACAGAACTGGGTCGACACCACTTTCCTTAGCAAGGATGGGGGTCCTTCCTTGAAACATTCCATCAACACGCCCGTGCACCTGCTGGAGCCAGGTTATCATCTGAAGAAAGGGACCCAATAGGCGTGCAAAGGCCATATCATGAGGTCGGAGAGAAGCCCGCTGATCCCCCAGGCTGGGGAGGTCAGGTCCCCCGAGACATGAGTCACCGAGCCCACCTTTCCCCACCGGGCGAGCCTTCTCGGTATTCGTGGGTGGGGCACGGCCATAGGAATCCCCCAGCCCGGCCTTAATCTGTCGCACTCAGGAAACTCGGGCAGGGAGACCATGGCCAGGCTCTGGTTAGCACCTGATTCACGCAGGCAGCCCAGGCGGGGCGGCGACTGCTCGGAACAGGCGCCGAGTCCCCAGAGGAAAGGCCCGATCCCGGGCGCGGGCCGTGACGCGCGACCGGAGAGGGGCGGCGCCTGCGCGACCCCCGCCGGCCCGAGACCGCAGGCGCGCTGGCGCTCCGTCCCCGCCCGGGCGGCCCGCTGCAGTCCGGGGCGGCCGCCGGGGGCCTGGTCCGCGCGGTGAGAGCGCCTGGAGCCGGGGCGGGGCGTGGCCGCCAGGCCGGCCCGGCCCCTCCCCGCCCGCGCGCCCGCCCGCGCGCTCGCGGCCCGCCGCCATGGGGAATGGGATGAACAAGGTAACGTGCGCCCCTCTGCGCGCGGCCCCGGCCCCCGCGCGGGCCCCCGGCCCCAGGGCCGCGGCCCTGCGCGTCTGCGCCGAGAAGCGGCCCGCTCTGTGCCGGCGCTCAACGGTCTGCGTGCCCGGAGGCCTGCGCTCGCCAGCGCCCCCCGCCCGGCGCCCGAGCGGCCCCACCCACACACTAGCAAACTGTCCCGCAAGGTGGCTGCTCTGCTGTCATTTCCTCTTTCTCCTCAGATTTGCTTCTTTCCTGGGCACAGATAAGTTCTTTTTGTGCGGAGAAGTTGACCTGCCTTCGCCCGTGTTGTTTTAAATATGGGGGCGTGGGTGTGTGTGGACAGACTGAGGGCTGGCTACCCCGGCCTCTGTGACTTCCGCGACAAGGGCAACCTGTGGGTTCATTATGCCCTCTAGAAATTCCGCGTTGCCCCCACTCCTTGCTCTGGTCCCCACCCTCTGCCCTGCGGGTTCCCCAGCCCCCTGCCCTGGCTGCGGGGTGGTCTGTAGTTCGCGTCCCTGGAAGGTGCCCGTCCCACTCTTGCAGTTGAGAGTTGTCTGGGGTGTACCCTCTAAAACACGAGGTGAAGGATGCTGTGATCTGGCACTGCTGGTTTAAAGGGAAGACTTACAGGACCTGCAGAGTAAAGACAAGGACGTCTTCCCGGGTCTCCGGAACCGTCCTGGGTCAGAGATTGTTTCTGGCCTCTGCCTCTACACTGTACTCCACTCGCCCTCCCCTCCACACACACTCAGTGGGCATAGCTGGTGGCTAGAACAATGTGGCTGTTCTTCTTAATTTGTCACCTCACAGCTGTTCGCAGGGTTTGGTTTTTTTCAGCGGGAGACTTGTAAGTGGGGTAGGGAGAGTTAGGAGTCAAGGTGAGGAAGGTAAAATGCGAGGGGGTAGTGCTGCGGGCCGCTCGAGTCTTCACCCGCCGGCAGTGTGTTGTGTTCTGGAGACCCTGTTTACGAAAGAACTATTGTGGGTTTGGGGCCTGTGTATCTGAAGATTTTTGGTAACCAGATTTGTAGTTCCTGTGTGTGAGTTTTTTGTGGATGGGCAGTGATCAGATTTGGAAACAGACTATTTCTCTCTTGGATAAACACTTGGGTTTTGTCCACATTAGCACTGGAATCCCTCAGCACCATGAGCCGCCTTTTTACATGAAAACAGATTAGTAAGGGCGCTTTCACAAGTTTGTGGGCTTTCTTGCCTTCTTGCCTTCCCAGTAAATGTGGATTCTCTCAGCTTCCCTTTGGTTCTTTCACCATTTTTTTCCACTTGAGTTGCCCACTCACCAAGTCTTTCAGCATTTAATATGTAGTATTTTATACTATAATTCAAAGAACTTATTTAGGAATAGAAATGATTGCCCAAGGGTTCAAAATTAATTTCAGGTTTTTCAGCAAAAGTAGTCATATTCATATCACGATTTTCACCTTTTCAAAGGAAGTAATAAATTTCTTAATTATGTTATTATCATAACCATCTCATATTGTAAATATAGCCACCTAGCTACAAATCTAGACAGAAACTGTGTGTAGACAGATTTACAGATGTCATTAATTTAGCAAATATTTATTGTGTATTTACTATTCCCCAAGTGTGCTATGCTGGTTGTGGGGGGTGGGGATGTACAGTGGTAAGTGACAGACACAGCACCTTCGCGGGACCTATAGTGTAGACCAGCGATAGCCCACTGAAGTATAATGTGAGCCATAAATGGAATGTAAGGCTTTCTAGTAACCACATTTTTAAAAAAAGGTAAAATTAATTGTAATATATTTTATTTAACTGAAACATATTCAGGATATTGCCATTTCAACATGTAACCAATATATATATAATTATTCATAAAATGGTTTACAGTCTGACTTATTTTTTTGTACTAAGTCTTCAAAGTCTGGTTGCTTTATACTTAAGTCACATCTCATTTAGGAATAGCCACATTTAAGTACTCAGTAACCACTGTAGCTAATGGCTGCTGTATTACGTAACACAGGGTGTGTGTGCGTGTGTGTGTGTGTGTGTGTGTGTGTGTGTGTGTGCATGCATGCATGTTTGTGTGAGGGAGAGCAGAGAGAGGGAGGGAGGGAGAGAGCAGACACAGAGCAGGGAGCACTGGAGCCTCCAGAGGATGAGCCAGGGGCTTTGGAGAGGGTGGATAAGGGGGTATGAGGAGCACAACCTGGAAGGGGCATTCAGTCCAGGCCAAGGATTCTGCTGGGGTACAGATGTTTTAGGCTGAGATCAGAAGGACTTGTTCAAAGTCACAAGGTTAGTTGGAGAAAAAGTAGATTTCTGGAAGCCAGAAATTAAAAGCCTTAACTAGTTTGCTCATGCATTACTGTGTGACTAGGAACTAGGCTTCATATTTTCTCATCTATTAAAAGACAATGGCTGACTTGCAGAATCAGTGGAATAATTACAAGGTGCTAAGCGTAGAAATGCTTTTCTAAGAACATTTATAAATGAAGATATACAATGACCTTGGAACTAAACACATAATTTGCAGTTTGCATACCCTGGGGTACCTTGGACAAGATTTCTTTCCAACCCCACCCAAGCTGGCCATTCTTGGACAGAGAAATTTATGAACTAAACAATGTAGATTCTCTACTGACTGCTCTGGGTATAGCAAGTTTTATTTTTACTGTATTTTTAAATTTTATTTTAATTGAAGTATAGTTGATACACAGTTTTATATTAGTTTTAGGTATAAAGTATAGTGATTTGACAATTTGACATTTATCTACAAATTATTTGACAATTATCTACATTATGAAATGCCCACCACAGTAAGTGTAGTTCCCACCTATCACCATGTAAAGTTATTATAATATACCCTATGGTGTACTTTATAGCCTCATGAGTTATTCATTTTATAACTGAAAGTTTGTTTAGTACCCTTCACCTATTTCACCTAACCCCATACCCTCATTCTCCTTTGGCAACCACCAGTTTGTTCTGTATTTATGAATCTGTTTGTTTTTTAGATTCCAGATACAAGTGAAATTATATGGTATTTGTCTTTCACTGTCTGACTTATGTCACTTAGCATAATACCCTCTAGGTCCATCCATGTTGTCCCAAAAGGCCCAATTTTATTCTTTTTTTATGGCTGAGTAATTAATGAAATCATTGTTATTTCATTAATCTTAAGCAGTACAATACCCTGTTAAAAACAAAAATCCAGTGTCTCCAGCCAAGCATTATGTCAGAGAAATCAGACCCAAATGCTTCTCCCTGTGCGTGTTCTTCTGATCAACCTGATTAACCTAAGTGTGGGCTGAAGTGTCATCATTTTAGGGCAGGACCTTTTTCCTCCACTCACTGCCCGGTTGCTTTAATTCCTCTGGTACCCAGATGTCCAGTCTAGTGGCCGCTTCCTTCCTCACTGTTGTGTCCTCTGAAAGGACATGGATGCTGTCCAATGTTTCATGGGAAACTTGCTCATGGAGATGGGAAGAAGACACTTCTGTTGGTGCATCACTTTTCCATGAGAAGCCCTGTGTTGTGAAAGAAAGAGGGGCAGGGCTATGAGAAAGCCTGAGTTGGGGTGCCTCTTCCGTGCTGCTGCTTCCCAGGCATGATCTTGAACAAGTTGCTTAATGTTTTTGTGTTTGTTTCTTTATCTGCCTCAGTTCATCAAGATGGTGGTTGACTTATCTCATCTCCTTATTTGCTCTGAAATGAATATAGTGGTAACTCCCCCAATGACTACCAAGATTCCTGGAAGAAGTAAATGAGAATTTGTTAGAAGATATTTTTGCAAACCGAAAAGTGCAAATAGACACCGCTATTAGTGTTCTTGAATTTGTCCCATCAGTGATCACAGTGACAACATCTGCCTTGGACATGGCTGACATTGTTTTAGGATAGCTCTTTTCTCCTTAGGCAAATAAGGGACTATAGTTGAGAAAGGAGTGCAGTTCAAGGCAAAAAGAGCCAGGGCTCCTCTCAGCTCTGCACTGTTGAGTTTTGGGGCTGGCGATTTTTTGCTGTGCGGTGTCCTGAGCATTGCAGGAGGCTTAGCAACATCCCAGATATCTACCCACTAGATGCCAGGAGCACTGTCCCCACCATTGTGACAACCAGAAATCTCTCCAGGAGGTGCCATCCCCTGAGAGTTCTCCACTCAGAATCTCCTGTGGTGATCTGGAGCTGGGTTATTATCAAAAGGTGGAATGGGGCCTAGAAGCTGGAGAGGCACTGTATTAGCGGCACGGGTGTGGGTGGCTGGACGACCTGTGCTGTTAGATGCCACTGTTTCCTTAAGGCAGCCCCTGAGTTGGCTGCCTGCATAATTCATTCCTCTGTCCATTCTCCTGCTCACCAAATTATGGGACTGAACATCTGCTGTTATCAAGATGCTAGATCCTGTAGTGGAAACTAAGTGCGAAAGACAGGAAAACTCTGCTGCCCAAATGGGTCCCGGGTAGCTCACAGAGAAGTCGGTCTGTGGGAGGTAAGTATGGCTGTGGGGCTGATGGACACAGGGAGCTGATGTCTTCTCCTCTACACCACCGTCTGAATAGTTCTCTTTTCAACATTACAGTTTTATTTCGTCTTGAAGGAACAGATGTTTAGGGCAATGTTCTAAGTAAACACGAGAGTATTATCAGATTCTTTTATGAATACAAACTGGTTAAGTCCATGGCCAAATGACATTGAGAAAGTCTGTGACATTTAACCCTTCAGGGAATCCACCAGAATTCTCCCCCTCACCCATGGTTTTGAAACCCAGAAAGTCCTTTGTGACCTAGGAAGAATTAGCATTCTCCCACCTCCATGGGCTTGTACTGCTGTTTGATCAGGAGTCGGCCCTCTTACATCTGTTTGGGGAGTGTTCTCAGATTCCATGGCATCCTGAAGTACTAAAAGAAATGTTGCAAAAATAAACTCAAAATATTTCCTGCTTTAGGAGCAGTATCCTTTTGAGCTCAAGTGCTTTTTTTGCAGCCAGGAAGTTGACGTTTTGCATTTCAGTGTGTCCATGTCAGTTTGGTGTGTGTGTGGGGGGGCATCCACCCAGAGGCACCATCACCCTTGGGTACCTCCGTGTGGTCTGCGAGCAGCTCTGTGGGAGTCGGCCTGCATGTCCTGTCCCCTGACAGTCGTTTATGGGAAATAATCTTTTGTGACCAGCGGAGTGCCAGAGAGCATCTTCCCTTCTGTTTCATCACTTTTTGTTCAGTGGTTACCTCTTCATGGGCTGCACTGCATGACAGGCTTTTGGGACACAGCAGGGAATGAGAAAGACGGGCACACCCCCTGCTTCAAGTTCAATCAAAAAAGCAAGCAAATGAATAAAGCAGCTTTAGGTGCTGGTAAATATGATGAAGACAGTGAGAGAGGGGATGTGACAGAGGGTGGCAGGGAGCATGGCGGCTCTTAGGTGCTGCCATCACATAGAGACCAACATGACAAGGAGCCAGCCGGTGAGCAGTGGGGGAGGCTTGGGAGGCCAAGTACCCGCTTAGAGATGGGTAGGAACTATTCTGGAGTTATTCTTTTAGAGTCAGTCATAGAACACATCCAAACTGCATTTACAAACTTGTTTCCTTGATCTGTCCTTGCTTCCCACCTGGTGGTGGTGGTGGTGATTTCACTCCCAACCGGGTTCTTGCTTCTGGCTTGAGTTCCGAGTCTCTGTGGACTGACTGGTCAGCCGCTGTATCCCAGATGAACACTCCTTGCTTCCCTGGACTCAATAATCCAGCTGTCTGCTGGAAAATTATTTCATTTTCTCCATACTTAAGGATGACCAGCAACAATAATATCACAGAAGGATTGCCAGCAACAATCGGGGAAGTCAACCAGTCAAAGTTTTTGAGTTTTAAATATGAATTATGAAGCTGGAGTAGAAGTTTAAATATGCACAGACTTTTTATTCTTCTCAAATACAAAAGTGTAATTTCTGGCCCTGCCGGTAGCTAGTCCTCTGCCCTCCCTTGACTGTTTTGTGGTTCTCTATGGAAGAAACTGCAGAAACTGGGACTGAGCACTTTGCTATTTCCAGCCCTTGAAATGTTAGCTTATTCTCCTAATCTGGGAAACAGAGTTAAAAGTTTAACAACTCTATCCTCTCTTTATGTTACTTAAAACTATTTTAAATGCATATAAAAATGTGCCTCTTAAATGATGTTTAGTCAGTTGGCTCCTAGATTTGAGTTCTGCCCTCCATGTGCCAGTGGGCAGCCTTGGTGTACCTCCTTCAGCACCTGCCCCAGTGCCGCCCCCCCACCTCGTGGAAACATATCAGTGCAGAGAGCAGCAAATCTGACCTGACCTCAGGCTTCATGCGCCATTGTTTTTCATCTCCTCTCCTTTCTTCCCCTCCCCTCACACTCTTCACACCATCTTTGTGCCTTCGTTCCTTGAAGAAACATTTACGAGGAGTTTACCTTCCAATCCAGGGGGAACTATCCAAGTTTAGAGAAAACATATTCACAAATATGACGCAGACAGCAAGCAGAGGTCATCAACTAGATGCCCATGGGCCATAGTCGCCTGCACATGTGTTTCATTTGTCTTATCACAATATTCAAGGCTTTTTTAATGTAGTTGACAGTATTTGAGAATTGAGCTGTTTCCTATAAAACCTAGATGCTGGAATTAGGAGGCCCCTATGTCTCTGCAATGCCACCTCCTTCAGCCATGGGGGCAATCAGGGAAGGCACCAGGCATAGGTCTGAGGCTGGGTACATGGCAGCCACAGTCCTTGATGGTCTCTCTTGCTAAGGTGTTTCATAGTGATGGCTACTTGGAGCCCTAAGATTTTAATTGAAGAGTCACCTGATCAACCTTGCCCCCTGGGGGTGCGTTGAGGAACCCTTTGGAGGCACAAGTCCACAGATAGGGAGATCTCCAGGAGGCTGCTGCAATAAACCAGAAGGGAGATGCTAAGAAGCTCAACAAAGATACTGCACAGGAGTTTCAAGAGAAACGGATACACTGGGGAGCAGAAGTTGGTGCTCTGAGGCATGAGCGAGTCCAGAGGAGGGAGGGAGCTCCTGTGGGGATGATATCTCCCTGACAGGTCATAGGAGTGCTGTTTGGACTGCTGTTGGGTTGTGGGTGGAACTTTGCTAGTCTGTGACTTTCCCAGAGGTCTGCGCAACTCATTTGCATTTGTGCATTTTTGCCAGGTTGAAAGGCCACATCCGGGTTTGTGGTTGCAAGCAACAGAGTCCAAACGTGGCTGCTTAGGTAGAAGAGGTCAGATGGCTGGGAAGACTAAAGAGCCAGATTCAGGCTACCGTGCTGGAGTGGGTCCCAGAACAGGTCTGGTGAGAGCATTTCTGGGGTTGCCCCAGTATACTGATGCTATGGCCTGTGGGGCCCAGATGTGTCACAGTCCTGTGACTCTGCTGTAAGAGGATAGATACTATGGATTATCTCTGAATTCTAGTCTGGAGCAGCTGTGGAGGCCTGTCAAGAGGGAATCTGGCATTCGTGGCTTCTGTTGTGGGAGCTGGGCACTACTCCTCATAAGACTCCGAAGGGGGGGTTAGGGGCTCCTCAAACATAGGAAAGGACTTCAGAAGCTAGGAAACCAATAACATGAAATACTTGTCCATTACAGGGTTTATACTTTTTGAGAGCATATCCAGGGATGAGGGACCCCAAATAGTGAGGCCCTCTTCTCCATTTAGAGAGAATATTGAGGACAGAAAGGTGATATTGCAAGGCGGGACCAGTAAAGGGGTATTGAGAGAGGGTGGTTACCTGGCTTGGCTGGAGATGGGGAGAGGTAGGGGAAACCCTTTGGAGGTGGGGGGACCGTTCTGTGGGAGCCACATTCAGCTCAATTTCAGTTTTGGTCCTCATTTTCTTGGAAGGGGTTTTGGTCTAGAAAATGACCTAGCAAGAATATGAACTCAGTAAGCCGTTCAGTCACTATAGTAAGTTCTATGACTTTGGCAAACACACATGCTCATATTGTAGTCCATTATAACTGTCAGTTATATGACTCTGGAGCCATCTAGGACCAACATTATAAAAGAAAAATTATTCAGACACTTACTAAAAATGGCAAGGAAGATTTTATTCAAGATTCTTGCAATAGGGGAGAGACTATTATAAGTGAGGGATTGAATTTCTAACACAATGGAGGCAAGTGGGGATTTATAGTCTACCGGGTGAGGGAGTGGATGGGAAATTACTCAGGAGAGCTTGATGGGCTCTCAGGGGTGGAGGAAGAGGAGCTTGATCAGATGTCACAAGGCGGTGGATTCTTGGTGAACTGGCTTAGCAGGATTCGTTGCTAAACTTAGCAGGATTCTAGGCTGAGGATGAGGCTAGTGGAGAAGGGAGCTTAAAGAAGCTGAGCTAATGTTTACTCAAGGAGGAAGTCTTTGTCACCATCAGCCAAAAGAGCCAGGTGATGGTTGTGCCCTTAATATCTCATCTCATGTCCTAATAAAGATGCAGAGACCCTGGAGAATGGAGATCACACATGAAAGGGCCCTGTGCAGCCAAGAGCGGCCAGAGCAGATCAACTCGATCCATCTCCAAGATGGACTTGCATTTTTCTTATGTTTTTAAAAAGGAATGATGAAGTATCTACTCCACCCTTCCTCCTAGGAGAATCCCAAAGACTGATGATGCTTCAAGAAAGACCTGTCAGGTGTTTAGCTCCTTGGCAGTGATGCTAATCTCATCTTCCTGAGATTCTGTTTCACATGTTCCTGGTTACAGAGCTAGCCTGGCTTGTGACTTGTCAGGGACATAACTGATCTCTCAGCCCCACGGGATACTCTTCAAGCTAATTTTGCCTCCCTGGGTCTGAATCAGCCAGGGTGATTACGCATGTCCATGCCCTGGTCACTTCTGGGTTTTGCATGTTGTCCTGGAGTAATTATTAACAACGCCTCTCTTTACTCTCCCAAGTGCCCTAGTTAGGTTGGTTTATTCTATGGCCCTTCAGGTTGGCTGTCCCCCTGCCACAGAGGCTAAACCCTGGACCTAGTACTCCTGTGCCCCAACAGTCTGCTCTGATGTTTGCCACAGCAGAGTCCCCCACAGTGACCTGCACCTGTGCCATCAGCCTTTAGCAAGGCAGCTTGTTTTCAGGAAGGTGCTTGAAGAACTCTGTGCATGTGAAGAACATGACTACCCACTGCTTTCAGTTTTCTTCATGGGAATGGACAAAACTAGGAAATGTGGAGTGGATGGAGCTGAGTGGGTACAGGGTGGTGGTGTTGGGTGTAGGATTGTTGCCAGGGTTCTGGGTCTGAAGTGTCCCCAAGGCCATGTGAAATATGCATTTGGAAATCATGTTGGGTGGTGGAGCTTCCAAAGCAGTGTCCATGTTTGGATTTCAGAGTTTTCCTATAAAGTATTGTCAGGACAAGAATTCACTTGGTATTTTGCAGAGACAAGGGTGCTTGTGAAAAGTATAGGCCTTGCTGCTGGTCTCAGAATCTACTGAATCATTCTGTGTGGGAGTTGGGCTGGGGCTTGTCCAGAAGCCTGAATTTTTAACATGTCTAGTGATTCTGATAGTCTGGTTTGAGAAGTACTGCCTTAGGAGAAATAAATGTCTAGGGGCAAATGTACATTCTTGTTAACCTGAGTGTGTAGACAATTCACCCACTCATTCAGAGGCTCCTTACTGCCTGGTGATCATGGCTGAGTCCTGGCTGGGGCAGGTGTGCGGGATGAGCGGCGGAATACATGTGCTGCCAGGACTTCTGGTGCAGCAGAGGCACAGGCCTTCACCCAGCAGCGCCCCTGACAGCATCCCTACCAAGTTGCACAGAGGACTGTGGGCCTGAAGCAGGGACAGACCCCAGACTTGGGGCTCAGGACAGGCCTCCCCAGGGCCTAAGTCAGAACTGGGACCTGAAGGATGAGGAGAGTCGGGCAGAGTTACCTGATAGTGGGAACAGCATGTGCAGAGACCTCAGACAGCAGAAGGCTGGTTTGCTGGAGCTGTGAGAGAAGCTGGGGATGGGTAGGGGGCATATAGGCTTAGGGGGGGTATAGGGTGTAGGGGGATGTAGGTGGGGGGTATGTAGGGTATAGGGGATGCATGGTTTGTAGGCGGTGTAGAGGGGTGTATAGTGGGGTGTAAAACGTACGAGGGAGTAGGGTGTGGGGGGTATAGGATATGAGAAGTGTAGTATGTAGGAGGGTGTAAGATGTAGGCGGGTGTAGGGTGTGTAGAGTGCAGCATGGTGTAGGCTCTAGGGTATGTGTAACATGTAGGGAGGGGTAAGGGATGTGTAGGGTGTAGGGGCTGTGGAGTATAGAGGGTGTGTAGGGAGCTGTAGAATGTAGGGGGTGTAGAGTGTAACAAAAAGGGTAGCTACGGGGTCAGGGTTGGCAGGAGAGGTGGAGGGGATGCTGGAGGTCCTTGGGGTTGGGCCTGACTCCCTGGGTGCTGAGAGGCACTGAGAGGTTTGAGTGAGGAAGGACCCTTGGAGTCCTTGAGTCCCTGGGGGTGCTGACCTTTAGCATGCCATGAGTTGATTGATGGGCACCAACACACCACCATGCACAGGCTGTCGGATGTGGCTGTGGGCCAGCCAGAGCCCTGCGGGCCGGGATGCCTGGTGGCCCATGCCATCTGTCTGGGTGGTGCTGGGAGTGAGTGTGGTGGGCCCCGGGCTGGGTCGACTCTGAATGCGCTGGTGGGAGCCCAGCCCTGTGTGCAGAACCTGTCAGCGTCAGGACTGCAGTGCTCACATCTGGCCTATGTCTCTCCCCCAGATCCTGCCTGGTCTGTACATCGGCAACTTCAAAGGTGAGTTCTCTTTTTTTTATTGTGGGACAATATACATAATGTAAAATATGCCATTTTAACTATTTTTAAATGTACAGCTCAGTAGTGTTGAATACATTCACACTGTTAATGTAGCCATCACCATTCGTCTCCAGAACTGCTTCATCAAAACTGAGACTGTGTGCCCATTAAATACTAACTCCCCCTTCCCCTCCCCCAGCCCCGGGCAACCCCTATTTTACTTTCCGTCTCTCTGACTATTCTAGAGACCTCATATAAGCAGGATCATCCAGGCATTGTCCTTTTGTGTCTGGCTTATTTCACTGGGCATGATGTCCTCAAGGCCCATCCATTTGTAGCCAGTGTCAAGCTTCCCTTTCTTGTGAAAGTTGTATGTACACACCGTGTTTTGTTGATCCACTCATCTGCTGATGGACCTTTGGACTGCTTCCAACAAAGGTGAGTTCACTTTGTAGGAGATCTTCTTTAGGATCCTCACACATGATCGAGTCTAGGTGTACACTCCGTTTACATAAAGTCTGATCTGGACATGACCACTACTTATGCCCAGGCCCCTTGGTGGGCCCGCAGCCTGTGCCCAACCCTTTGCCAATGGCTGACAGGGTGGTATGGGGTCATGCAAGTTCCAACTGGACCTCTGATCTTCATTTTAATTCTGTGTGCATGCAGGAACATTATTATCTAGAGAAGATGGCTAAAAGACATATTCAGCAGCCATGTAACTTATTTATAATCTTTATCATTTTTATAGCTATTAATAAATTTTCAGAAACTATTTTTTGACTACCTGGGAAAAATAAGTGGCACATTATTCTCATTTGTGTGGACTTTTCTTCTTAAACACTTCTCTGTGGCTTGTTCAACATTTATTGATTTGCTGTTGGCTATTGACTCTTTATTTTTAGCTCATGTGTCTCAAAATGCTCTGTAGCCACAGAGGTGAGTAGGAACCCATGGAGCAAAGTGATGGTGGTGAACAGGCTTTTATTGGTTATCAGAGAGGGGCTGGGTTACAATGCCATGTGATGCTTTGAGTGTGTGTAAGTGAATGAAAACAGTGGTTCCTTAGTGTTTGGGGACAGGGTGTACCTAACAGGATGGGATGGGCAAGGAAACTTGCAGAGATAAGCCTGCCCTTGCTGGGTGGGGGAGAGCCAGGCCTCTTCATAGGCCTTTGAAGCTCCTCCCTCCCAAAACAAGCCAGAACACACTCCAGGCTGTTTTCTGGTTGTTGCGTAAATGTGTGAGTTTAGCTTCAAACTAATTGTAAAAACAATCGTTATGATCTCTCTGCATATTTATTTGCTATTTTCTGTAGGCTCCTAGTGCTGCTAACTGGCCTCAAACAGAATTGAGCCCAGGGAGCTGACAGCTGCTAATTGCTACTAGAACATGTTAAAAATAGTGCCAGTGCTCCTAAATTAGCAAGCTTTGTGGTTCTGAAAAAAGCAGCAAGCACCTTGTGGTAGGTAGGTCGTGGTGCTGGGGTATATTAGGGAGCATATATCTGTAGGAGTTATTTAGTGAGTGATTAAACTGCTTTCATGGGGAGAGGAGGGATGTCTTTGTGTTTGAGAGTTGAGTTTAGGAGAGATTCTTAGAAGTAGAATTGCTGGGTGAAAGTGTTTTACAACTAGAAATTGTTATCAATACCAATCAATTTCAGTACTTCTGCCAACAGTTTACGAGAGTTTTATCCTTACTCATAGAAAGTTACTTTCTTTTAGAAGGACATGTGTGCACAACTTTAAGAAAGTACTTAAAACACTTTGTACTAAGTCTCTACCATTTTCTAAATATTTGGTGACCTTGGGATGCCTCCCAGCTGCGGGGTTCCTGCTGTGTGCCTACAGCCGCCCACGTGTCTCCTCACGAGGGAGCTGGCTGTGTCACTGCCTCCTGCACTGAGCAGTTCACCAAGCATCATCAAACACTTACCAGGTATGAGGTGGTGATGGTGCAGTGAGTCCACGAGGAGCTGGAAGGAGGGGTTGCATCCACACAGTCGCACACTGTGGATTAGCTCATGCAGGACACAGACTAACTGTAGGTGTGCCCCATGTGCAGGGGACCGTAGCGGGAGTCTGCTGGGAAGATGTGTCCTGGTCGTCAGAGGTTCAGAGGCAGGGAGCAGGTCCTGCAGAGTGGAGGAAGCTGCGCTGGCACCTGGTTACCCCACAGCCCTCGGACCGGACATTTGTCCTGGGACACATTACCCAGCCCGGATGGAAGGGGATGAGATGGTCAGCCTTTGGGCTGTGGGAAGGGCTGAGCCAGACAGCATGGCTGATGCACTCAGTTTGGTTCCTGGGACCTGGGGGGTCAGCCACTTCAGGCTCTCCTTGTCCTCCCCATCTATGAAGTGGGAACCACATACCTACTTGGGACTGTTGTGGGAAGGAGAGAGATACTCCTTCAGCAACCACACCTAGTCAGGCGTGCAGTAGGTGCTGATCAGCATCCATTAGAAGTAGGGAAGCCTAAGGTGAGCGGATCATGACCTGGACAGTGAATCCGGCTGTTGTCTGTTCTTTAGCCTGATATCACAGGTACTCATTTTCTTCTCTTTTTGAATCACAATAATGCATGTGTACTGTAACACAACAGCCCATACACAGGTGTATAAAGAAAAATTGATGGAAACAAATTCTGACTTTCTGAGAGGTCTTTGTTTTTCAGAGTGTGGACTGGCACTGCTACCCACTGAATGGTCTGCCTCCCCTGTGCCTCCCCTCGCCCTCTTCCCCTTGTCTCCCTTCCCTTCTCTCCTTCCGCCTTCCCTTCTCTCCTTCCCTACTTCTGGTAGGATCCTTTGCATGTCACTCTGCAGCTTCCTTTTTTTTTTCTTTGTAACTTAGCTATGAATCACAAACGGTTTTACAACACCTGGTGATTTTTCCACCTCGACAAAAACCCACAAACAAACCACCCTAGCTTCTGGGGCCTGGCCTTTGATCAGAGTCTCATTGTTGAGGAGCCTGTAGCTGGCAGCTGGTTCTGCCCAGATGCTGGAGGGAAGGTGGAAGTGGAGCTCAAAGAGCAGCCCCTCCCCAGGCCCAGAGGCTGGTATTAGCTGCTTCCTTATAGCCTGGCTTGCAGAAGTGGATGCGAGCTGACAGGGAGCCCTCAGTGTTTGAAGACGTCCATAGAAATCTAGAACAGTGGCAAATGAGCTCAGGCACTGTGTGTGTGCTGGTGATGCATGTGGACCCACGTTTGCTGTCTCACAGCTTGTGTTCTGTGTCTGCCTGTGAGGATGGCTGTGGTTCCCAGTGGTGGACCCCAGAGGAGCTCACCTGTGTGTGGTGGTCTGCTGTTGGCTTAGGAGGGTGGGTGGTAGGGAGGGGTGAGCATCAGGTGGTGAGCGAGATGAATCCCACCATCAGGTGGGATTCAGTTGTCTTTGAAGTAAATTATATACTTGGGAACATTCAGAGGTGACGGAGGATGAGGCTCATACCGCAGCCATGGGGCTTAATGTGGTCCTCATGATAATGATGATGATGGCAACGATAACATTTACTACGTGCCAGTCAGCTGCTGTGCTAAGCAAGTTATATCCTTTAGTATTTCCAGCATCCCTTTGAGGTGGTGCTCTTACCATCTTCCCACTTTATAGCTGAGAAAAGTGAGGTCTAGAAAAACTTGCCCAAGGTCAGCACCAACAAGTGTAAGAGCCAGGATTTGGCAAAGAAGAGAGCAGGTAGGAACTGCCCAATTGTGGCTCTCAGCCCTGGTTGGAAATGTATCCAGTTAAAGGTTGAACCTACTAGCAGCTAATTTATAACTAGAAGTTATGATGATATATAATAATTTAAAAGTCTTAAAGCCACTAAGTGAATTGCACAGTGGGAAATAAACTACAAAACAGACAGCAGTCTCTTGCTTATCACTCAGTAGGTTGCCAACTTGGGAGGCAGAAGTTCTTTGGAGAATGATTCAGAAATGGCCAGGGATTCAGGTTTGGAGCAGAGGGAACTGGGTCCCTCCTCCCTCTTATCCTGCACGGCTGTGCTCTTGAGTTGACACATCAGTGCCCCGGGGCTCCTTGTATTAGACAGCCATTACCAAACAAGTCCTTCCTGCCAAATGTCTGTTCTTGTAGAGTGCTGCTTTTGACGGTGTTAATTTCTAGTGTTTCCTCCCAAATACTTTCGATGATCTTATTCAGAGGCATTTTTGATTGACTTTGCCGGACTAGCTTATTTCCCATGGCCGCCCTGACATCCCCCACATCTCAGGACTGGCTACCCCTGTTCGTCTTTCGTACCAATATGAGCTATAGAACGCTGAGTTCCTGCCCTAAGGATGGCGGCCACTTTGCCCTTGAGGATGGTATCATCCAAGAACCCGCCTGCTGCCTCCTGGTCTTCCCAGTGGTGGTTGGGGTCTTCCTCTGAGCAGGGCAGAGAACACTGCAGCAGCGGAGGTGAGGGACAGGTTAGGTGTTTCTCTTTAAGTGCTGCTACTGTGTGAAGGTGACGTTTGCTCCTTCAGAGGCCAAGTGAGGCCTCGGGGAGGAGGAGGGAATAAACAGAGGCAGGCATCAAGGATGAACAAGAGCCTAGGCTCCTGGGGAGCTTCTAGGAGAGAGAGGAAAAGAACATACTTAGGTTGGGATTGGTTGTTTTACTTATTAATGCAATTTATATTGATTTTGTGAACAGTATTTTTAAAATTTTGTTTTTTTCCAAGTATAAGAGTAATGTGGGGTCATCAGTTAAAATAAAATTAAAATTGGTTAAATTCAAAGGTGACAGAAATGTGTTAAAGGGAAAACTTCCCAAAACACCACATCCCAGAAAAACCATGGGCAGCATTTATCTTTCCAGATTTTTTTTTCATGAATCACACTCTGCAATCTTCCCATGGGTTTCATTAATACTGACTTGTTGCATTTGTGAATACAAATGGCTGTGAGTTGTTTTCTGGCTTAGAAGTGGTACATGCCGCAGTGGGGGAGGGGCACAATTGGCAGCAGGGCAAAGGTCTTCCCTGCAGGCCCTCCAGGGTTCCATGGCACAGTACACACAACCTCGGTGCTTCTTACTTAGGGGCAGGTTCGGATTGTGTAGATGTTTGCTGGACCTGGGAATCTGCATTTCCATTCTGTTCCCAAGGGCTGCCATGCTGTTGCTTGGTAGACCCGGGTTTGAGCAGCAAAGACTGTGTTCTGCCCCTCTGATTTTGTGCTCAGGGAGAGCTGGCATGAAACTTCCAGACTTGTGCCTGTGCACATGAGCAAGTTGATAACCCTGTGGCCAAATCTTAGAGCTGCATTCACCCATGGTACCATGACACTCAAGGTTGTCGGCGGCTGTCCAGAACCATCAATAATGTGTCATCCTGCAGAATAAAAGGACCCAGGTCACTGATTCTCCAGTAGCAAGAGTTAAGCCCTTTTGCACTCTCAGGGAGGTGGAGGGAGTATGCTTGTGGAAGGGGGTGATCCTGCTGTGGCCTGTCTGTGGGGACAGTGCTTTGAAGGATAGAGAGGAGCTCGGAGCCACTGTGTCGTCCCGGGGTCACAGCCGTGTTCTTTGGGGTCCATCCATCAGGTGTTTCATTTGTGATATTGAATCATCTTTTGTTAAAAAATGTATAATTGTATTCCCAAACCACTTTTTAAAAAATCATAATCTATATTACTGAAGTATATTTATGGGATGATGAAATGTTCTAAAACTAGTGGTGATGCTTAAACAACTCTGAGTATATTAAAAACCATGGAATTATGTACTTCAAAAGGGTGAATTTTATGGTATGTGAATTATCTAAGTGAAGCTGTTTAAAAAAAGAAAGAAAAGACATTTAAACAAATACTGATCTTTGAAATTTAAATCCTGGTCAGGATCTGAATCTGGGCGGCCCTGTACGAGAGTGCCCTGTGCCTGCTTTACAGAGCCCCTCTCCCTCTGCCCCCCATTGGCAGTCCCACCTTGTCTGGGCTGTCCTGTGAATACCAAAAGCTCCAGTACCGACTTGTTTCACTGTGGGCTGAAACATACATACTGGTGGTGCCTGGGAAATTGCATGTTGGTAAGAATGTGGAGGCTGGCTGCTGTGGGATCCTAAATGATTCTAGGTCCTGCCAAATTCAAAGCTCACTGATGAGTCAACTTGTGATGGGTGTGTGTGTGTGTGTGTGTGTGTGTGTGTGTGTGTGTGTGTGTGTGTGTGTGTGTGTGTGTGTAGAAACGAGTTCCCAGATGGTTGGAGCGATGAAGTCTTAAAATAAAACCAACATTTAATATTACTTTTAAGGAATTTTTTCTGGCTTTAAAAGTAGCACACGCTTACTGCAGAATGTTTACAGCATTGTTTCTTAGTTTCTACACAATCATCAAGGCTTATTAGAAATGCAGATTCCTCAGACCTGCCATGGACCTTAGAACTAAGTTGGAGCCCAGAAATCTGCCTTCTTAGCCAGCCTCCCAGGAGTTCATAGACATATATACTTTAAGAACCACTTGTGTTTAATACAGAAAACTTTAAAGAAAAAAAATTAAAAACACTTGTAATTCTATGCCTTCAAGGTCATCACTAGTGGGGCTGATTCCTTACAGCAGTTCCCCTCCACCCCAATGTGTATGTTTGTCTTTACAAGTTTTTACAATTTGAGTTTAAGTTGGATTTATAGTCTGGTGCCTGCTCTTCTCTGCTTGACATTATATCCTGAGCATTTTCCCATGTTGTTAATATTCTCCAGAAACACAATAATTAAACATTTGACTTTTGGTCCACTTTACCTTGTAGCTGCTCATCTTGTTTCTTGCTGCACCCATGTTTTGTATGTGAGCAGAAGGGTTCCAACTTGGGGGGATTCATTCAGTCTTTCTACTGAAAGGTAGGAGGATTGGAAGGGAATGTAATTCTGGTGTCTCCTTAATTTCATATGCAGAAAATTTAATGGCCAACTGATAACATAGGGACAATTCTGTTTGGAATTTCCAGAAAATGTTCCATTTTTACTTTTGCCCTGAAGTGAATGTACATGTTCTAAATCATGCTTTTTTCTACATCTGGACCCACCCCTGCTTTTAACATCAGGATAAAGTCATCTCTGGCAGGTTCCTGTATAATCCTATATATCTCATATAGAAGTGGGTCTTTTGTATTTAATTTTAACTTATGTTACTAATCATTAAAAAGTAATTGTTAAAATATTTTAAACATCTTTATTGTTACATGTTTCATATACAAGACTTACCTAAGGGGCTACAACTTAACAAATGTCAACAACAAAGTGACCTCATAACTCACTTCTTTTATACAGCAATAATCATGATTACAGTGTTTATTAATGTAATACAGTTTGAGTTTTAGATGACCACTTTGTATCAAAAGATGTGCCAATCATGAATAAAATTAGTTTTCTCCAAAATACATAAAAGCAATAGCCCTAAATTTCCTAGGTGTAGAGAATTCTAGGTATGGTCATTTACAAAGTTTCAAGAAAGAAATATGCAAGTTGTTTTGTGTTTTTTCCTGGCCAAACTTTAAGAGTAATTCACTTCCATCAAATATTAAAATGTCCATCTTCTTTCTTCTTTGACAGATGCCAGAGATGCAGAGCAATTGAGCAAGAACAAGGTGACACATATTCTGTCTGTCCATGATAGTGCCAGGCCTATGTTGGAGGTAAGAGAGAGTCAAGCTGTGTCTTCCTTTGTGTTTGTGGGCATGCATGGGACATTGATGCAGGCAAGTGTTCCCTCTGACACCAGTGTGCTCCTGTGATTATTGGCCATGTTGATTTCATGCTCAGGCCATGTTTATGTCTATGCCCTGTCCATGGCATGGCGGTAGGGGGTGTCTTCTGGTTGTATTCCTGTTGCATCGCTAGCATGGCATTCTTGGCTAACTGCCCAAGAATAAGCTGATGCTGCATTTCCCTCTGGATCTTAAGGACATTTAAAACCCATTTTCGTTCCTTTCAAAATTATCTCCAGTTTTAGAATCCAAAAGAATTCAGACTGTTTATTTTCTGATTTTTTTCATTTAAGCTCACTTATAGCTATCTACTATTTGCATTTAGGAATAAAAGACAGTGGAAGATAAATGGTCACTGGAGATTTTCCAGGGCTTCTCTGGTACAGAGACTGCCAATGTAGAAGCTGTTGTTTATTGTCTTAGATTTTGGAGTAAACAGGGCGTGTCTGCCTGTACACTAATTCCAAAAACATATTCAATTTTACGTAATGGATGGTTTGAGTTGTTGGCCAGGAGTAAAATCTATTTCTGTTTATTAGCCTCAACAGAGCCCAGGTTACCTGTTTTTAGAAAATAATGCATGTGTGGTTGTGATGCATATGTGTTTTTCTCTTTAGGGTGGGGTGTTGGAAACAGAGGGGTGACTTGTTCTGAAAGAAATAATCCTAGCTCAAGGTACTTTCATTTAATTTCACATTATGCAAGAGTAGGTAATATACTTTTTATTTTAAATATATCTACTTTCCTTAGCTGTCAGAGCTACCAGATTTCAGTTAGTGTAAAACAAATGAGACCAGGGAATAGTGAGTGATTTGTTGAACGTTGTACCAGGGGAACCATGAGGTGGGGAACAAACCTCAGATCACTCCTCCAGCTCTGTGAGCTCGCCCTTCCTGCTGTTGTTTGAGCCCATGGTTTTCTGGTATGGGGCTGTAATTTGTGTTGCAGTGTGATTTTATTGAAACCAGCAAAGTACATCATTTTCTTGGAGTTCTATGAAAACTGCTACACCATATTTTCATCTATCAACAATAGTTTATTTGCAAAATAGAGCCAGTAAGGCTAAGATGAAAAGTTAAACACAAACTGGTCATGATTGACTTCCTCTTAAATCACAAGATGAGGCTTGAGGTTTCCTTTATTTTAATAAATTGCATAGATGTCCTTCTCCCCTCACCCTCCAGGCCTGCCTTGCCTGTCTCCTTTGTGCTCCATGTAATGGAGCACATTGCCATGCATGGATATGGCCCTTAAATCTGTTCACATAACTTCTGTCTAGATACAGGATCTTCATGTGTTAGAAGGGAAAGCGTCAGCCCTTATCTGCGCAGCCTTCCATGTTACAGGCAGGGAAATGAAGGGCTGGAAGGTAAAACAGGTGGGGCTGTGACCTGGTATAAAGAGACCACTATTTGAGTAAAAACTTCAATGCCATGGGTAAACTGTGTTTCCTCATCAGTGACACACTGCACGTCCTTTTTAGTCCCTGCATATCTCAGCCTGTGAGGACAAATCCTGTCTTGGAAAAAGAAAGGAAAATTCTGTGTCTCAGGGATGGCTTTTCCTTGGTGATATCCTAGTGTAGTCTTTGGGTGCTATTAACACCTCAGCTTGATAATAAGTGCTTTCCTGTGAGTTCATATTTATTAAGGGTTAGACCACTTTACAGCATGACATAGTTTAATATTGCCCTTCTTTTATTCATTTTTAATTTCCAAGTTATTCATCAATACATTCTTACACAAAGAACTAAAACAATAGCCTTTCTGATTGCACAACTCGGGAAAACTGAGGCACACAATTATCTGAACTGGCATGCTCACAACTCATATGAAGTCATTGGGAGAGAGACGGTTTACATGCCTACTGCTCTTTGGCATAGAAATACTAGCTGAACTGGGTCCTGCAGGTCACCTACCTGACTGTCTTGCTGTGTAGAAAAGGAAGCTGAAGTTCTGAGACACAAAGGGACTTGCCCATTGATTCCACAGCTGGTCTAGGTGGCTTGATGGGAACCTGCATCTCCTTTGTCAGACCAGAGATTTTCCCAGAGTACCTTACTGCTTTGGTGTTCTCCTAGCATGACTGACGCTTCTGATTTTGCTGGCAGTATTAGTAGGTACTGGCATTTCAGCTTTGGAAAGGGTCCCAGAAGTTCAGATCTTTGGCCCTCTGTCTAATGTGTAAAGGCCGTCTTCTGTCTTAAATTTCAGATTCAGTTCTGGAAGCCATGATCTCATGTAGCCTGAGATGAGTTAGGGAAATTGTTTCTTTGGAGTCAGTAGGGAATTGATGGGTGGATTTTATTCTTCAGCATTCCCATGTTTTGCTGGCCTTGGTCCTTGGAGGGCTAGGGCAGGGATGGAGGTAAGAGAGCAGATTGTGTGCAGAGCCTGGTGAGGGGGTCTAATGCAGGATGGAAGGGTAGGGGTAGGAGGGAACAGAGCTGGGACATCCTGCATTTTCTGAAATCTTCAAAACTGTGCACATTTATCAAAAGGTCCCTTATACTCTGGGCATCACCAGCTTGGAGCTGGGCTGGAAGCGGAGAGGTCATTACTAAGATTAAAGGTGTCAGTCATACAACTTCTGTGAAGGAGTTCTGTGACCCCTACTGCCATGAAGCTCTGTGCTGGGCTCTACAGTATAGGTAACCCTTTGCCTTATTTCCAACAAATATCTGATGGTTTTAAAAGCACTGCCTGCTTAGCATCAACTTTTGAGGCTTTTAAAATCTGCAGGTCTGCTGTTATTGCCATGGAGGCTAAGTGAGAAAGGGCAGTCATGTTGTTCAGTGCAGTTTCTAGAACAGAGCTCATGGGTCAGGGGCTTAGTGAGGATTCTCAAGAGATAGATTATCGAACGGTAAGCCTGGGATATGATGCTTTGCAGAAAATAAATAAGTTTCAGGAATTTATCATGTCATAGGCCCCTTTGGAAGATTCCCAGTTGTATTGACAGCATAAAGGCTCTCAAGCTGTGCATTGAACACACGTATTTGTCAGTCTGTCTGAGCAGGGAACTAGTTTGTGTGTGTGCATGCTTAGGTGACACACCACTTAATAACACCCCATGGAACTGTATTCTCCTGGATGCAGATTCAGGAGGACCCAGGAGAGGGTCTACTGGCCCTTGGGGGTCCAGCTGAGTCTCCTGCATGAGGGCACGTCCAGTGGGATGCTCTCATGACTGGTGAACTAAAGCAGCTGGGGTCAAGGAGAGGGCGCCAAGTCTGACCTTGTTGTGGCTGAGGCTGCCTAGGGTGAATGTGAGAGCCTCATATAGGAGAAGGGAGATTGCACAGTGCGTGTGCCTGTTACACCCTCTCAGGCGGTAATGATTTGTAACCTGTTAATGGCACTTCATCAGTGACAAGACTTCTGTAAACTGCACCTGCTGTGAAAGGCCTCATGACTATGCTGAAGACATCTTTAGCTACTATGCATTTATTAACATCACTTAGGAAGGACTTTGTGCAACTATTGACTTAGTTAATTTTAGTTACATTATATGTGATTCTCCTTCACTTGGGTAATTTTTGATAGGGTTTCCCAGCAGAGCATAGCAGGGTCTTGTCCTCTCCCTAGCATCCCAGGATGCAGAAGAGAATGAAAGAGTAGAAGGTGCTGACCTCAGGCATCTGGACACTGGATGGAGCCAGGTGGTCTTGGATGCTTACCTGTAGATGAGACAAGATCTCTTTATCCTCTGAACCATGGGGTAGGTGGGCAGCCATGGGAAAGAGGTCCAAGGCTCCAATCAGTGTTTCTTGGGAAGAGTATCTGAGAAGATTTTCCAGAATGAAGATTCTTAGGAACAGGCTAGAAACTAGGAAACCTTTATCTTCACCTGAGTCAACCCTAAATTAACATCGGATTCTTAAGAGCTCTGACTCCATTTACATGCCTACTGCTCTTTGACATAGAAATACCAGCTGAACTGTGTCCTGCAGGTCACCTACCTGACTGTCTTGATGTGTAGAAAAGGAAGCTGAAGTTCTGAGACACAAAGGGACTTGCCCATTGATTCCACAGCTGGTCTAGGTGGCTTGATGGGAACCTGCATCTCCTTTGTCAGACCAGAGATTTTCCCAGAGTGCCTTACTGCTTTGGTGTTCTCCTAGCATGACTGACACTTCTGATTTTGCTGGCAGTATTAGTAGATATTGGCATTTCAGCTTTGGAAAGGGTTGTACCATTTGTGTGTGCCCTTACTAGGAGTGTTAAAAATGCCTATTTTCCCATACCATCACTGGCAGAGAGTTTTATTCTTATTTACTTTTAATTAGCAATATTTTTGTTGTGTTTTATTTGCTGTGAATGCCTTCCTTACACTGTTGAGTCCTTTGTCCCATGGGACTTCCCTTTGAAAGCAGGGAGTCAATGACTTATTCTTTACTTGAGCTCCTACTGCCTTGCAGGCCTGGGACAGGCACTGGAGAATAACCAAAGTGAATCAATCTCAATATCTGTCCTAGAAAATCCCTTAGTGTATAAACAGATATATATTACAGCTAATTTATAAGTATTAATAATAATTATAGGCTAGTTGAAAGAAGAGCTCTGGCTCAGGACAGACCCTGGTGCTAGGTATCAAGTATGCACAGAGGTTATGGAAGCTCATGAAGCTCAGGAACAAGGACCCTCCTGTGCCATGTGAACCTGGAGGCTTTCTCAGTGACCAGGCATTTGATGGGACATTTGGAGGTAACTGGGGTTTGAAAGATCTGGGAATGGTATTCCACCCAGGAGGAGGCTGGTAGATAGGCCAAGACATGCCTTCTGGCGGAGCCCTGACTCCACGAGCTTACGCCAGAGTCCTCCAGGAAACGCAGCAGGGCGGATGGCCTGGCCTTGCTTCTTTCAGAGCAGATCGGCCCTGACCACTTGCTAAAATTACCTGTCAGGAAGGGGCAGAGCCAGAGGGAATATATTGTCTCATATATTAATTTCAAACAGTAATGAAGCCCAGACCTGTAATTAGAACATTTAAGGAGGGGGGAAAAACCAATCTGTTCCATTTTTAGGACAGCTGGGGAGTTTGCTTACCTTCATTCAAGTGTTTCCTTACATGTGAACTGTGTCTCAGCACCTACTGATTGTTCCAGATTTGAGGGATGGTGAAAACTCCTGTCACAAAGACAGTGCATTTTCATATCAGAAACCCCATATTGTTTGTAGGTGCTGAGGAAGTAATATTGAGCAATGAAAGGTTTCTCCCTTCCCCTGAAAAAAGAAACAGAACTCTGTCTTTCTAATGTAAAAATTTCTGACTTTGTTTCATTTTTCATTTTGGGTATTTAACCAGAGCACCTGCAGGAAACAAAACTATTTTTCACTATGAACAAAAATGCTTTAAGAAGTATACTTATTTTTTTTACTCATTTTTTTAAGTTGAAGTATAGTTAATATACAATATTATACTTGTTCAGGTGTACAACATAGTGATTTTACAATTACATGTATTACAAAATGCTTGCTATAATAATTATAGTTACTATCTGTCACCATATAAAGTTATTACAATATTATTGATTATATTCCCTATGCTGTTAAAAAAAAGAGTTCTCATTTCTTCAATGGGCTAATAATACAAAGAATTTTAATTCTTAAATGATGTGTATTTTGGAATTAGACGCAAAAAAGTAGTTTATATACATATATTGAAACCAGGGTATTATATGTATACCAGATAAGTTTTTAGCACTGGAGGTCAGCTTGGACATTCTTTTCATTTTAAGTTGTGACTTTTATGTTTTGAACTATTTAAGTTGTTTGTTTTTTAAGGAGCAAGGTGTTTTCATAGGCAGGCATTTATTCCTGCCTTATTTGATATTTCCTGTAACATTAAGGACATTTTTTTGAGATGTCTAGGCCAAAATTTAATTTCTTACTTCTGTTTGTAGTTGGCCAGTTCTCCTGGTTCTCAGACTTACTGTCATCTGTCTGTCTGTCCTGCTGTCTGCATGTACCCACTCATTTATGAGGAAACTCACCCAGGTGAAATGCCCTGTCTGCCTGGACAGCAGTGCCAAAGGTGGAGGGGCCACGGACAGGCCTGAGTCCTCTGCCATGTGCCCATCTGGTGACCCTCCCTATTTCCCTGCAGAGTGTGTTGAACTCCATGGGTAAAGCAAACCAGAATGGGGGTGTGAAGTGGTGTTTAAAGTCTGGGAAGTGCAGCCCTAGTGTGCCCTTCTCCTCCCACCCCCACGGCTAGGCCCAGCTCTCCTGTGGATACTCCCATGCTCTCCAACCTCAGGGCCGCTTCCCTTTTCTTTATGAAATGTCCTTTGTGCTTTGTTGGGGGTGAATCACACGTGCCCCGGGCCAGCTTCTGCAGGGTGTCAAATGGCTGCTTCACCTCAGTTTGATGGTCTGCATCCTCACTGCCTGTGTCCAGGCTCCTGAGCTGCTCACAGCCCCGCTGCAGGTGTGCCCCCAGTGCTCGTCCTGGGGATGGCACGCCAGGGCCTCCTGCAGATGCTTGCTGCCCAACAGGGCTTAGTGCATTTTCAGTGTCTTCCCAAAGTGAGAAGGCATGTCTCTGGCCATCTGTGGCCTGTTGGGTGTGCCACAAATGGTTTATCAGTCATGAGCAGTTTGTGAGGCCAGAGGCTCAATCAGTGCCCTACAGCCTCACTCAGTGGATTGTGGTGCGGTTCCTCTGTTAATAAGCCTTGGCAGGTATAGATGTCCTGCTTATGGACTCTCATTCAAAATTCCTTCTTGCTAAGGTATTACAATCAAGAAGCCCTGTGACACTTGTGTAACTTTTTGACTGATCTCTTTAGGCTCCTTCAGCTACTTTGAGTTTGCATTAGAAGCTTGGTTCTACAAGTAGGACAATACCCCAAAGACACAGACAGTGAATAATCAATTAAAATATTTGCCACAGCCAATGAAGCTTTCCTGAGTTAGTTAGGATGCCGTCTCCAGTTTCAGGGGGAGCTTATAGTCAGATCATGAGAAGCTGAGAGAACCTTCAAGACACAGGGGCTCATTTTCTGGCTCATGAAGGAGAGGCCACTCAGGGCCCTGTCCTGTTCATGAACCTTCAAGTCAGGGTTATTTGCCATTGGCTACTTGCCCCTGGCATAAGAGGGTAATTGCTGAACGTCACATCTGGCCTCATGCACACAAGAGTATGGGCAGCTCTGTCTGTAAAGGCAACGTATTGGAGACAACCTACATGTTCAGCATAAGGGTAGTATTAGTCAGTTATGATTAATGCATATTAAGAAATACTCTGCAGCAATTCAAAAAGAAGAGACAGGTTTATATGTGTGCACAGGAAAAGATAATTATTCAGTAAAAGAAACAATAGAATGATATATATAATACAATACTGTTTATCTAAAATTAAATGTAAATTATGTATTTCTGTAAGTATAAGCATGTAAATGCACAGATAAGGGTTTGAAAGGAGTAGAGTCCTAAGAACAGTAAAGAGGAGTAGGATGGGAGAAGAGGGTGGGAAGGGTGAGTTTCACTTTTTTCTCTGTTTTTATTTATTTTTTATAATGGGTATATCTTCATAGTATTTCTGAGTGAAGGTGGGAAAATAGGCAGGTAGGTGGTATGCTCTTGGTGTTTGTGTTAGTTGACAGGTGGACTGTTCAGGCTTGGCCAGAATGGGTCCTGAGTTTGGTGACAATGTTTTCCAAGGATTCATGTGCAAATGTGTGGCATCAGACATGCCACATCCTTGTCATCCATGGTCAGGGAGCACAAAGCATTCATTTCTGTCTTCTTCATCTTCAAGGGGGAGAAGAGAGCCCAAGCCACACCTTTCAGATGTATAGGTTTTCTTTTCGGTATCAGTTATGTGCTGTTACTCCTTGCTTCAGGGAAGTGGGTATATGCCCTTCTTCAGGATTCGCAGATTCCCCCAGTGATGCAGCTTTAAGCACTGACCAAGGTTTCCTGTTTGGATCGGCCATTGATCAGTGTGGATGATTTCAGTTATTTTACTGGCATTGTAAAATATACCACGTGATCACATTACTAATGAGGCCCAGGGCCTTTGAGAGCCCATTATCATCTGACTGGGAATGGCTTCCAGATTGACAGCTGTTTCCCGTGAACCCCAGTTGTCATCACCTCTCTAGGAAACTCTTTGATGCCACCCAAGTATCAGCGGTACCTCCTGCACCAAAGGCTTGAAGCAGCTTTCATGTGTTCAGGTAAATTTGTTTGAAGCCAACCCCAGACTTAAATAGAAATGACTCAAATAGAAATGATTATGGTAGGTATCGAAAACTGTCTAGTAATCGCTCGTTCTCGAGTCAGGCTGTATCTGAGTTCCTTGTGTGTGGGCAGTCAGGTGCGGAGGAGGCAGCCCCATCTGGCTGCTGACCCTTCTGCAACAAGCTCACTTGCAAATGGAGTTCTAAAACCAGAATTCCGGCACGAACGGACTAGAAGGGGCTTAAAATCATGTAGTACTTCATAGGTTCTATAAAAGAAATTGCACCTCAGCTGTGGGCCTTCTCTTCAGTACTCATTCTTACTGACCAGCCTTTCTATATAACCAAGGACTTCTGCAAAGTACCCTTCCTAAACTTTCTCTCAGAGTCAAGTCCCCATTTCTTGAGTGCCTGCTCCTGAACCCCCACATCCTTTTTCTCCTGACCCCCCATCTTGTCATCAAATACCCAGCGTCCAAGCACATTTGGTTCCTGGAGCAGGCTTGCCTAGTTGACATCCCTTCCAGCCCTCAAAGGGGAATATGCCAGTGGCAAGATCTGCCAGTTTGAAGAAAGTACAGCATCTCCAAACCACGGTCTCAGGAGGAGAATGCAGCATGCAGTCTCTCCTGCCCCAGCTGGAGTGACAGCACTCACTGACCCACTGCTGCTAGATTGCCCATAGTGCCAGAGCGCATGGCTTGGCTGCTCGAGGCCCTGTCCCTTTGTACAGGATCCTCATGCCCATGGGCTGGGAGCCTGGGGAAGACTTTACAGAGAGGGGTGTTGAGGCAGTGTTGTTGGACTAGTGTGGTTTGGTTCACTGAGGAGGTGTGTCTCGAGCAGGAGCAGCCCTTCCGGGTGGTCAGGAAGGAGGAAATAAGCCCTGGAGCTGTAGACGTGTTCAGGTCGCTGATCATGGAGTGGAGAAGGTAGTCAGCCTGGGGGGTGAGGGTGGGGCTGTCTTCAGTTCTTCTTTTGGTTAAATCGAGAGTTATTCCTTCAGATGCAATAAACATGTATTGAGTACTTAGCAGGGATTAGGGATAAAACACAAAGAGAAGTGAGGTGAGGTCCAGCACAAAGAAGAGATAGAAGCAGAAACCCCCACCACAGGGCAAATTTATACATGTGTGACAGGTGAGGGCCCCGGCACTCGGGGAAATGGCTAACCTTGCTCTGTCTGCCGTCTTTGCCAAGGACTTGATGCTTTGGTGTGGTTCCAAAAGATAACTTTGCTAGGCAGTGATGGTGAAAAGGGATAGTTGGAGCAAAGGGTGGGATTCTGGGTAAGAAAAGAGCATGTGCAGAGCAGCTGGTGGGCGGAGGCAAAGCATGTTCTGGGACTCACGAAGGGCTTGGCAGAGCGGGTCAACAGGGTGGCCAGGCTGGAAAAGTGGGCTCAGAGCAGATGAGGAGAGGTTTTGTTGGTCATTCTGTGGAGTCTAAGCTTTATCTTGTGTAAAGTAGGACTTGGCAAAGACTTATGAACAAAGTCAGGTGACACACTCAGATTTCTTTTCCAGGGTGTTGACTAGGAAATGGGATGGAGCGAGGGAGACGGATGTCAAGGGAGCTTGGGAAGCCATTACAGTAATCCTGCTCGGAAACGAGGCTTTGAACTGGGGCTCAGGCTGCGATTTCTTTCTGGAAGTGGGAGAGTCATTTCCACAGACTGGCACATCAAGGATGAAAATTCAAAGTATGGGAAAAGATTCTTCAGCAAAGGTCAACCAAAAGAGAGGTGGCATTACAACAGTTTTATCAGACAAAACAGAATTGAAAGCAAAAGAAACAATTGGAGTAAGAAGGAAAACTACGTGAATGAAAAGAGGAACAACCCATCAAGAAGTCCTAGCAACCATGTACTTGCATCCACCTCACAGAACAGCTTCAAAATGTAGAAAGCCGTTTCTCAGTGGATGAAGAGTGCTCGCTTACTGATGAGATGCGGAGAGTGACGCCTGCGGGAGGAAGGAACGCCCGAGGGCGCGGCCTCATTGGCCTGCAGGGCAGCTGCCGGTGGCGATGGGGCACTCCCAGAGGGAGAGTGGGGCCCGGGGGAGGATCCAGCGCCGGCCTGGCTGAGCTGCTTGTGTGATATTTCAAGTGGGTAAGATTACATGTCCAGGCTCCAGCGCGAGGTATTGGCTGGAGAGGAAGACTTCAGCATCCTCACTGTAGACATGTGGCTAAGCCACTGGAGTTGAATAAAGCCATGCAACAGGATGCTGCCACAGCGCGGCCAGGAGGCTAGGACGTTAGCAGAGCCCTGGGTGGTGGCAGCAGAGACGTTTCCACGGTGGTGTGCTGTTCAAAGCCTGTAAACACACCATCCCATCAGCCACTGCATGTTCATGTTGCAAGGTGGATACGTCTTAATTATTATTACTGAGGCCACACCCCTAATGAGTTCTTGTTAGTCTCATCTCTTCTGAGTACAGTCTGTGCGGTCCCACTGCAGGGAGTTGGAGCGGAGGGGCTCGGGGGCAGGTGTCCTGCAGTTGTGCAGCTCCTGGGCCATCAACCCTTAACAAGAAAGCTTGTGTTTGTGGCTCTGTTAGGTGCTGTGGACACTAAAGCAGGGAGAGTTAGTGATATGGGAGCAAATTTGGAAAGGTTTCATAGGGCTGCAGTTTTGCTAAGGAGAAGCTTAGTTTGGAGGAAAACACCCAAGGAGAGCATCAGGGGACGGGTATGTGTTTCTGGTTCCAGGTTGGGACAGCGCAGCAGGTGACCAGCAGAACAGCAGAAAACCTGAGCATTGGGGTGGTGATGGTGTGGTGGCGGTGATGGCGTGGTGGCAGTGGTGGTGGTGGCAGTGTGGCAGTGATGCAGTGTGGTGGTGATGGCAGGAATACCTGGCACGGGGATTGGATGGGTTGCAGGTTCCTTGGCTGGGGAGTCTTTGGGTCTGCACTCAGAAGTTTGAATGAGGTGGTTGGTAGGTGAAGACCCCAGGTAGGGTAAACAGCTCTGTGGGTATCATTGTTGTTTTCAGCCATAAGAAAATGACAATTTAATGTAGGCTGGTTTTCTCAAGACTGGTTTAAGCAAATTTGTCTTTTCCAGGTGCTCCTAACAGTTCATTGCTGGTGGAGCCACAGGTGGGCCTCTGCCCCCACACCTGTGTGGGTAGTGACAGCTTGACTATAGCCAAGAGCCAGCCGTGGCACCCAGCCTCTGTCACCACCTTCGTGCCTGCTAGGAAGGGGCTGTGCCAGGTGCTCTCTGAATGCCTCCCCTGCTGTTGTCTGGGTCCTGGGATGCTTTGGAAACGTGTGTGTGTGTGCTGGGCAGAGGTTGGGTCAAATGGGGATGTGTGACACAGCTGGTACCGATGTGAAGTTTCAGCGTTCCTTGCTGAGTGGGGCATGGTCACTGAGCTCCTGCCCTCTTTTCTGATGGGAAAATGAGTGACACGTAAGGTGAGAGTTCCAGCTAGCCAGCCCATAGCTGCTTGCAGCACCGGCCACAGAGAGGCAGCAGGTATGTCCAACATCAGAGCTTGAGCCTTCTTCTTGGAGGGCCAGCTTGTGCACGTGCTTATTTGCTTCTGAGATCTTTCTCCAGTTAAAGGACAATGACCCGTAAGGCTGCTGTGATGAGAGCCGCAGCCAGCTGCTGGAGAAGGGAGAGGATGTGTGGGAAAGCTTCCCTTGGCTGTCCTTTATCAGCTGCAAATGTGTGATCACCAGCTGGGGCATCTTGGACCAACAGAGCCGAGCTTGGCTTGAGCCTTCTGGTCACGGAGGCTGTTCCTAAGCAGAGTAGTTTAGAGATCATTCGGAGTGTGTACAGGCCTCTAGGGTAGTGGGAGTCCAGGTGGTGGTGGATCTGGTCAGACTTGAATTTACCTGTTTAATGAAATGCCTTGTCAGGGAGACTGGCCCCAAAGTACTCAAGTGGAAGGCAGTTCCAAATATCTGCTCTCCATGATGGTTAATTTAAACTGCATTGTAGAATGCCCTGACACTAGTCCCTAAAGAAAACAGAAAATCTCACAGCTAACAAAGTAAGCGTGATATATCCAAGTGTTTGGGTCTTTTAATGGTCCTTTAAACTGAGCCTCTTCAAGTAGAAATCTCTCCTGCTGTGCTCCTCCATGTGGGGTGGACCATGGTACCGTGGTGAGTGGTTTCAGCCAGCCATCGAGGGCTGCTGATGCTGGCCAGGGGCTCAGGCCCCCGTGGTGGCCTGTGCTTACTCCCTCCTTGTGAGTCCCCACTAGGGCTCTAACCAAGGTAGCCTGGGACTTCCTTCTGTGCCCAGTGTAAGAGGATGCAGCTGTCAAAGTAAAAATAGCACATCAGATTGCTTTTAATGGCAGCTGCAGGGGAGGGAGGATTTGGTGACCTGCTTCTCTTGAAAGGAAGGCCCTGAAACACTGACCAGCCAGTCCTTAGAATAGAGCAAGGAAAATGCCCCCTAACCCCACCATGCTTGGTAAATGGGACATCCACACCTGCTGTACATGAATGTACTGTGACACATAGAAATGTAGTACCATCTCTAATAATCCACATTTGCCTGCATTGTAGAGGAATGCTCTTCCTTATTTCAGGAAAAATGGGGCAGTTACTTACAGTTCTCTGCTTCTCTCCCGGGACCCCAGCACAGGTGCTTTCTCACTGCACTGAGCAATGTGGTCCTCCCCTGTGTGGCTCATGAAGTAGTCTTTACCACGTCTATCCTTTGCATGTGTGATGTGAATCTTAGTCCTGCCCACAAGGGACTGACCAGTTCTCTGGGGCACAGCCTTGCTATAGGTTAGTGTTTGCTTCATTCTCAGAAAAACCATTTCTAGGGTCCAATCTCACATGGAGGGACTAACTCCGATCTTCATGGCCAGGTGGCAGGGAGCACAGTTGGGATGGACTCAGTGACTGGGCCAGGAGCCTGTGTTGGGTCTAAAGCTTGGGACCTTTTATTCCTCTGTTCAATGCAGTCCTGCAAGCTTCTGAGCATTTTGCCTGCTATCACTGTAGTTCCAATTTTCCATTGTTAGTGAGAGGAGTCACTGCATCTTGCTGAGACCCTTCAGAGCATGTAGTAAACTAAAGAGGAGGCCTGGCCCTGTAGGACCACTTGTGCCTGGCTGGCCTGCACTGGATCGTGACTTTGGAGTCAGCCAGGTCCCCCTGGCAACCTGGGACAGCACTCTCAGGTGCATTGGGTTGCTGGCTGTATAGTTAAGATTCTCAAAATGGATCTTCTTCGCATCATTCCTGCCTTCATGTAGCAACCAAGTATTGATGGTCTTTGAAGACAAACACAGTGGGATACTGAAAGAAAGACAGGATCTAGGCACTGAGGAGTTCAGGTCACAAGCACTTCCTGGCCCTCTGTGCTGCAGCCCTAGTGCCCACATGACAAGGGGAAGGTGGGATGGGGGCACTGACCCCTGAGGTGGAGGGATGAGGTCAGGGAAGGCCCCTACAGGGGCTGATGGGCTACTTCAGAGAGGTTATACTGAGGTTATGGCCCTGGCAGGACAGCTGAGGGAGAAGATGACTCCAGGGAGAGGTGTCCTCATGATCCCTGGTGTGGGGCAGGAAGCAAGGATGTGACAGCAGCCCAGGGAACCTGGAGTTGGGGAGCTGGGGCCAGGGTTGGGGTGAGTTGTGCACCACTACAGGAAACTGTGAGGAGGGTCTTCTACTTTGCAGACAGGTAGGAGCCACTGAATGTGTTTTATAGCTGAGACAAGATCAGATAAAACCTATCTTTGTATATTTTATACATGGGATCTGTAGCGGGACTTGAAATCTACTGCCAATTTCTTCTCATGATTTCTAAGCATCAGTTTCCATTTAGGTTAATTTTTTGATATGATCATTCAGCATTAGCATCATTAAGTAACACCGTAGAATTTCTTGGTTCAGAGAGATTGCTGAAACTGGCCTAGTTTTCATGAGTCACATTGGGTGCAGCAGTGGGTGCTCAGAGAGAATTAAAATCACAGAAGCGGGCTCTCGGCAGTGAGCTGGGGCTGGCTGTACCTCCTGCTGCCTTCCCATCCCCACCCACGTCGGCTCAAGGAAATCCGATGTGCTGACGTGCCCACGTTAGCCCTCATTGAAATAACTTGAGCAAAAATAAGCCTTTTGGGTCCTCATCTGTTGATCTGACAGGTCAAATGTCTGTCATTTTTTGACTAACCTGAAAGAAGTCAACAGGTGTTGGAGGTTTCTCATTTGCATTTTTTCTCACAAAATCAAACCAAGGGCTAAATCTTGTCTCTTCACTCCAACCTTCCCACCCCTCCCCACCCCATCAGGCACCACAGAGTTCTTGGAAGTTGTTATTTGTAGTAGCGTTTTCTAAACATAGCTGGCACAGGAAGAATTAGGGGCAAATGGGTCCCTTAAGAAAATGCATCTTCCATCGAGAGCCCAGACTTAGCATATGTATCATGCAGCACAACTAAAGGGCTGTTTTCATCTTCTGTAGTGATTTACTAAGTAATCACTTTGAGAATTTTGTTACACACAAATGGCTAAGAATCATCCCCCTGGACCTTACCTGTTTTTTTATGCTGACTTCTAGATTTTAGTTCACAGACATACATAAGTTTTTCCGGATGTAATCTTTCTATGGATATAATTTTGCATTCTCATTTTTCCCTTTGAAATGTTGTTGGCTATGTGAAAATTCTTAAATTGAGTAGAAATAATGATCAAAATACATGTGCCAGGCATTGGGTTCGGCTTCTACATACATAAACGAGGAGGAAATCTTCATATGCTTTCTCTGGAGTGAGACACTGTGATGAGGGGGTTCATAAAGGAGAGTAAGGTTGTCGCCCCTTGTGGAAGCACCTGAATACAGTTTCAAGTCAGCAGTGGCCAACGCCTGGGTCTGCAACTTTCAGGAGTGGGCCCAGACTGATTTTTTTCAGAGTTTGCTTACCTTTAGGTTTATATGAAATCAGAGAAGTAGTTAAATTCATAGAAACAGAGAGTAGAAGAGAGTTGCCTGGGACTAGGGGAAGGTGAGGGGAGTCTGTGTTTAATGTGTCCATTTGAAAAGATGAAAAGCTCTAGAGGTGAATGGAGGTGATATGAATATGAACATACTTAATGCCACTGAACTGTACACTTAAAAATGGTCAAGATGGTGAATTCTATGTGATGTATATTGTATGTCAATTTAAAAATGCAGAGAGTAGTTGTCTTAAGTGAGAGGGACCTTTTTTTTAATGTTGTGTAAGCTGTGATCTTGATTCTGTTCAGCAGTGGGGCAGTCCAAATTTAATTTATTTTAGTTTTACATTTCTTTCTGGAGTAAAATTTTTTTGGAATATGGTGAAATTAGGTCTTACTAGGGTCCCCCACTTATTTTGCTCAACTCCTTAATGGGTGTTAGACAATCAGTGTTGAGTTCTATGTATAGGAACTGCAGAGTTCAATTCAGCACTCCACCCTGATTGTAAAAAAAAAAAATCTCTTTAGGAGGCCCCTGTCCCGCGTACACCTGTTGCGACTGGCACTGGAGGGGAAAAATGAGAATATGAGGTTTCTGATCAAGCTGATCTTATTAGCAGCTAAAGTAGCTTCTGTATTGCATGGGTTTCCCGATGCCAGCCTGGTAGTGAACTCTCTTTCTATGTGTTTCCTCTTAGGAGGTTGTGACTAGGTCCTTAGAAAAAATAGAATTAGTTTTCTATAACTGGTTTTTGTTAGTGTTCCTGGGAGAGGTCTTGATCCTGAAGGGCTTGATCCTTCTTTTGAAAAGGGGAATGTCAACTAGGTTCTTTAGAACACTCTTACCTGTGACGTTTCAGAAAGAAAAGAACAGTGAATTTTAGAAATTGTACTTGAAACAAGCGAGAGTTTGATCTCTTTACTAGTCCTGAAATCAGAATGTTGGCTCTGTATCGTTTTAAGTGTAATCTTTAGTTTCAGACCCAAAGAAAGGCAAAAACCTTACTTTTGGTGGTTACTATGCTTGTTGAAACAGAAAACTGAAAAATATTAGAACTTTTGAAGATTTGGACTTCGAAAGCCTTTTGTCAAGAAGAGCCTCTGGAATGCTTTCTAAACTTTCTTCTCAGCAAAAGATGTCTATTGTGTATTTCAAAACTTATAAAAACCTCATCCAAAAAGCTCTTGTTGGCAGATCCCACCTGACCCTTACTCCTTTTTTGTACCTTCTGATTCCCCACAATTATGTCATCCTACTTGATGTATTACTTGGTATGGTGAGTATTCAGTGTGGTTGATTCTGATGAATATTCAGAGGCTGCCATGTCATCAAAAGAAATTAGCCACTTTTTCTCTGACCCGCATAGAAATCATGACAGTCTTAAAAGCATAGACTGAGCCCCGTTCCCAGTGCATCCTTGGGCTCACTCTCTAAACTGAAAACTTGTGACTTGACATGTATTAACTCTGTAAAAATTTAATATTAATTGACATTTTACCAATCTCTGTTTTGAAACATCATGCAAAATACTCAATTTCTATTTAGTAAAAATTTTGTTTCAAAGAAGAAGGTAGCCAATTTCAGTTTTGTGTTTTTTTAAGTATTTTATTTAATATGAAGGAGTAAATACCACATAGCAAATGCTATACTAATGGAAACATTGCTGCTATTTTTATTACTTATCAATTTTTTGGATTGCTGTAAAGTTTTGTTCTAGAATTAGATTTTTTTTTTCCCATTAAGTTTGCTGTACTTCCCATAATTTAGCTAAACAAATCTGTCCCTTACCTCTTCCTCTACAAACCTCAACGCTAGAGAATGGTCCTTTGGTTAGGTCTGATTGGATGAAAACTTCATCATGTTAACACACTTGCAGGGCAAAGTCCATTAATATGGGATAAATTTAAGTCCGTGAAGCTCTCCTGTATAGCGCTGAGCCCCTCACGCTGCCCGCACTCTTGCTGCTTTCTGAATTAGTAATTAACTGTCATGAATCGTGCACATGTGCAGGCATCGAAAGCCTTCTTTCAGGACCTTTTATTCTACAGTCTGTGGCCTCGCAGAGAGATGCTTTTCATGCTTTGTTAATGACTAAGCCAAGATAAATAGATGTTCTTGGGTGGCGAGCAGCTGAACCTTTTGGACAGTTTTGACTCCTTTCTTAACTGTATTTGCATAGTTTGTTCCCTTCTTATTGTAGCCAGTCACTTATCCTGAGCCCCACTGGGTTCACGGGCAGGAGACTGACCTGTGAGGCATGTGTGCAGCCTGCCCTTCACCCGCATGGCTGGAAGCTCTTGCTTCCGTGGTCACCGGGAGGAGGCATGGGGACTTCAGGATATTTTTCTTCCCTTGTCCTGTTACAGTGTGATCTCCATGTTCACTGGTTTTCACCTTGTTCACATCAGTCAACAGACATTTAGGGAATGCCTGCTATGTGCCAGACCTCACTCCAGGGAAGGCTGTTGTTATTCTGTCTTTGAGAGGACCTGATATGATCTTACGTGTTACATTTTCTCTGTCCTGCCTTAACAGTAGGGGAATCCCAAACTTGCGGCTGGTAGGTACTTTGTTCCTCCTTAGAAGCTTCACAGATGGGAAGCTGTAGCTGCCATGTGCCCTCCCAGCTGGCGGGGGGCAGGGGCCAGCATGGCTGAAAGTTGCCCCTCTGGGCACCACAGGAGGGTGTCCTTGGCCGCCATCCTGCAGTTGGCTGCTGCCTTGGGGGGCTGGCCTCCTTTCCTTTTGTGCATCAGGTATTACAAAGGGGAAATGTGACGCATTCGGAGACTGCCTGAAGGAAGCACAGTGCTTTCCCCCTGCACCACTGTTGGCATTTATCATGAATGTTCTTAATGAGCTCAGAGTTATTTAGCCTCCCCGTCTGGCCATTCTCTTCCTTTACTTCATTTTTTCCCTTTCCTCCTGACATATGGGCTACACTGATTTGAGTTTCTGCCAGAATTCTGAGGCTGTCACCCAGCCCTTGTAGCAGGTGGGCATCTCATCCTCTTAGAAGAGATCCCCTGCAGCAGCCCTGACTGGCTGAGGTTGCACAGATTGACAGTTGTGGTGGATGGGAAGGTGGAAGCCTGAGATGCCTTCCCATCCCTCTGGAAATATTGGTCTAGAGGTTGGGAGAAAAGTGTTGGAGGGAAGAATCTCACAGGCTTCTGAACCTGATCCATAGCCAACTCTCACTTAAGAGTAAAAGAAAAAAAGTAAATAAGTCATTCCAATCGCAGACATGAATTGATCCATTTGTGTGTCTGTACGAATAGGCTGGTTGGCCTGTGGAGGGAAGGAGAGAAGTGACCTTTTTTTTTACAGTACCATTTCCTTTTCTATTTTCTTTCCCCTTAAATCACTACATTAATTCCTCTCTGGTTTTGGAGGTGCATTAGAACTCCAGACAACTGCCTCAGTGTTTCCGGCAGAGTGCAGTGGCCAGGGTCCCAGAAACATGAAGGCAGAGGCAGAGGAGGCAATGGAGGGTGATGGAGAGGACCCCAGACGAGAGAGAGTCGGCTGCTATGCTTGCGTCTTCGAGCTGCCAATCCTCTGCTCTTACCCTGGATGTGAAACCCACTGGGTCTCCTGTGAAGTGTTCCCTTATGGATAAGCAGCAGTTAAACTCATCTGGAAGGCCCAAAGGAGCCTTTGTTGGGAGATGGAATAGTTAACTCAAAGCTGGAAAAGAATATATATACATCAAGGAATTAAGCAGAAAAATATTTTTTCTGACCTCTCATAGAGTGGGAGACAGGAAGGGAAACTATCATTCAGGTCTTAGTTGCAGACAACAGATTCTACTCTGAGCCAGTTTTAGCAGGAAAGGGTTTGTTTAGATAGTTGAAAAGTTAGGGTCTCCTGGAGAGCAGTTGGAGAAAGAGTCTTTCAGCTCAGGTTCCAGGAACAAACAGCTCCCAGACCGTATCACACAACCAGCTCAGTGAGCTCTGCTGCCACATCTGCCCTGGTACCACCGACCACTGCTGCCACCTGCCCCTGCCAAGCAGGTGCTCTGTACCCATCTGACTCTTACATGTCCCGTTTCCAAATCCGCCTTGGGTAGGATTTGTAAACGAGATATGCAAGGTCTGAGCCTCCACCCTAAGAGCAAAGAAGGTTGAGAAATGCAGTTTCTGTGAGTTCTCTATGGTAAAAGTGGGATTCACAATGTGGGAAAGTCTCAAGCGCAGAGGTGTGGAAGGGTTTGGGGCAGCCACAGATTTAGATGTTTCTTACAGACTGTGTTAAGAAATATAGCACAGGTTCCTAAGGATTCGACTTAACAGTAAAATTTTAATGATATTTCAACTAATTCTAAAAGACAAGTTATTTTTGGACTTTATCACCTGGGGTTCTTATGTTATCTATGCTATGCTTCTACACATTTCTCCTTCATTTACTGTTAGGTTTGTCATTTTCCTAGTTTCTGATGTATTTCCCCCATTTGTTACATCATGGTGGCAAGATTCTATGAGGTTAGGTTATCAAGAGAGGAAGATTTTAAAAATGGGTCATCTAAGTCTTCATGAAGCCATTTGCGTTTGCAAAGGCTGCTGAGATGTCTAGATTTTGTACTTTTACTTGATATTGAAGACCTTTTGAACTATGCTTTACATCTCCCTGAAAAAGAAACAATTAGGTTTTTAGTAAAACTCAAATACAGCATGATTTTTATAGCATGAACTTATAAACATTTTTAGCAGATTTTTATAGAGAATTACATGAAGTTAATTGTTTTTGTAATCGGGCCATTATTTTTTTAAAATACATTCATTTGGTAAACAAGCTTTTATTTTTCTGAAAATCAAGCTAAATAAATCAAATTGTTTCCCATTTGTAAAGCTCCTGTTAATGCATCAGTGAAACTGTAATTCTCATACTAAAAGGTGACATAGGTATCTAACACAACATTACAATTTTTAGTCATCATGTTAAGGTTTCTACTAACAATGTTTCCTTTTTAGCCATTCAGGACCCTAAATGAAATAATTAAACAATATGGAATGTGTTCACAAGAATCTGAGATGGTAGTTTTAAAACTTGTTAACACTTATTGGAAAGTACTCAGTTATTTCACCTTTTTAATGCACCCTGTCTAAATCAACAAGCTCTTTGGAAACTAGAGCATTGCGTACTTATACACATGGTCACGGAAAATAACCAGGAACCTTAGCATTCTCCCCTAGTTCCTTGGCAACAAAAAATGAGTGAAAACTTCTCCTTTTTTATGTTTTATTTTTTGACCTGAATAAATAGTTCCTTTAAATATTTTTCTCCACTGAGTATCATCTTTTTGTTTTATTTTTTATCATTCTACAGGGTGTTAAGTACCTGTGCATTCCGGCAGCGGATTCACCATCTCAAAACCTGTAAGTTGTTTTTTTTCCTATATTACTTGGAGATAATTAAAAATGAATAAAGGACTGAAAAGTCAAATAGTTAAAGGACTGTGATGTCTTGGATCCTTGATGCTAGGCGCGGCTGCTGCCCTGCAGGGCAGGTCTGTGCTGCCGAGTTAGGCAGAACAGTAGCTGGAGGCATGCTTGTCTGCTGGCCCTTCCACCAAGCACCATCAACTGGTCAGATGTCTATGGGAAGAGTTGAATTTTCAAAAAGGATACTTCAAACCAAACCTTTGGTGTGTCCATTCTTTTTCTAGAAGCTAACCCTTAAAGATGCTGTTGGGTCTTATCTACAGCAGCGCTAATAGAAATAGAAGATGAACCACAAATGTAAGCCACACATGTAGTTTAAAATTTTCTAAGGGCCACATTAAAAAAATTAAAAAGAAACAGGTGACAATGATTTTAATGGTATTTTTAATTTAACCCACCATATATATATACAATACTGTCATTTGAACATGTGCTTAGTATTTTTAAAATGAGGTATTTTACACTGTTTTTTTTTTTCATATTATGCCTTCCAAATCTGGTGTGCTTTTCTATGCTTACATCACATCTCAGTTTAGACCAGCTTCATTTCAAACGCTCACAGCTACATATGTCTTGTGACCACCAAATGGGACAGTGCACTTCTAAAGCCTGTCTGAGTTCTGTGAATAGGTCTTCCCAGTTTAGGAAAGTCCAGTGCTCTTATTTCCTCACAGCTGAATACAGCTTTGATGCCGTTTTAAACTCTGTTTGTCCCTATAAAGAGAAATCCATAACTGCTGTCCTCTACAGGTCGCAGCAGTGTGTGGAGACCTGCAGGATTAGGCTGTGGCAGAAATGGGGGTGCTCACTGGCAGGGCTCGGTGACCCACAGCAGTTCTGGCTGATCATTTACACTCCTCAGTGCCCAGAAGTGACCCAGAAACACCATAGCACGGAGTAGATTAAAGTTTTCTGAAGCACAGATTTGAACCTTGCAGACTGAGAGGCTGGGGGCGCAAGTCAAGTACTTTGCCAGTGCGTCCCCACTGGACAGCAACCCCTACTCCCCCACTCATCCCACCTTGTGTACCAGAGGTTAGGCACGGGGGGCCCTCCTAGAACGATGTGTTGCTGCCTTTCACCGGGAAGTCACACACTATAGGATGCATGTGAGTTTGGGAGTCCACCAGCCTGTCAGGACTCAGCCTTTGTGACTCTCAAGCTATATTGCCTATGAAGCCTGCATTTTAGAAGCACAAACCATAAAATCTTCAAAGTAACCCACATGCCCACTTCTCTGAAAACCACCAAATACTGAACATCAGCCAACCTTGAGTTTTCACTGTTGGAGAGCAGAGAAAACACACATTATGCAATAACTTTATGAGATCTGCCTGTTTAAAAAGAAAATGCTGCTGGAGTCAGATGGACTGATGGCAAGGGTGGGATGGGTGGGGACAGAACATGGGACAGGTGGTATAGAGTTAGACCAGTGCAGGGCAGGAGTGGCCTGGAAGTGGGGCCAATATGTTCACCCCAAGGCCTATGTTTCCACACTAACTCTCCACCTTTCACAGAAAAGCCCGTCTTTAAGATTGAGGGTAGTGGAGGAAAGGTTTTACTAGGATCACTGAAAGCACACAGTAATCTAGGTCTAGAAGAAGGATAAGAAGCATAAGAGAACTTCCTTGGTTACTAGTCGTGTCAAGAAACAGAAGTGGTTGGAAGGGCATGGCATGCACGGAAGGAAGTGAGCCACTGCCTTTCTCTGAAGACAGCAGTGATCTTCTGCCCGTGTTTGAGTGGCTATTTTTAGAATGGTTGCTTTGCTCTTATCTCAGACTGATATTCTAACATACTGCTGAACTTGTCAGTACCTGACTGGCAACATGGCTCATTGGAAGAATCCGAATGTAGCATATGCTGGGCATTTGTCATCTGGGCAGATGGCCACCTGCACCTGAGCTTCCTGGACTTTTCCACCTTGCTGAGAACCAGGCACTGTCATGACATCCAGGACAGTGACCTGTACTGAGTTTCTCTTTACCTGCTACAGATGTTTCATTAGAAAGCATAACATGTCTTTTCATGGTGAGCATGCTTTCCTGATATAATCAGGCTATTAGTGTTGGCAAGCAGAACACTTGACTCTATTTATATGACCTACTTCACTCCGGGTGGCCTGTGTTTATTACATACACATCAAACATTAGGAACATTATGAAGGCTGATAATGAATCTGCACTTGCTGAATCACCAACCAGTGGAGACGATCAGGAGACAAATACTCTCTGTGCTTGACAAAAGCAAGAGAAATCATATCCATCGCTTGGAAAATGTGCTGTGGGTCACCCAAGCACTTGGACTGTTATTTCCTTAGCTTAGCCACTTGTAATTCCTGATGCCTGAGAGTTCCTATATTTAGTGACAAAATCAATTTAAAAACTGTATTGTTTCTTGTTTTAAACTTACATATTTTAAAAATTATTTCCAACCTTGGGTATAATTTAAAGTTTTATATCCTAAATCTTTCCTCACAAGTCTCTATACCAATAGACATAATTCTTGCTAATTATGCTTAGTAAGAGGTTTGTGACCTTTTGAGACCAACTGAAAAGCTTGGTATTCAGTTGCAACAAACTGCCTAGAAAGGTCAATTTTTCTGTCTTGGCTTTAATCCTCACAAACTCCCCCTCTGATCTTCCAGGAACTTAAAATGCAGAAACCTATTTTGAGTTAACACATTAAAATTTTAGCTCATTTCTCCCATCCACCTTGCCTTGCAAGCAGGAAATGTGAAAGTTCAAGTTCTCAGAGTGTAATAACCCCACAGACCCAGGCTGGGGTGTTTTGCATGATTCGTCACAATCAGAGGCATCATAGAGTTTGTGTCAAATGGTACATGTTCTCCAAGTGGCTGGTGTGTGGGTCAGGGAGTTAAGTCTTCTGGAAGTATTTACTTTTGCTTTTTTCTCTGTGCTTTCTTAGGCATGTCTGTACTTTCTTACTTCTCTCTGTAAAGTGCCTATCTCACACAATTTTTATAATATTAGGTGAGATAAATGAAAGTGTTTTTTATGAACACTGTCATTTCCCCAAAAAATGCTGTTTTTTCTGTCTATTTGCGTAAGGGAGTATTCGTGTATTTTGAGAGTGAATTGTTGGATGTATTGTAGCTTCTTTAATTAATTCTTACTTTAATATTTATTAAATAGATATTCTGTATTTAGACATCATTAAGGGAATAGTTACCTTTTTTATCCTCTCCTTCTATCAAGTCCAGGAGAATCTGGTCTGTTTGTGAAGTTCGTAATGTTGCATCATTACAACAAGCCTTTGTGACATCCCAAGGTTTGAGAATCAAGCAGGTCTCTAAATTTCTTGAGGTTTTTTTTAGAGAGAACAGGCATTAACAATACAGAGAGCTCGTATTTAAAATATTAATAAAATTTCTTTGCCTTATTCTACCTCCCTGTCT